>NW_026991717.1:136255248-136575248 GCF_029215605.1 Mirounga angustirostris
GGAAGACGCTTTTGGGTTATTTTCCTCTTTTAAGAACATTTCTCCATTCCTGCAGAGCTGGTGGGATGCAGAGGCCACCAGTGACCATGAAAAAGGCCCACTGTGGCCCTCCCACCCGGAAAGTACATTAATAACCAGGCCCACTCGTCCCCCCATGGCCCAGAGTGTGCTCCTGGGATTGAGGGGTCTGGTGGCGGAGGCGGGAGCCCTGTGTTCACGTCTAGAAATGAAAGCAGAGGGCGTGTTTGACAGCTTTGCGCTTTCCCACTTGGGACCTTCTCCTGTCGTGGAGATGGAGACGACGGGCTCTCCCTCTGCAGCCTCTGATGGACTGATCTGGTCTAACAGGTGCCCGGCAGCGAGCCTGTGTCAGGCCTGGAAACCTAGCCTCCGGGCCTCCTGGAGCCCTCCGAAACATTGCTGTGCTGAGCCTCGTGACGAAAGCCAGTAGTGTTTCCTTTTGCAATTTTCTGCGACCCTCCCCCGTGGGGCTGTAGCTCCTTAACCCATGTCTCCAATTAGCCTGTGGGAATCTCCTTGTGGTAGGGATAACTAGCTGTCTCCCCCACACCCACTCCCCTCTTCTTCCTTACTAACACCACCCCTACATCCTGGGGGCAACATGATGCCCAAAGATGACACTTCCCTGCCTCCCTTGCAGCTAAAGGCAGTCAGATGCCTAAGTTCTGGCCAATGCAGTGATGCATGCAGAAGAGTCTGGGCAGAACTTTTGTGGAGTGTTCTGGAAAGGAGGTGGAGAGGGAGTTCTGTTTCCCCTCCTCCTGGCTTCTCTCCTCCAGCCTGCATTGTAGATGAGATGGTGGAAGCTCCAGCCACCAGCTTGGCCCATGAAGTAACTCTGAGGATGAGAACACTGTGCTTGGAGGTTGGGTAAGAAAAACGGAAAGAGCCTGGCTCCCTGGGGACCATGGAACCATGTGCCAGTCCAGAATTTCCTCCCTCCAATCTTCTCCCACATGAGAAATGAAACTCTCATTGTTTAATCTGGATTGTTCTAGGCCTTTGGCTGTGTTCTGCTGAGCCAAATCTTCCTCTAGATCCCCCTGCTCAGAGTTCTGTCATCGTTCCTACATTTGTTCTTTCTGGTAGATGTGAAAGTTCTTTAAAAGCTGAAGTCTCAAATAACAAAATAGAGTCTGTGTACCCCAGGCAGAAGTAGATGCTTTAAAAGCAATGTTCTGTTAAGGAGAGCTGCAGACTTATCTTTGCGTCTCCCTGGGGCCTCAGAATCTTGCCCGGAAAAGGCAGGAGGTTTAGGCATCTCTCTGTAATTGGTTTAAAGGAGTTATTTAATTTGGAACTTTAGTCAATGAAAGGATTATTTCCACCTGGTTGAACTCATGGTCTGAAATGAGAACTTTCACAGTTCATCATATCTAAGGCACTATCAAACATAGGATGCACCATTATTTTATGTCTTGCCAAGGAAGAAACAAATTCTGCCAGTTATCATTGTAAAATGCATCTTGATTTTGGAAACATTAAATGTGAAAAAAAATGTGCTTTTTAGTATCAATGAACTAGGGTACAGATAGTTAACTATACCCTTAACTTAAGCATAATGATCCACGGTAATCACAGCTACTACACGGAACTCTATTAACTTCCACTTCTGTTCTTGCCAAGAAATAGGTGAGACCTTTCTGGATCTCAGTCAGTTTTGTTCCACAATGAGAACAGCAGGAAGGAGGCCCTGTCTGGAGTTGGACCCTTATTTCGATTTGCAGAGTATATCTATATACGTGCATATGCAGTTACACCAAGTTTACTTGCAGGACTAATCACTGTCACTGGTGATTCTGGGGGTGGTTCATTCCCTCCACTCTGCTCAGGAGAATCCCCAGTGATGGTCATGATGTGGATTTCCTGGAGCTTGGCCCTCTCTCCCCCTGCTCTTGGGGTCTAGGTTCTGTCTGTGAGTGTTGGCCACACTCTACCTGCATTTTGGTGATGGGAGGGATTCCTCTGTCTCTCTGTATCAAATGCCATTGGTGCTCTGACCCATGTGGCCTCAGCCCATGGGCACAGGTGCAGCTGGAGTGCACTGTCTTCAGCCCACCAACAGCTTCCCACCCCAGGCACCTGAGTCTCTTTTTCTCTGCCTTTTGGTTTTCCCCATCATCTTAGAAGTTACTATAGCTGCTCAGCCAGAGTGGGTAAGGGCTCCAGCTTCCCCATCCTCTGATGGTAAATTGAGGCCCACCCACATGGCTTCTCAAAGGGACCCCAGCAGGATTAAGCCCCGGCTTCCCACAGTGGCAATGTTGCCATTGCCTCTGGATACAGTCATGCTATGAGGGGTCCTATAGGACTTTATTGGGTTTCCTCCCTTCCCTGAGTTGCTTCCCAAGTAGACTACCCGCATCTAAGTCCTTTGGTCAAGATCTGTTGTGGGGGGAGCTCTGTTTATCAGAAAGAGTAACTTCTTCATTGGGGTCCAGCCTGAACATATATATATATTTTTCAATATACAGAAAAGTGGACACCATAGAAGAAACCTTCCTTGTGGCTTAGGAGTTGTGACAGATTGTTATGGTAACGGTCCCAGGTGAACCGCCCCTCCAGGGATCCATGCTTTTCTGCAGTCCCCTTCCACATGGACACTGGCCCAGCTGTGTTACCTGCTTTGGCCAGTGAGACAGAAATAAATATGATGTAAATAGGGGCAATAAGCACTTAAGCATTTCAGAACAGTCTGTTAACATACGAAGTCCAGTCCATCCTCCTGAAGGATTGAGCAGAACTAAGACACCCCAGTCAATAGCTAGCACCAACTACAAGATGGGAGTGAGGCCACAGGCCAGGATCTGTTAGCTCAAGAGCCCACCTTCACCAAACTCAAATGTTTACACCTTGAATTGTTTTAAACATAGCCCAAACCAGCAGATTTCTAGCCAAGTAGACCCTGCTTGCTTCGCATACCCTGAGAAACCATGCCCAACATCTGCTAGACATAGGTAAGAGAAACCTTGCAGCCATCAAGAAAGACCCCAAGCCGATGCTGCCCTTTGATGTCCTCTGACCCATCACTTCCTCTCTGGGAGCAACATTACCTAGGCATGTAAGACCTCTCTCCCCCAGGAGTTCCTTTGCCTTCCTCCCCTTCTAGGTGGTGGCTCTCCTCCTTCTGCCATTGCCTCTGGACAAGGCCATGGTATGAAGGCTGTCTCTTACATGCAAACCTGTCAAAGCTGCACCAGATGAAGATCTTTCCATGCTACTGCCACCTCGCGGTCGTATCTTTCCCCTTTATCATCCCTCAAATCTCTCGCACTCACTACTATGGGGGAATATCAGAACAGACTGAACCCACCAGGGCTGAAGCCTATGAGAAGAGCAGTGATGGGTCCACCCTGGGAGTTGTGGGGGCTGAGAGCCTATAAATGCAGGGCATGGTGGTGTAGGGGTGACCCACAGCAAGATGGCCGAAGTAGAAGGGCATGGGAGAGAGAAAAGTCAGCTGGAGTAGGAGAGGGAAACCCTCCAAGAGCATCAGAAGCAAGGAGAGGACAGGTAATTAATCAGAGTTCCTAAAGGTTATGTTCTTCAAGAGATGTGACTAATGGTTGATGTTCTTGCTTGGACTTCACTGTTTTCAATGGGGCATTGTTCTGGGACTGGACCTTTTGGTTCAGGTTTGTATCTGAAACACAATGAATATCTTTTTTTTTTTTTTTTAAGCCTTCTGATCAAGAAATAAAGTGTCCTAGATTACTCTCTTTCACCAAATTCTTGACTGAGATACAGTGTTTTCATTGTTTACAAGTGAAATAATATCCAGGCTTTAACCATCCTGTTTCCTCAACAAAGTTATACTTCTAGTAAAGTTTTCCAGGAAGGTCAGGCCTATGGTTTTAGATCAATGAAGACCGTCTTGCATTTGGTTCTTAGCTTGGGTTGAGACTGGAAGTAATATTGACATGTACCTTTTATTCCTGGGAATATAACACTGTGCTAATAATAACCATAAGAAAGCAAGTGAACACAACATTCTAGCTTTATCCCCCCCTTATGTTTCAAGTAAAGAGTGGAAGAATCATGAATAATAAATATGGAGATAAGAGAATGAAACTGGGAAATCAATTTACTGCAAAATATTTGCATATTTTATTAAAAGAAACTCTGTATGAGACCCATAACCGGGTGGGATGATTTATATTTTGATTTGATTTGTGTACATCATGCCCCTGGGAGGACTTGTCTTTCCCATTGGTGTCGAAGACTTGGTGGTGCGTTAGGGTTCAGGGGCATTCAGATGTTGACTCTGAGCCTCTTTTATTACAGAAATGGAAACTGAGTTCTGGGGAAATTATATGGGTGGTGGCAAAGCCACACGACACCCAGAAGACATTCCATTGTTCTAAAAATGTAAGGAACATGATAAAGACATAAAGTAAGTCATATGAGTCTTTACCTCCACAGGTTTTTACATCTTTACTTAAAGTTAGGAAGATAAGAGTCCTCACCTCCCGATCTCCTTATAAAAATACAGGTGAAAACACAGATAAATGAACATATGGACATATTTATATCTATTTTGACAGAGACAGATTTTTCCTTGAATATATCCAAGACACCCCTCTCCCCCTGCCCCCATCCCAGCACCGCTGCAAGAACAAGTTATAGCGAACAGATCTCTCTTCAGTGAAATAGTGGGGTATTTATGGGATATTTCCATCCTGCTTCAAACACTCTCTGCTACATAAAAATTGTTCTGATGGCTACTGCTGATTGTATGGCAATGTCTAATTGGGATTGTTACCCGCTTAAAACCAGAAGGCCTGGGATGATCACCATATTTCTGTTGGGTTTGTAGGCGGTTCATGTCATCCATAAAACCATGGTTGTATTGGGAGGCTTCCACTCTGGGTTGATCTTTTCAGGAAACTGCTCTTCCCTTTCAGCTGTGGCCCTATAGATTCATGGGACCATCATGCTGCTCAGGAACCCTCTATGTTTCCTGGCTTGTACCCTCTCCCATTTCCCACAAAAGCTCTTCCAAACTCTCTCCACTGTCCTCACTCTCCTTCCCTTTCAGAGGATGGCTTGTCCCCCGCTGGCCAGTAAACAGAAGCTGTTCGGGTGCATGTGCAGAGCTTGGCTACTAGGCTGCCTATTTTCAGCACAATGCCCGGCACAGAACATGCTTGCTGAGTGGTTGAACTGATAGAAAAATAGCCCTAGGAGGTGCGGGTCCAGCGGAGCAGGGGTTCAATGAAAATAAACAAAGAATTCATTGGAAATACCTTGTTTCAGAATGGGAAGACTGGAATCTAGAGCCAGGTCTATCAATAACTATCTATGTGACTTTTGGAAAATATTCCTTTTTTCCTTCCCTCTCTCCCTCCGTCCCTCCGTCCCTCTGTCCCTCCCTTCCCCCCCTCCTTCTCTTCTTTCCTTCCTTCCATCCATCATCCATCCATTCAACCCCACATCCATCCATCCATCCATCCACCCATCCTCCTATCCTTTCATCCATCCATCTTCACATCTGTCCATCCATCCATCCATCCATCCATCCTCCTATCCTTCCATCCATCCTCACACCCATCCATCCACCTCACATCCATTCATCCATCCATCATCCATCCAATCATTCATTCATTATCCCATGAACCGTCACTCAGCACCCACCTCGAGCTGGACATAACGCTGGGCACTGAGAATACAGACACAATAAGATACACACCCTGCCTGTGAAATGCTGTCTGGTAAGAAGCACGAATAACTAATACGACAGGGTGAAACTGCCATGAAGCACAAAGTGAGAGGGAGCCTGGAGGAAGGTGGTCAGGGAAGAGGGTGGCCCTGGAGCTGGAGCTGGAAAGATGAAGGGGAAGGAGTCAAGTGAGGAGATGAGGAAAGAAGGGAAGAGCAGAAGGCTCAGGCAGGGCAGTAGGAGGCCCAGGGGCACCAAAGTGCAGTACGGTCTGAAGGGTTATAGGAGCCTATGTGAATTTCTACCTGCAACAGAACAGCCCGTAGGAGAATCTTCTTTAGCCAGGCCAGCCAGTTTCCATGATGCCACTGGGAAACCAAGTCCTAGGCTTGTTGTCGTTTCACATGGATAAGATGGCTGGTGTGAGGGACACTTCAGGATTCCCAAAGTCTATGTGCTATTAGCCTTTTGATGCCTGCCTTGGGTCTCGGGAACTCCTGGGCTCCCTTGCATTTGTGGACACGCTGTGCCCTTGCAATACAGATGAGGACACTGGATCCCAGAGAAGAGCAGGGACTGGTCCAAAGTCACGTATGGCCAAAACGTTAGGTGGCATTACTCCCAGAGGCATTCAGAGATGAGGAGAAAATGGTGCTGTACAGAGAACGGGAGTCAGAGGGATGGCAGGCACAGGATTCAGTTCCTGAGAAATCTGATTCACACGCAGCTTTTAGAGAATGAAGTGAATACCGGATGCTTCTTTTGCTTCTTGGATCTATTCCTCCTCCTTCTGCTTGCTCACTCCGCTGCTTCCTGGGGCATCACCTCTTCTTTGTATGCATCCTGAGGGGGTGTGTCAGTCAAAGGGCCCGTGGCTCCCGAGGTGGGGAATTGGCGTGTGACTTGGGGTTCAACCAATCAGATTCTCTCCTGAGATCCTTGGCCAGAGACAGACAAGTATTTAAAAAGGTTGGTGCTGGTTCACCCCAGAAATGGCCTCCCAAGAGATGCTGTAGAGTCCTTTCTACCTGCATTCCCAGAGCTGCCCTGTTCTGTCTGTCTGTGTCCGGTCCAGCTCTCCCTTCACTTCTGTGAGTGTTCTATGTGCGTGGCCTTGGATGGGCTGTTTTGTCCCCCTTAGCCTCCATTCTCTCATGTGTACGATGGCATAATTATCCCACCTTGCAGTGCTGTCTTAATGATCGAGTGAGTCAATGGCGCAAATGCATCCTGCAAACTGTAAAGTGCCCTAGGCATTTGAGAAGCTGTGATGATGGTGATGATTACCAGCTAGTGGTCACTGAAAGCACAGCGCATGAGCGTTCTGAACGGCCCTTGTGAGAGGACAAGGCTGCTCCCCACCAGTGGCTCCACATAAAATGTATTGCAGACAGGGGCCCGCGGGGAACAGACTCTGCTGAATCCATCGTTCTGCATGCTGTTCATTAAAAAGAATTTCTAAAAATAGGCCCATGTCAGAGAAGGTGTCCCAGACGGGAACGTGTTTCCGAGCTTGATCCAAATCCCTATGATCTCATTCTCCAACAGCCGGGCTGCCTGGGAGACAAACCTGACCCAGCTCAGCTCCTGTGGTCATTTTCTGCCTCCGGAGAGGTCCAGAGCCCTTTCTCTGCATGTTTGGGGCACGAGGTCCCACCTGGAACCACAACCTTCTCAAGTGCTGGAGCCCAAGTGCCTCCATGTTCCTGTCCCCTCTACTGTCAAGCAGCTTCCTTGTTGGAGAGCAGTTTAGAGTCATGAGGGCAGGCCTGATGGACTCCTCTGTGATGCGTCCCAGGTCCTTTAGTCTGGGCCTCTACTTCAGGCTCCTTTCCTGAGTCTCAAGCCTGTGTGGGCAGCGCCTGCTGAACATTTCTTCCGGATGCCCATAAATACACCTGCCCATGATAGGCTCATTCTGCCCCACACCCCCCCCCCCATTCCCAAACTCCACCTCCTGCTCCCCACCTCCTCCGTGCATCCAGGAGCAGAAGGCTGACACTGGGACTCTTCCTTAGCTCCCCCCTCCCCCTCCCTCATGTCCCGTATTCCAGCAAGTCCTGCCAATTTTTATCCCCTAAGTATCACTAGGCTCTGCCCACACTCTGTCTGCATCTTCCCCTCTGGAAGCTCAGAATGAAAAATCTGAAGGCTTCTTTCTTTCTTTGAAGGGGAGGGGAGGGAGAGAAATAATAGTAAATTGGAAGGAGAGGGCTCTATAATTCCTATAAGGATGGGCTCCTAGATATTCCCCTAGTCCACAGAAGGAGAAACTGAAGTTCTTAGAAGACAATGAATCAAGGCTGCTGCTGGCCCATCTAGTGTCTTTGTAAGAATTAGGAAAATGTGCCCTTGTCTCTGGGCTGACACAGCCTTGCTCTAGTGTGCATACCTTGGAAGCAGAGTGCAGACTAGATTTCAACTTCTAATCACTGCCTTGTGCAGTAAACTACCTGCGCAACCATACAGGGCAGACTTGAGAGTGGCTTGCCTAAAATCCCACAACCAGGAAGCTGAGACAGGAACCGAGGACTTTAGATAGGTTCAGAGCTCTTTCCTGTGTACTCCTTGACTTTTTGGCGACCCCTCTTCCCTCCCAAACTGCAACAGCATTTCAGCAGCAGGTAACAATGCAGCTCCTGCCCGCACTCTGTCCTAGCACCTCGGGACCTCACTCAGTGGAATGGGATCTTCATGATAAAGAGCGAAGAGAATATGCTCAGCACAGAGTCTTGACAATCTGGTGCAGTGTTGGTGGGGAATACTAAGCTGCCCTCAGATCAGAGGCATCAGCCCCCAGAATAGTCCTCCCTTCGATCGCCCACGGAGGCTGTCAGGTGTAGGCTGTGTGCTCTGACTGGCCCCGGCTAGAGTCGGGGCCTGATGGAGCCCTCCCACACACAGACACGGGGGCTCAGCTTCTACGTGATCCAACACAGGCTTCCACTGAGAGCACAGCAAACTCTCCGGGACCCGGGGTCCATCTTTGGCAAGGCAGTCCCATTTCAACCTCGGGCAAGCTGTGTGCCTGGTGAGTGTTAGGACATCAAGATACATTTTAAACGCATTGCAAGTGCTGGCTTTGTAAAACAGAAGTCAACAGCTGTTCCCCTAAGCTCCCCCAAAGAAGGTCTGGACTCAGCTGCCTCCAAAACCTGCCCCTTAACCACTTCACTCCGTGGGCTTTCTAGAACCGAACTGTGGTTGTCTGCATCATGCATAGGGAATTCTTACTGAGTAAATGATTGTATCAGACAAACTCTGAAGGGCTCTTTGTGCAGGGCATTTCATGCATGTTATCTCATAGGTGATGATCCAACAACTCCACGAGGCAGCCTTATGTCCTCATCGTCCCACTTTAATGACAGGTAAACTGAGATTTGGAAAAGGTATGGGGCAAGGAAGGGCTACCCTTGCTGCTCCCACCTATCTCGTGGTCTCGCAGCCAGAAGACCCGACTTCTTGCTTCGTTTGGCCTCTGTGTCTCTGAGTCTTCCATTCCTTCGCCTAAAGAATGGGGGAAATAATACCTCTCAAGGCAACTTTACATGTTGTTGTGATAACAAAGAGGAGAAAATTAGGTAGGGTGCTTTGCAAGGGCATCAGCTATATGCAAATGGGAGCCATTGCCAATTGCTTGCAGTGCTGGGGAGCCCCAGTATGCCAGGGAGGTTGAGCCTTGCAGTATCCTGCTAAAAAGTCCAGATGCTTGCAGGCCAGAGAGCACCTTCCAGCAGCCCAGTGACCGCGGAGGAAGGAAACCCCCATCCTTGGATTTATTTCCCCAACCTCTTTCCTTAAACCTGGATGACTGGGAGGCATCCTTAGTAGCTCTAGGAAATCAGAGATTTAGAAATGTATTGAAAGATGGTAGAGTCATGTCATCTGATTCATTTTCTGCTGTTTTCCAATTTCTTTGGAGCTGTGGATATGATTCATAATGAAAAGAATCAGTGTACTTAAAAAAAAAAAAAGGTCCTTCTTTCTGATCATACACTGGTCAAGTATTAGATTTCCGTCGGCCTCTCTGCTGTGGCCAGGGCATCTCAGTGAAGTTCAAAAGTTGCCCTTACTCTCCTTCTCAAATCCCAGGCATCAAAGGCAGACACCGGCCCTGTCCCATGGGGGATTCGTGTCCTGTTGGACATAACGGACCATGGCTTGTAAGGCAGGAGATCTGGCTGGAGGTTCCTCTCTGCTACTGGTTGGATGTTTGACCGAGAGTGGTGATTCTCAGACAGGGGTGGTTTTGCTCTGCCAGGAACAACTGGCAAATTCTGGAGATATTTGTGGTTGTCATGACTGGGGAGATGCCCTGGAGGTCAGGGATGCTGCTCAACATCCTACGATGCACAGGACAGCCCCTACTCTGGCCCCTCCTGCCACAGACGCATCCGGCTGCAAACGTCAGTGGTGTCCAGCTTGAGAAGCCCTGGTCTCCAGGGAGTCCCTTCTGTCTGGGCCTTCCTTTCCTCATCTGGAAAATGGCAGCAGAGGGGTGGCGCTAGAGGATGCCAGGAGCCCCTAAACCTCCCATGATCTAATTGTGTCTCTGGCTCGGGGATGACTCAGAGGCTCTGCATCCCTGACTTCCTGCCCTGTGACACCAGAGCCCCATGTAGCAACTCCAACGCCACAGTGCCCACGTGATGTGGCGCTCAGTGGGGAGACGCCAGCAGGAGGCTCTTTGCAGTGACAGTCACCAGAAAATGCCACCCTGGAAGGCAGACTCTCAGCCCCCAAACTCTCCTTTTGTTTGTTTGTGTCCTTGACTCTCCCTTAAATAGGGCACCGTGGCTTCTGCACCTGCCAAGTTTGACTAATGGGACCTTATTATATTATCAGGCGATCATAGGAATATGGAGCCCAGAAACTTGCTCAAACTTTCCAGCATATTCCAGCTTTGGTTGGTTTTTTGAGATGGGTCCAAGCATCGTGCAGTTCCTAGCAGTTGATATTTGATTTCAGGATCTCTGTCCCCTCTGGCTTTTCATTCTGCCTACCCAAGGATTGCCTCAGGCATCCCCTCCAGTCCCTCCCATTCCAGACCTGTCTCTTTGTTCTTCCTCATCTGTGTTTCAGTCGGACACCTGGTGGGACTCCAGTCCTGACTCCATCACTTCTTAATGGTGATGTGGCAGCTACAGAGGAGTCCCGCCCAGAACTCCCTCCTAGAGAACCTGCTGCGGGCAGGGTCCTTGGCAGACAGCCCCGGGCTGCTACACCTTCAAGTCCTCAGCAATGCTCTCCCGGAGGCCATGCCCCCGCCCCCCGCCCCCCGCCCCGGCTCTTCCCAGCCAATGACCTTGGTGGGGAGGTGGGAATGGCCCATCGCTGCCTGACTGACCAGGGATGCCTCTTACAGGCAGTCCTCGCTCTGGGGCTCCCAGGGTTGGCCGGGGCTTGCTTAGAGAGCCGCCCTGTGGTTTGAAGCAACTCCTCCTGGCCTCCTCCCTTCCCTCTCTCTTGTCCCAGGTATCAAACCCACATCATAGTCAGAAAGCTCCCCCTCCCCTTCATCCTTCCTGGTATCTGTGTCTCGAAGGACCTGAACCGACAGATCTGAGCAAGTCAATGAAAACGCCTGAGTCTCCATTTCTTTGTCGGTAAAACAGAGAGATAGGATCAGATCTGCTGTATCTCACAAGGTTATTGTGGGGAGTCAACGACCAAATACACATATAAGTTCGTACACCACACAGACGTGCAACTGTTGTGCACTATTGTTCCCATCAAAGCTTGCTGGCCCTACGTCTCATTTCCGTAGGCACCCTTGTAGGCCAGCCCCAGGAAAGCGAGATCGCTCCTGAGGTTCTACCTGGAACTATTCTTGGTCAGGTGGGACTGCATCCTGTTTAGCATCCAAAGCCCACCTGCTGAATGGCCAGCCCTCCTCCATGATTGTGACCACCACAAATGACCTTGTACCATTTCCAAATGCCTGCTCTGGGGCACTGCCTGGCCTCTGGGTGAAACCATTGCGCTAAACTGAGCCCAGCGGAGATGTTCCTGGGGCCCCATTCCTCCTAAAGCGTTTACTCTTCAGCCATCTTATTTATTTTTGTCCTTTAACCTTTGCTTGTATTTTTGTAAGCGGCCTCATTCCTTTGCTGAATGAGATGGCGGAAGAAACAAATGACTGAAAGAATCCGTTCACCTTCTGATGCGCTCCAATCAGTAAGAGTCTTACTATTTTACGGGCCAGAACCCCCGCCCTGGCCGGGTAGCAGCTCCGGCTGGTGGAGAACTCCATTCTTCCAGAGTTTCCTTGCTGCCCACTTGGGGAGGTTTCCTGCTGTTCCCTGCTCTAACCATCTTATTGCCTCTGCTTTTGATTCATGGCGTCTCTTAGTAGCCATGCAATCTTGGGGAAATTGCTTCACCTCCTACAGTTCCTTAACTGGGAAGTGGTGAGGATTATACCTTCCCTGTCTGACTCAGAGGGTCTTTGGATGGTGGCTGAGAAGCTGTGTTGGGGGGTGAGATCTTGTTTGCAAAAATGGCCACAATTGTCTCCCAGTCCATACCCTTACAATCTGATGTTGCCTTCCTTTCATTGAGGGGAGTCCATTACTTGACCCCATGAATCTCGCCTGTGACTTGCTTTGACCAAAGAAGCAGAGAAATGATGGCGTGCCATTTCTGAACTTCAGCCTCCAGAGACCTTGCATGCCGCCCCTAGCTCTCTTGCCAGGTAAGTGCTCCCAGGCTGGCCTGATGGAGGATATTAAAGAAGCACCTGAAGCAGAGGTGAGCCTTCCCGCGGAGGCCACCCCAGACCAACCGGCCCCTAGCCAACCTGGAGGCCTGTGAGCCTAAAAGAACACCCAGTGCAATCAGTCTAAATTGCCTACCATGGCATCATAAGCAAAATAAATGGTCACTATTTGTAGCCACTCAATTTTGGGACAGGTTGTTATGCGGCAAAAGCTAACTGATGCATTTAGTATAGAATAGAGGAAAGCTGGGTGGGGCCAGTCATCCCTGAAGCTGGGACATGGGGGGAGGTAGCAGCTTTCCAGGAGGTGCAAGGAAATGAGAATTCAGAGCAGGTGTCACTCCCCTGCATCCTCAGGGCAGGACAGAAAGTGCTGAGCAGTTGGGTCTCATATGTCAGTGACCAAAAACTGCATGCATGCAGAAAAAAAAAAAAAAAAAAAAAGCCTGGGTCTAAGGTGGTTATTTATAGCAAAAATTTAAACAGGGAAGCTCTGTCAGTTTTCTGAATTACTGACAGTTGCAGAAATGTTAATACAAATCTTTATAAGACTGGCCAGATGTTCGATATTAAACAAGCATCTGTTTTGTATAAAAGACTTTTTATGCCCCCTGCACACTGTCTCTTCTCTCTCTCCCCTCTTCGCCCCCCATCCTGATCCCATGATAGATCAGGGCAATAACTGAGGGTAATTACCTCAGCTCTGGGTTTATTTAGTTTCTGAGCGCCGGTGTCCATGGTGTCAAAAATGTACCCCAAAAAATAACCCTAGAAAAGGTTAATAATGGCCTTTCTGGTGTCATATTCTGCACTTTATGTGTTGTGGTAATTACTATCATTAGGGCTGTAAGAATGTCTAGTTATCTTTCTTAATCACATACTATAAAGAAGTGCTTCTGAACACATATCTATTATTTAATCAAAATTTCACAGTTATTGGCATTTGTGCTCCAGCAGGGCTGTGTTTATTTTCTATTTGCAAGGGAGAGCATTGCCTCCCAGAGGAGAGGGGGCCCCACGTCCATACCCACTTTCATCGCTGTCATAGCGAGTGGCACTTCGGTGCTATTAATATCGGAGACGCCAAACACGTGTTATTACTCCCCACTCCCCGCTTTCGGTGGCATTCTAGGAAAAGCACTTTTATTAACAAATACAAGGTGGGAGCGTGGGCCCTAGATGAACCCTGAGGGCCAGAAGGAGGGATTTGTGGGGCGGAGACCTTCTGGGATGTACATTTCCAGGGTCGGAGAGCGCCTCGGGCGGTGGGACCGCTCCGGATGCCCAGTGCTGGCCACCTCACCCGGTGTGCGCCCACCCGCTGCTCTGGAGGGGACCGCCCCTCAGAGGCAGGGGACCAGCCCCCTAAGAGGCATCCTTGCCCCATTTCGCAGATAAGGAAATAGGGGCCAGAGAGAGTCACTTGCTCAGGTCGCCTCGCAGGTGGGCTGGAACTCGAGGCTATGGTCACATGGAAACTCCGCTGTCCGCCCCCCAGCCCACACTGGCCGAACAGTGGCCACCAGCTCATGTGGCTGCCAAGCACTTTAAACGTGGCAAGTCCGCCTGGAGATGTGCTGTAAGTGTAAAATCCACACTGGGTTTCCAAGACCCACTACCAAAAAATGTGGGCTATCACAGCAGTCATTTTTAATATTACTCCAGGTTGAAATGATATTTTGGATATATTGGATTTAATCAAACATGTGATTAAAACTAATTTCACCTGGTTTTTTTTTTTCCTTTTTAATATGTCACTACTAGAAAATTTAAAATTATGTCCATGGTTTGCATTTGTGGTTCACATTTTATTTTGATTGGATAGCACGTCCCCAGCTGAATTTGTATGTTCCTTCAACAACACTTCATCTTATTGCCGTAGGGCAGTAGTTTGAGGCAGGGGTGAGGGGTGAGGGGTGATTTCGTCCCCAAGGAGACATTTGGCAATATCTGAGATCAAGTTTAGGGGTCGCAGTTTGAGGGGAGTGGGGAGCCACTGGTGTCTAGTGGGTGGAGGGCAGGGATGCTGCCCCACACCCTGCAGGGCACAGGGTGGCCCCCACCAAGGAACGTTCCTTGGCCCAAAGTATTCATGGCCCCAAGGTAGAGGACCCCTGGTGTAGAGTCATACTTGTATATGTTGTTCCCAATTTGGGGGTCCCCAAGGATGTCACTGATGCTCTAAGAGAAAGAGGAATAGTGCCATCATGGTATTTGTATTGATCACTTCTCTCCTTCCTGATCTTTCTTCCCCACAGAATTAGAAGCCCAGGTCTGACTATATAATTTTTGCATATTCTTGCCACATGGCCGGTGGCCATATTTCCTCAGGGGTGTTTTGTGTAAACAAAGCCCTCCTCCCATGAGAGAATGTGCAGCCCCCTGGAGGGAGGACACGCTGTTGGATTCGGAAGACCTGCCTGGAGGAGGGGCGGGAATGAAGGAGGGGGCGACCCTGGGTGGGAGGGATGCAGGCACCCGGCCCCCGGGCGGACTCTGGATGGGGGCGGGGAGTCTTTACACTTGACATTTTCTCTGGGCTCCAGCCTGGAGAAAAGACCAGGGAGAAAGAGTGGAGCCCTGGCTTGGAATTCTTGCAGCTGTCCAAGGACCTGGGTGTTGGCAGGTGCGGAAGGGCTGATTCTCCAGGCCACCCCCAAAGGCCCAGGTACGGCCTGTGCATATTCCAGGCAGCTGAGGCCACTGGTGCTCTTGGAAGAGTTGGGCATGGCCCAAGGCAAACTCATAGGGACCTGAAAAGTGGGGGCCTGAGCTGGAAATACAGCGCACTGTGATGCACCTTTCCGCTTTGAGCAGAGCGGGAATGCTTGGATGGGGATGTGGGACACCTGGCAACCAGAATACCTAACTGGCTCTGGGTTAGGGCCTAAATGTATCCCTGGGAGGTGTGGCCAGGGCAATACATTTGCTACAATTGGGTAACTGGCATGGAGCTCAGGCCCTTAGCTCAGGTGTATGAGAAATGCCACTCAATTTTCTCATAACCAACTGAAGCATTCATGGCCAGCTTCTCACCAAAGCTTCATGCTCCTCTTCTGGAATGTCTGGGAGTGGCTGTCCAGCCAGGGCGGCATTTCCCAGCCCCCCAGTATCCCGATGGTGGTGGGGTCTGGAAATGTGTTTCACATTACCCTGCCCCTGCTTCTGCCCTCACTGCCTCTGAGGCCTCGAGGGATGCAAGGCTGACGTCTGGGCTCAGTTTACCAGCCGAGGGTACAAAGACACGAGGGCATGAGGACCCTAGGGCATGGCAGAGATGGGAGGATGTGGAGGAGCGAATCCGAGGGCCGAGCTGGGGGAGTTGGTGTGTTTTGAGTCCCTGGAAGGTGGTCCAAGAAGCGCAGGCTCCTTTGCTCGTATTGGGCTTAGGGGAGTCTGTGAAGTGGCTGAGGGCTGCGTGTATTCCAAGAGGCATTCAGAAAGCACCTGCTATGTAGCAGGCCATGTGTTTGGCCCAGGGGCAACAGAGGTGGCTGTGATACAGGCTGGAGCCCATAGCCAGTGGGAGAAGAGATGCAGAATAAAATCAATCACCTTGATTGAACACGCACTCTGTGCCAGGCATGACTCTAAGTGTCATGTCTTTTTTTTTTTTTTTTTTTAAGATTTTATTCATTTGAGACACAGAGATACAGAAAGAGAGAGAGAGAGAGCATGAGCTGGGGGAGAGACAGAGGGAGAGGGAGAAGCAGGCTCCCCGCTGAGTCAGGAGCCCGATGTGGGGCTTGATCCTAGGACCCTGGGATCATGACCTGAGCCGAAGGCAGACGCTTAACCATCTGAGCCACCCAGTCACCCCTCTAAGTGTCATGTCTTAACTCAGTTCCTTCTCCCCATCAGCTTGCAGAGGAGATGCTCTAATTACCAGCATTTCCATTTCATAGGTCATGCCAATTTAGTTCCACAGGTCAACAGAAGGCTTGGTAACTTACCCAAGATACTAGAGCTGGGACCCCAATCTAGGCAAAATGGCTCTAGAATCCACCCTCACCATCGTGTGAGACTGTTTCTTGGTGCAGAGAATAAAAAGCAACTCCCCTCCCTCCCAAAAAAACCCAGACTAACCCCGATCTCCCTTCCTGTTCTCTGGCAGAATTGACTACACCCCCATCGTGTGTACCATAGAATTCTGTTAAGACAAAAATTATAGACGTTCATCTCCGCTCATAGGTTGTGGGGGAAGAAGAGGCTGTACTGGGTTTTATAGCAATAACGATGTGGAGCAAACAACCCTCATATCTCAGTGGTTTCCTAAATAATGATTTCCCTCCCTCTTACCAGTCTGTGGGTCGGCTGTGGCTCATCTGGGCTTGACGGGACTTCCATCCAGATTTGTTCCAGGGTCTGCCATCCCATGGCCCATGCTGAGGACAGAGTGCCCTCCTGGGACGTGCTTTTCCATTGCCAAGGTGGTGGCACAAGAGCTTCAGGATCAGCAATGCTCCATGAAGCCCCCACTGGGAACCGTCAACTGTCCTTAGTTGTAGTTACAGTCAGTCACATGGTCAGGCCCATAGCCTGTGGGGTGGAAAGTTGGACCAGCTTATAGGAAGCCATGGCAAAGGAGGATGGGAAGGAAGATCTGTGAGCAAATGACACGTCTCTTCAAGGCACCAATGGAAAGGGCTTGAATGCAGAAGACTTGGGGAGATCAAGCTGAAGTAGAAGGCATCTTCCCTGTGGGCTCGAGGAAAATATGTGAGAGTTCTTGTGGACACACCTGAGCCTGTAGTTGTGGGGCTGAGAGGTGGAAGACGTTCCTCCAGGTGCCCTCCCCTTTCCCTGCAGAGGATTGGGTGAGTCATCCCTCGGGCAGTGGGACCAGGTTTCTGAGGAGTATAGAGAAGGTTCTGAGTGCAACTGGCCCTGGGAACACACCAGGAGCTGATCGGGGCTGTGGAAAGGACTGGTGGACAGTTCTGTAGGCCAGTTGAGTCTGTGGAGACCCCAGGCTTTCTGTCCCTCACCCCTGGGTGGAGGTCACAATCCTGTCTCAACACTGACCTCTCTTCCTCTCACCAAGTCAATGTCTAGTCTGTTGGGTTTGGGATGAACGCAGTGGCAAACTAATTGCAAAGTGAAGTTGTAAATCTTGCCCAAAGTGCGGGACTTCACGTCAGTGCGAGTGATACTAGGGAACTGCTTGAAGTCTTTGCAGAAGCCACAGGCAAAGCAGTCTTCGAAGAGTTAGCGCTTGATTGCCATCATGGCTGATGATGTGATAGACGCTTCGAATGATTTCATATCAATGGATAAAGAAAAGCCCTTGGGAAAATTGATGAAAGCTTTGAGTTTTTAAAAAACCGACTTCTTTATTTTTACCCTGGGAAGTCAAACTTGACATTAAGGATGTCGTAACTGCAGTCTTACAACGTTGTTGGAAAAACCGTGGCCCCTCATCAGCGTACTACTTATTCTTTCTAAGAATTCATGCGTGGCTGCTCATTACAGCCCAAGTTTTATTTTATTTATTTTTATTTTATTATTATTTTTTAAAGATTTTATTTATTTATTTGAGAGAGAGAGAATGAGAGAGAGCACATGAGAGGGGGGAGGGTCAGAGGGAGAAGCAGACTCCCTGCCGAGCAGGGAGCCCGATGCGGGACTCGATCCCGGGACTCCAGGATCATGACCTGAGCCGAAGGCAGTCGCTTAACCAACTGAGCCACCCAGGCGCCCCTACAGCCCAAGTTTTATTAACTATAAGGAAAATAAATGTGATTTCATGATTTTTACTTGCACTTTTTTTTAAAAGATTTTATTTATTTAGTTGAAAGAGAAAGAGAGCACATGAGCCAGGGGCTGGGGAGGGGGGGGCAGAGGGAGAAGCAGACTCCCCACTGAGCAGGGAGCCTGAGGCGGGACTCGATCCCAGGACCCTGAGATCATGACCTGAGCCAAAGGCAGACGCTTAACCCACGTAGCCACCCAGGCGTCCCTTACTTGCACTTTTTAAAAAAGATTTTATTTATTTTAAAGAGAGAGAGAGCAGGGGCAGGGGCAGAGGGAAAGAGAGAATCTCAAGCAGCCTCCGCGCTGAGCATGGAGGCTGACGCAGGATTCGATCTCATGACCCTGAGATCATGACCTGAACTGAAATCAAGGGTTGGACACTCAACCGACTGAGTCACACAGGCGCCCCAATTTTTACTTGCACTTTTTAAAACAAAGTTCCAATCACATCATTTTACCAGTTTCATGAAATGTTGGTTCCTGATTTCAGTGGATTCATTCTTAAGGGCCCCTTGTTCCCTCGGGTGGTGAGAGTTCCCACATCCAGCCTCCATCAGTTCATGCTATCCTCCTGCTGGCAGGGGCTGTAGGCAGCTGTGGCTCTTGATCCCTCTGACTTAGCCCTCTGCTTGATGAACTCAGCACAGCAGAGTTAGTACCCTGCTGGGCCAAGGCCATGGAAGGGTGTGTCCGGGCCCCGTTGGTGGGAAGTGTTCTGTTCCAGGCAGGCTTCGGTCCTCTGCTGTGTGACATTATGATGTCATGATATGTTCTGTGTCACATGGAAAATAACTGCCCTGGATACAGAAGCTCTGACGTGACTGCTTAATCACGCCACGCCCAATATTATGTGAGCTCCAATTACAGTCTGGGGAAGTCAAACTACAACCCAGGATGGGGAAATTGTTAAAGTGATTGAAACATGGAAATGAATCTGAGCAGAGAAGTCTAAATCTTACCTGGGTTAGCATTATTGTTACAATAAATAATCATAACAATCCCATACATTTTATAGCTAACAAAATCCTTCTCATACATTATTTCGTTTGTCTAGGTTAGGGAGAATAAATCTTAAGGCTTAATTTCTCTTGGAAATATCAATCTCTAGTCTATACTGTACCTGGCTGCCTTTTTAATGGTCCCAAAGCACAGCTTCCCTGTTCACTCCCCAGCTCAAAAACTTTGAAAAACTTTCTGTGTCTAGAGAGTGAACTCCAAACTCTGTAGACTGGCATTCCAGGCCTGCCAGGAACCTGCTCAAAGCTCTCATTCCATCGTGTCTCCCGATGCTCTTCATCAGGTGTCTTGCCTTCAAACCCGACCACAGCACTTCCCGCTTCCTGGGTGCACAACTCTGTTCCCACGCTGGTAGCTCCCCACCTTATGGATGCCCTTCTCTACCTCTTCATGTCTGCATGGTCAAGCCAAACCTACCTCGCAAAGCACAGCCTTCCGACAGCTCCCTGAGTCCTCCTGCGAGCAGGGACCTCTTGCCTTTGAGACCCCTTAGCACCCTCCCAAGACAGCCTGCCCTGTAGTAGAATAAGAGCGTACACAATCAGTCCCCTCCACTTGGCTGGAAGCTCTTTGGGTGAGCAGGACTTCAGATTGACCCTCCTACTTCAATTATTGGGACCCTCTGCATCCTGCCAAGTGTCTAGCCAAGAATCGGCAAAACCTTTTCTGAAAACATCGTCAATGTTTCAGCCTTTATGAACCACATGATCTCTGTTGCAACTATCAATTCTGCCACTGAATGGCGAAAGCACCCTAGCCAATACATAAATACATGGGCATGACTGTGTCCTAATAAAACTTGATTTACAACAACAGGCATTGAGCTGGATTTAGTCCATGGGCTATACTTTGCTATCCTTCTGGCTTAGCCAAATGTCTAGCGAAGGTGTTACATAAATGTTTTTGGCTGTTGACTGGAGGCATGAGAGAAAGAACAATGCATGAATATTCGGGAATTGGGTCTACCTAAGAACACAGGACCAGGGTCAGGGCCCTGTTATCACATAGCCATTTGCACAAGAGGGGAAAAAAGAGTTGCCTTGCCTGAGGGGCATTCTTATGCTAGGAGAGGAGTGGTCCCTGAGAGAAGTTGGCAGGTCTCCTGGAGGAAACAGGGCAGAGCAAGGCCAGCCTTTGGGTGAGGGATGTGGGGAGCAGCCAACGTGGAGTGATGGGAGGCCTGCTCAGCCCCGGTCCAGGGCCCTGGCCCACTGGCTCACTCTCCCGTCACCCCTCAGATTAAGGAGGCTGATGTCTTGGGGTTGTTGCTTCCGCAGAAGAGATGCCCCTTTGAGCACTGTGGCTCCCACACTATGGGGCCCTTGGCTTCTCATCCGTCTTAGTCAACCCAGAGCCAAGAGAGTGGCCTCGAAAGTCCTGAGAGCCAGGCAGGAGGTGGGTCCTTACGACTCATCTGTATGACTGCCATAGCCTTGTGCCAGGAGGGAGCTGGGGCCAGTCCCCTGTGGAAGGACGCCTGCCACTCTCTAACCCTTCACGGCCCACACAGGGGCTTCCCTGCACCTCACCTCCTGGATCCCCTCCACCCACTTTCCAAGGTGAGCAGCGACTGTCGTCACCATTCCATTTTCCACGTGAGGAAACGGGCTTGGGGAATGTGTGGAGAATTTGCTGGAGCCCCGAGATCACCAAAGGTGGTGTTCTTCTCTGGTGGGAGCAGAGCTGAAGGGGGGGACCCAGAGCCATTCCCTTGCAAAAACCGCCACGACGTATTCTGTCTCTAAGTCCCTCTGCCATCACAACCCACAGCTGTGTTCACTGGCATGCCCACCTTTCTGTGGGATGAGCAGAAACCCTTGCCCCAAGAACCTCAGAGTACGGGGTGGGCCCTCTCTCGCGAAGCACTGGGACCCTGTAGCAGGTGCAGGTAAAGATTTACATGGGGACCCACGTCATAAAGAAGGACCAACTGCTGGGGACCAAAACAAGGAGGGCCACAAAATGGAGCTGATGTTCCAGACAGCAGTACTTCAGACCTGAAGGTAGAATATTTCCAGATCTTTCCCAGGTCACTAGTGACCTGGATGAACACCTGAATTTCCTTCTCCCTCTTCCACACGAAGACACAGGCAAAAGAAAAACAAAACTCCCATTTCTCAAGAAGAGATAGTATTGTAGCGATGGAGTGAGGGCATAATCTCTCCTCCACGAGCCCTCGGATAGAAATGTTCCTTTGGAGAGAACTGTAATTCTATCTGATAACACCCATTATTGTTTTCCAAGCGAGTGGAGAGCTAGAGCCATAGCTTTAAGAAGTTGAACGTGAAGTACAAAGTTACATTTTTACATCTTGTCTGATGGGAAAGTTCAGGACCAAACCATTGAAGAGCATTAGGGAAAGAACTCGAAATACAATGATCCATTCAGGACTTTTAAAAAACAAAACAAAACCAATGAAGGCTGCTTCTTGCAATCCTTTTCATCTTTCTAATTTTTTCCCTTTTAACGGATGAGAGAAAAAAATGATCAAATTAGGACATGAAACAAAGAGGAACCCAAGTGGGGGCAAGATGCCCCTTCCTCTGGGATTCTGGGAGAGACAATGAACCATCGACTCATCCCCTGAGTGAAGGGAGGCCCCGCTCCTGAATTTCCTCCCTCTGCAGAGACTTCCACTCACCCCTGGATTACTTCTTTCCCTTCTCAAGCCTCGCTCCCCTCCCTCTCTCCTTCCCTCCCTCCCTCTCTTCCTCTAGTGTTGAAAACCCTGCCTCCCACCTCTCAACATTTAAAAAATTCTTAATGATGCAACCTGAGGTTGCCATGGCAACTGATTTCCTTGCCGAGGCGGTGGTAGAGGCCCGTGATGGCACTGCCATTGAAATTGCAAATAATTTTGTTTTTCTTTCAAAATTAAGTAGGCTGTCTAAAGTGTCCCACTGTGGGCTTTCCTGCCCCCAAAGAATAAGCCTCCCATGCTCTGAAATATCCAGTTATTGCATTTGCTCCGTATCTTTTATGACTTCCTTCTCCACCAGCATAGAGACGGTCCCTCTGGAAAAATAAGGAGAACACACTCTTTGTTATTTCTCTTTTGTCAGGGTGAGAAATGCTTCTGATGAAGTCGAACGACATTGAGGGGTACCCCCACCCTCTTTTTAAATTGTCTTTGGTTTCCCATTCTTAAAAAGAGCTAAGTTTCTTTCTCCTTGAATCTTGAAGACAGGTTTGTAAATACTCATCAGAGCACAAAGAAGCTATTTGGGGAAGGTCTGCTTTGGCGTCACCCCACACGGGCTCGGTGGGGTGTCTCTCCGTCTCCCATGTGCCTTAGTAGCTTTACAGCACCAGTAGGGGCTCGGTGCCTTCTCAGGGCACTGCCTCTGTCTCCTCAACACCTTGAACAAACCCCACCTGTCTGCCTTCCTGCCTCCCATCTCTTGCCCAAAGCCCACCACTCAGCCCACTCTTCCTGAGGTCAGGGTGGTTCTCTAATGCCGTGCCAACATGGCATGCCTTCTGCCTCAGTTTCCCCTGAGGGGCTGGGATTGTCATCCAAGTGAGCTCAAAGCAAAAACCAGTTCCACGGTTCTGAAACTCCTCAGGCAGGTCAAGAATACGAAAAAGGGAGGCAAGGTGCGGAGTAAGGAAGGCTTTGGGCAGAGGTTGTGGCTTGGAAAGGTGACCATGTGAAGGAGCAGGTAGGCGGAGGAACAGAGGGGTCCACCGTGCCCCCTCCCCACACAGAGCACCAGTTTGGGCAGGGCCTACCCAGGAGGGAGATGGTGGGTCACTTTCTTGTTCCGACATTCTGATAACCGAAATTGCCTCGGTGACTCCCAAGTGGCCCTTGGACAGGATGTTGCCAAGAATGAGCAGAAAAGCCCCGTGAATCTGTCAGAATTCAGGGTCAGACTCCCTCCGGAATGAAATTTAGGGAGGAGGCAGGAAACAGCGATACCGTTGAGTTGTGCCTGCTTGAGACACCACGAGCGTTCGGCATCCCACCTGCAGCCCGTGAGTCCAGTGAACACCCTCTAGTTCTTCTCTGGAACTTTCTGGGCCCCGGCGCCACGTTCATCCTCGTCCTATTGAATTCTTTCCTTGTTAGGCTTTAATAACAGTGACCTCTCCATGATTTCCTCCTACCCCTCTGATTGTCCTTCTCAGCAACTGCCCGGTGTCCTCTAAGACTGGCATTTCCTACTCACAGACGAATCACCGCTTCTTCCCTGCCCCTGCGCCCTTTGGAGAACCTCATTGTACCACTTGCACATTCAGGACCCCAAATTTATATTTCCAGCCTGTGGGCTACCCTCTACACAAAGTCTACAGCCATACAACTGTCTCCTGAGTCACCCCGTGTGTGCTCTAGAGCCCTCTAACTTAACAGGTGCCCGACAGAACCCATCATTTTATCCCCATGCTCTTCCCTGGTCTTAGCAACGTGGTAAGTTGTATCATTGTTCTCCGGGCAGAAACCTCCAGAGGCGGCTTTGAATCTTCTCTGCTGCGGACTCTGTGGTCGACCAGTTAGCAGGTCTGTCCAGTCTACACCGGAAGAACCCCCCAAGCCATGCCCAGCAGGGCTTCATCATCCCTTGCATGGACCCCTGCAGCAGCCTCCCCTCGTGGCTCCTCCTGCCTCCCGTCCTGCCCCTCTTGGCCACAAAGGAGCTCTCTCTGCTGCAAATAAGACTGGGACAGGCCCTTGCAACAAACAAACCTTCCTTGTGTTGAGGATGCAAGTCCAAGGCCTTGGTTTTGTCTTTGTGGGCTTGATGAACCTTGGGGGGTCATCCTGGGCCAAAGGAAGGCTCTAGGCCGAGGGGAGACAGAGTTACTGTGAGGGTCGTGTTATTGCCCATTTCTCGGGATTTCTTGGCAGCATAGGTGCATCTCACCAAGGCAGAGGCAGGACGTAAACTCGAGCCTTTAAGTCCTACACTTTTCCTGGAGGATGAGGGCTGGTGGCCACCGGCAGGGCCCTCATATTCTTTCTTCCCCTGTCCCTTCGAGTCATAGCATGTGGCCCACAAACTGTGACAGTGTGACTATCTCCTGACATTTGACTGGCTCGTGTGTTTATTCAATTCCCACTTGCTGGTGCACCTGCTCCAGGCCAGGTCCTGCACTGAGTGCTGGGATGAAGGAGCGGGTAAGAAATCATCCCTGTCCTCCAGCAGCCCCCAGTGTAGGGGACGAGTGGACACCAGAAGGGGCCGCTGTAAATGATGGGGGGCATTCCGCACTCCCCGCCTGGGCGACCTCAGGCAACCATTTTTACTTCTGCAGCCACTGGGTCGGTGTCTGTGAAATGGGGTCAATGGGACCTTCCTGTGGCTGGGCTGGGGGGATTCCTGGTACCCCCTTAGTAACTGTGGTCTTGGTCACATTGTGTAACCCGTGGTCTCAGTTTCCTTCTCTGCAAGGTGGGGACAGCCAGAGTCTCCACCTGTAAGACTACAGCAAGAGTCAGATGGGAGTATGTGTGTGTCCGAAGATGCTCGGGGCAGTGACCTCCCATCTGGGGAGTGTCCTGGGTACATGGAGGAGGGAGCCGGGGGGAGTTGGTCAGGAAGGTGTCCTGGGAGAGGAGAATGAACAATGAAGTGTGGGGGTAAGAAACAGCAGGGGTTTCTGGGTCCGTCCCCCATTTTGTGCAAAGAGCAGACAAATCTACCTCTTGGGGTTCCTGTTGCAGGCAGGGTCCCAGGTCAGGGCCCCATTGTGACTGTGGGGTACAGGCCCTGCACAGCTTTAGCTGACAATCCTTCCCAGCCTCCGTGTCCTTCAGGTCAGCTGACCTCCTCCCTCGCACTGAGATCACCAAAGAATGGGTGGTGTGCCGCCTGGCAAACAATGAGGGAAGAGAACTCTTTGCTTGGGTTTGCTCAGGGAGAGGCTCGAGCACTGGGGTGGACAGGGCAGAATCCATGCGCGCCCCGCCGTGGGGGGATGCTCGGTGAGACCACATTCCAAAACAACAAGCAGGGCTCTTAGGTACTTTCCATTTTGTCTCAACTGGTAGGTGCTAGGTAGCTTTGTGAGCCATAAGTGCCTTAGGGTTTAGAGAAATTCAATTACATTCAGCTAACCTTCACCTTCACCGTCCAGTTTTCACACACACAACCAGACAGACCCCTGACCCATCTCAAATTTGCCAGCATTAACCCCCTTCTCTTTGTGTCTCCCCACTGTCTACTGAGATAAATGGAGGTCCCCAAAGAAAACTCTTCCTTTTGAGCAAAGTCAATTTATCCAGCATCACTGGGGGTTAGGAATGGCTCGAAGCCTTGAGTGGAAACAGAGAGTGTATCTCTTTACCTGGAGAGCTTCCTCTCCAGCTCCTTCACACGGGGCGTCATAACGCCGGCGGAACAATGCCTACCCTGCACCAGTCCAAGCAGCCCCAAAGCGGAAGGCAGCGTGATTCGTGGGAGTCAAGGTCTTCTGTGATTGCACGAGAACACGCGGTAATGATGATAAAGCACTCAGAAAGCAATGATGTACTTTAGCGTACACATGAAGCACTTTTACTGTTTTTCTTTTTGACAAAGAGAAAAGTGAAGTGGGCAGCTTCGGTGAAACGTACACCTCTGTCCCTAACTTACGCTGAGTGGTCCATCTGGGAACGTGAGCACTGCTGCCGAAGGTATTATTGCCAACAAAAAAAATTCTTTTAGAGGCCGAGAAGTGGACTTTTGCTTCTGTTGCTTTCTCTCGCCTCTGAAAGGATTTCTGCTAAAGCGCTGCTTCAGGAGTGGGGTACTCCGCTGGTGTCTATGGGATGTGGAGGTTTGGAGCAAAACTTGTAGACTGAGGAGGCGAGGTACAGTTTGGTGGTGGGTGGGAGAAGCGTGCTAGAATCCTTTTCAGGAGAGTGCAGGTCTAGTTGTGGGTGTATGCCTTAGCAGATGGGAACCTAGGGAGAGCCCCAACGAGCAGGACATGTATTGGCTAGTTCTTGCTACAAAGTGCTGCATAACAAACCATCCTTAAACTCAGTGTGTTTAAATATCACTTATGCTCATAAATCTGCAGATTGGCTCGACTTACCTTGGCAGCTCGGCTTCACTATGGGTCTGCTTGGTGGGGTGACTCTGCTCCACATATGTTAATTCTGGGCCCAGGCAGAAGGGACCATAGCTACTCAGGGGAAGGGCTTCTTAGGCTATGGCAGAAGCGCAAGACAACACGGTCTCTTAAGGCTTAGGTTTGGAACTGGCTAACTCACTCTGGCCCATATGACATTGGCCAGAGAAAGTCACATGGCCAAACCCAAAGTCATCAGGTGGGGATAATACTATGTCCATGATGAGGCCATGGCAGGGGCATGAATGCAGGGAAGGGTGAAGAACTATAGCCAGTCATTCCGTCCCCACAGGAAGCAACATCTGTTGAGTATCTACCATATACCATTTTCTTACTCTGGTCTGTTTGATCCACTTTCTCATTTTTTCTTCTCAACAGTTCTGGGAAACAGGAATTATTATGCCCATTTCACAGATGATATTTGGTGAGGTAAGGTAACCTGAAGAAGATTACGTAGCAGAGTTGGAATTAAAACCTAGGTCTGCCTAACTCCAAAACCCAGACTCTTTCATCCATCCATCCATGCATCCATCATCCATCCTTCTATTTATATATCCATCCATCCATCCATCCATGCATCCGTCATCCATCCATCCATCCATCTATCCATGCATCCATCATCCATCCATCCATCCATCCATCCATCCATCCATCCATCCACACATTCATTCTTTCAAGCAGTATTTCTTGAACACTGTCCATAAGAAAGACAAAGAACATGAGGAGATGTCAATAAAATGAAGGAGCAAAAGACAGACATGTTTTTTAAAGCATGTACTTTGTGCAGAGCAGTTTTACATATGACATCCAGTTTAATTCCTACAACAGCTTGAGGAAAATTATGTGTGGTTTGGCAATGGGGGACAAAAAGACTCAAGAATACTGTCCCTTGCCCAAGGTCATACAGCCGGTAAAGGCAAAGCCAGAATTGAAATCCAATCCTTCTGACTCCCTAAACCCTCTTGTTTCCAGGTGCCTTGCCATCTGCCCTCCTTGGGCTTGTTTCTCCAAATGGGCACATCCAGCCGCAACTCTTGAGCATTTCCTGGTAGGAAAAATCTCATCATGTTGCCCATTTCACATGGTTTCACCATGACCCTTGGTGAAAAAGCCCAGGGGGAGCCTGTGCTGAGAGTTGTAGGCTGGGATTTGTCTGTCCCATGGCGCTGCATCTCTGATGGCCAGAGATGGCAAGACTGTGATAGGAGAACCGGAACAGATGGAAGAGCTCCTTGGCTGCTCATGGTGCCATGTTGATGGTGCTCCATTTTGAGGATCCTGGTAGAGCATCACCTGTTCTGTGCACTCCTCCCCAGGCTTCTGGCGCCCATGAGAGGCTGTCATTGCTTCTAGCTGACTGCAGTGTCTTTCTGAGCCCCTGGGAACAGCCTGTTGGGCATTGGACTATTATCTTGAGGCTGCAGAGCCATAGAAATTTAGAGGTAGAAGAGACCCGGGAGCTTTTTTTTTTCCCCCCAAATGGGAAAACTGAGTCTGGAAAATGTAGCAGAAGCTGCTGGTGCTCCACCTGGATCCTCTGCAATCACGGCCATTGTCACACCCAGTTAAAAAGCCAGCGGTGTACCCTTTTGTTGGAGGACTGCCCTCAGGAGTGAAGTCCACTTGGCTCATGTACACAAATGACCCAAAGTGCTTGGGAGTCGAAGTATGAGTACCACGATACCCTTGCCTCTCGTTGAGACAACAATGAGGTGTGCCAGGGTGCCTGAGGGTTTGCACCACATTTGCCCTCTGTGGGACTTTGCTGGATACCCCTCCCTCGTGTGGCCCCCTTCCCTCCCGTCCCACTTCCCGGCTCCTCTGGGAATGTCCTTCTTAATCAGTTATTTCATAGGAATCCTCATTGTGGGGCTGCTTCTAAGGAAGAAACAACGACTAATCTTACACCAAGCAAAACCAACTCCAGCTTTACTTACAGCTGGGTTGACCATCAGTGAGTCCAGATGACCAAAGGTCATTGGTGTGATTGGGCTTTTGTCAGGTGGTCTGGTTGTCCTCTATCTGATCAGTTCAGCAAACATGAACCGAGCACCCCCTATGTGCCAAGCACTGTGCACTGCACACTGACAGGCAACCAGTGAGTGGACAAACCCATTTGCCATAGTCAAGGATGATGGTAGAGGATGTGTAGGGGACACAGGGGAACACTGAGCCTATTGAGGGCGTGGAGTGGGGCAAGTATGGACATCCTGTAGGAAGTGGGTAGGATTGGTGAGATGGACAAGTTGGGTGGTGAGGCCATTCCAGGCAGAGGGAACAGTGTGAACGATGGCATGGGGGCACAGCAAGGCGTGGCTCAGAGTCACTGAAATAATCAAGTTCAGGGCAGAACGTAGCAGATGCGACTAGAGAAGTCACCAGAGTCAGAATCAGAAGGGCTATGTAGACCACTGTTAGGAGTTGGCCAATATCCAGGGTGGCCAGAGTGGAGTTTAAGCGGGGTGGTGACATGGTCCAACTAAGATTTTATAGAGCACATGTCTGTTGCAGTGTGAAGGACAGCCTGGAGAGTTCCAGCTGGAGACAGGAGGCCATTGTCATGGTGATGAGAGCCTGAACCAGGGAGATGCTGGTGAGGAGGGGACTCTTCTCTTGCACTTCAAGCTCTGGTCACATCAAAGATCTCAGATTCCCTCTATCATGCCTTTCTTTCTCATGATGCCACTCTGCTCATGCTGGTCCCTCTTCCTGGACTCCTCTTATGCTGCTTGACCACTGGGCTCTCCCTCACTCATCCATCAAGCCCCAGCTCAACCACCTTCTGTGACAGACTTTCTCTAACTTCCCATAGCCAACTAAGGACTCCATCCTCAGCATCTCTGGTACACCCTCAACTATGTTCCAGGTGCTCCAGGAATCCCTTAAGAGTTGGGGCCACATTTTTCCTTTCTATGTCCCCTCTGCTTAGCACTGTGCTTCCTGGTCCATTGATCTGCTCCAAAATGCATCAAGGAAAAAACCATAATAGAATACTGCTGAGGGCTGAGACGGGGACAGGGACTGTACCACTTGTCCGTGACTTCAGCAGCCAGCAGAGCCTGGCATGGAGTAGAAAGTGCATAACCTGAGACTAATAGCTCAACACAGTGTGAGGCTATGGGGCGGGGACAAAGGGAGCAACTACAGTTCTCTGGGTTTTCTCAGGGTCATGAGGTGGTGGGATTGTATGTGCCTCCACCACCGTAGCTTCCACTACAGATGAACGCAGAGTTACTAGTGGTTCAGTCCTCCTGTGCTTATTCCTCACTCACACCACTGATTGGCCTGGCAGCCTGCCCTGTGCTCAGTGGGTCCTGCCATCCTGTGTCCCCACCGTCTTGGAATGCTCTCCTCATTCAGCTGGTGGATGGTGCAAGTTTGCAAGGGCACATGGGAGGATGCTCCGGGTCAAGCTTAGAAGTGGAACCTCTTCCTTTTGCCCACATTCCCTTGGCGGGAACTCAGTCCTGAGGCCACACCTAACTGGAAGCTGGAACATCTAGTCTACCTGCATGGCCCTGAGGAAAAGAGATGAGTTTTGATGGACACACAGCAGTCTCTACCGCAGGCGAGTTACTTAGCCTCTCCGAGTTAGCTTCTGCTATAAGCGGGGAGTCATCATACCCGCTTCCTCTGTCGTTGTGCTGGCTGATGGTACTGTCATGGAATGTGCTCTCCTTAGGAACTGGCCACACTGGGAACTCTTAGCTCTCTCACTATCCTTCTTAAACTGTTGTTGCTGTTCTCAGACCTGGCCTTGGCACCATTGTGTAGGGGCAAGACCCACTCTTGCCCTTAGCAGCATCCCACAAAAACTCCCATGTCCAGAGCAGAAGGGAACCCCACAGCACCCCTTCAGCTCCCACAACGTTGCCTGATTGCTGACATCTTCCCCTGGTAGGTGCGTGAGATAGAGACGAGGCATATGAAGGACCTCTGTGACACTCACATTAACCCCTGGCCAGCACGACACCGTGTGTCCCAGCCCGTCCTGTACCCTGATGGGTGTTGTCACTGTCACTCAAAATACCTGGAAAAATAAACTTTATTGACTCCATTTTCACATTGAATGGAAACATGTAAGTCTGCTTCTTTCAACAGAAATGCTTTCAGAGTACCCCCCTTCTCAAATTCCTCCTTTTTAAAATAAAAGACTCCCTTTTCTCTCTCTGTCTTTCTTCCCTTGACTGTGTTGTTCGGCAGGCGGTATTATGTGGAGGTTTTTCTACAGTGGGAGCCTTTGGTGACCCTTGTCTTAAAAAACTGCTTAAGCATTCAGTAACAGCCCATACAGCGGCTCTCTAAAAATAAACATCTGCTTATAAAGAATTTAACCTGGGGACGCCACACTTTAGAGGAGAGGGCATCCTTAATGGACTCTTAGTGCAGGGCCGAAAAGGACTCTATTGCAGCTGAAAACTGACAGCCTCTCGTTGTCATGATACCAGGGATATTGTCAGAGGCTGGGCTGGGGGCGGGGGGTGGCCCGGAGGGGTGGTGGTGATGGCAGCTTGCCGGGAACCAGGAAAGAAAGGCACCTAGGACAGACTTTATGAGTCTTTGGACCATCCTTTGGCCACCCATGAAGAGGGAGAGGTGGAAAAGAAGCCAGGAAGGACAGGAAGAGAAGGCACGTTGGGTGTGGCAGTGAGGACAGCCATGGGATGCAGCCAGACCCAGTTTCCTATTCTGGTTTTGTCACCTCCTGGCTTCGAGAACCTGTGTACAGCCTCAACTTTCTGAGCTCCCCATCTGCATCCCTAACCTGGAGAGGCTGAATCCACACTGTTAGGGGCACTGGAAGGATTAGAGATGGTGTATGTGAAACTCCCGCGGACAGTCTGGAAGATAATAAGCATTTAGTAATACAGCGGTGGTTATAGCTGAGTCCACCCATCTGGAGAAGACAGGCGGAAACATTGTGGACTCAGCTCAGAAAGAGACAAAACTCTGTGTTGGGTCTCAGGATGCAGAACTGGGGAGTACCCGGGGGCATGGCTGGAAAGACCCAAACGTTGGGTGGGGGTTTGCTTGAGGCCAGTTCCAAGTATGATGCCATAAGTGTCATCTGCCGGACTCTCCCCACCACAGCCCCCTGAGGATGTTCTCCCGTTTCGCAGGGAAGGGGGCTGTGGCTCAGAGCTGTGAGCACCCAGCCTGCTGGGAAAGCTGGAGCGCAGACTCAGAACGGGGCTCTCTCTTGCACACGATGCTAATTCCCTTAGTGTTTACCCCCCAAAACCTCATGCAACCTGAAAACAATAAATAGGAGCCCAGGGGTTCCATAGGACTGCTCATCAGCATGAATTCCACCATTACCTACAGCATACAGATACAGGCGGGGGGGAGGGGAGGTGGCCACGCTAAGGTCTCTGCTCTCTTGTGGAGCCCCGTGTGCATTATGAGTTAGAGATGCGGGAGGCAATGACAAGTGCTGGTGACGAAGAGCAGAACCCTCATACACCGCGGGTGGGAATGTGCAGTAGTTCAGCCACTTGGGAAAACAGGCTGGCAGTTTCTCAAACGGTAAAACATGGAGGCCCCCTAGGATTCAGCAATTCCTGTCCCTGGTCTGCACCCAAGAAGAATGAAAACTTGTACACAAGTGTTCATAGCAGCACTATTCATAGTCGCTGAAAGGTGGACACAATCCAAATGCGCACCAGTGGATGGCTGGATAAACAATGTAGCCTGTCCCTACAACGGAATATCGTTCAGCCATAAAAAGGAATGCAACACTGACAAGTTCTACAAGGTGGATGAGTCTTGAAAACAGTGTGCTGAGTGGGAGAAGCCAGTCACGCAAGACCTCGCGTTGTGTGATTCCATTGGTATAAAATGTGCAGCCCAGGCAAATCTATAGAGACAGAAAGTAGATTAGTGGTTGCTTAGGGCTGGGGGGATGAAAGAATGAGAGAAGATGCCTAAAGGGTACAGGGCTTATTTGAGGTAATGAAAGTGCTCAAAATGGACGGTGGGGATGGTTGTGGACATCTGGGAATATACAGAAACTGTTGAATCGTACAGTTTAAATGGGTGAATTGTATGGGATGTGGTTATGTCTCAATGAAGCTGTTATTTAAAAAGATGAGTTGGAGAAGAGTGGGTGCCGGAGAGAGAAAATTAGGGTGTCCTTTCCAGAAGATTCTGGAAGATGCTGGGCGGAGGAAAAGCAGTCAACGCCCTCTTTTACACAACTGTCATTAAGATGAAATGATGCCACGTATAAAGGCAACTCGCTTGGCACCTGATAGTTGGGGGACTTCAGCAAACAAGCCTGTTTTCCTTAGTGTAGACTCAAAACCCCAGTGGACTTACCAAGGCCAATGGGATTTCCTTCCTAATTTGAGGTGGGAAACTGCTGTAAGCCAGCATTTCTAAAAGGGAGGAAGCACTTGAGAGCGTCCCATAGCCAACTGACCTTGGACAACACTTGAGTCCTGTAGGAGGTCACCTGCACCTGTCAGTGTATGCGTGAGTCCGGCCAAGGACCCCCCGAGCCCCACCCCAAAGAGCATCTAGTGTGATCAGTTTTCCAGGGAACCAATTTGGGAACTATTTGAGCCTATTATGATCTGTAATCAAAGTGTCAAGAGCATTCCAAGACGCCAGAGCTGGATCCTTTTGTCAGGGGCACAGCAATCACACCGGAGATGCTCTTCCTGACCTAATTCAAGGTCCCATTGTGTTAACCTAGCTTCCCTCCCGTCCCTTAGGTCACCCACCCCTCAGCTAGTGGGTCTCACGAAGTTCTCCAAGGCCACTTGGGCCTGGTGCCTGGGGAGTAAGCAAGGTTGGGAAGGTCTCTGGTGTGCCCGGGAGCAGGCCAATAAGGCCACGTGGCCCTGGGGTCGTCCTGTGCCAGGAAAGAACCAAGCCCTGGTCACCCCCAAGAGGGGTCTTTTCCTTCCTGAAGCCCGAGACAGAAACTCAGACCGCAGAAGGCGGTGGGCTCTCAGACGGGGCCCCCTCTGAAGACTGCTCTCCAGCTCCCCAGCTGGACTTCTCCAAGAGCTTTCTGAGGACCCAGCTCTTCCTATGCAGAATGGGGTAATAATGCCCGTTTCCTGAATTACGGTGAGGTTTAAATGAGACAAGTTTCGGTGAAAACACCTAGCCGAGTGACACAGAGGAACCAGATTCTCATTAAAATTTCATCTTTGTCCTCGTCACTGTTACCACCATCCATGAAGTGGCCCCAGGTGACCACTCCCTTCCAGATCACTCAGGTAGGTGGGTGTCTTTGCAGAGTGTTGTATGCTATATCCATCGCACTTTCCCTGGAATTGGGCAATGGCCTCCCCACGTTCGGGCAAGGAAACTGAGGTGTGTCCAGATGACTTAGCTGGGGTCAAGTTTCCCTAGGAGGATACAATAGAGGTTAGGTTTCAGCCCAGATCGCTTGCAGCGCTTGTCTCTTTCCTCTCTCTGGTGGGCCCCTGCCTTCCCCGGAGATGAGCCTGGTACTGTTTTAGGAGGAGACCTGCGGGGCGCTAATGAGGAGTCTGCTTAAAAAGCCAGAACACATCACCCCCAGACATCCACCTAATGTATTCATGCCATAGATCATTGGCTGGGATGCCCTAATTGACAGTATCTGTCTGTTGGGGCTAGTTTTGAGGGGCAGTGCATGCCTATGAAGGAGACACTTGCTGCGTCCGTCAGCCTAGGCAGAGAGCTCCCAGCAGCCGGGCAGGGGCCTGGGAGCCAGACCCTGGGGCCCGCTGAGAAACGTCCCCTGTGGGCGGCTCATCCGTCTGCCTGCTAACTTGTTTGCTGCCTCACAGGAGAAGGCAATTTATTGAGCACCCACTATGTGCTGACTGCTTCGGAATCAGCAGTGGGGAAAGCAGGCAAAAATCCCTGCCTTGGTGCAGCTTACATCTGATTGGCAGGGGGACAGAAATAAACTGAGAACACACAGTCTAGAGTGTGGTGGCTGGTAACAAGCCTCAAGCGGGAGTGTGGACGGGGTTGGTGCTAGGGCAGTGGGTGGGGAGCCCTGGCCTCTCTACCACGTTGGATGGGCGGCCCATCGGGGCTGTGGGCACAGATGCCAGTGGGTGGTGGCTGGGTGAGGAGCCTCAGCGGGGCGTTCTAGAAAGCAGGGCCTACGGAGGGAAGAAGTGGGGAGGCTCATAGGAACAACGGGCTGGAATTTGGGCACTGGGTGTGGCCCCCACGTGAGGTTACGGACTCCTCCAGGGAAAAGGATGTTCTTTCTAGAAAGCGGGGCGTTCTAGAAAGCAGGGCCTACGGAGGGAAGAAGTGGGGAGGCTCATAGGAACAACAGGCTGGAATTTGGGCACTGGGTGTGGCCCCCACGTGAGGTTACGGACTCCTCCAGGGAAAAGGATGTTCAGGAGAGCAGCGGGTCCTTGGCTAGGTCTCACCTGGCGGGGTTAGCAGGACAGAGTCACTGCTCTTCGGCGCAGTGGTGGTTCATGAATCATGATCCATATCTGGGTGCAATGCTCACCGTGAAGCAAAGGCCGGCAATGGTCCCAGCCTCTGTCCCCATGTGGGGACCATTCACAAAGCTTTTATTTGTGTGTAGCCTGAAGGCCTGTTCCTGAAATCTTCCGTTTCAGAGCAAGAGGGAAAGGAGGGATGAGTGATATGGTTTATATCAACCTTCGGCTGCTTTTCAATGACGATTTCTACCGTATAACTTGGTGATGATGCCTTTCATTGTGAACTTTTCTATTTTGTTATTTTTTTAAAGATTTTATTTATTTATTTGACAGAGAGAGAGAGAGAGAGAGAACACACACAAGCAGAGGGAGCTGGAGAGGGAGAAGCAGGCTCCCTGCTGAGCAGGGAGTCCAATGCGGGGCTCGATCCCAGGACTCTGGGACCATGACCTGAGCTGAAGGCAGGCGCTTAACCAACTGAGCCACCCAGGTGCCCCTATTGTGATCTCTTTTAAATCTGCTTCTGAAAGTGCAGGATATAGGCAAATATAAGAGATTCTTTTTTAGGGTGGGTGGGGGCTGATAAATTTTGTTTTTGTTTTATGTCATTTTGTTTTATCATAAGGGTTCCATGTATAACTGGATGAGACTTAGTTTTTCTCTCTAAAAGCAATCTGGAACAATTATACATCTCTGCTATCCTTTGTGTCCCAAAATTCTTCATATAGAATGGCTTTGCTGTCAGGCCTCTATTTTATAAGTAAATTCAACCTAGTGAGTCTTCTGTCAGAAGACTTGGCCCCATCTTCAATTAAGAAAACATGATCCTTGGGCGCCTGGGTGGCTCAGTTGGTTAAGCGACTGCCTTCGGCTCAGGTCATGATCCCGGAGTCCTGGGATCGAGTCCCGCATCGGGCTCCCTGCTCAGCAGGGAGCCTGCTTCTCCCTCTGACCCTCCCCCCTCTCATGTGCTCTCTGTCTCTCTCATTCTCTCTATCTCAAATAAATAAATAAAATCTTTAAAAAAAAAAAAAGAAAACATGATCCTTGGGGACGCCTGGGTGGCTCAGTCGGTTAAGCATCTGCCTTTGGCTCAGGTCATGATCCTGGAGTCCCGGGATTGAGTCCTGTGTTGGGCTCCCTGCTCAGTGGGGAACCTGCTTCTCCCTCTGACCCTCCTCCTTCTCGTGCTCTCCCTCACACTCTCTCTCTCAAATAAATACATAAAATCTTTAAAAAAAAAAAAAAGGAAGTACGATCCCCTTAAAGAGGGTAGAAAGGACATTGGTTTGGAAGCAGCCGCTCGGTCACAAAGTGGCAAGTGGCCTTGGGCAAGTCATGGCATCCTGGTGGGCCTCAGTTTCCCCATCTGTGACATGACATGGCTGAATGAGATCATCTGAAATGTGCTTCCCTGCCCTATCTTTTCCAGGTCTCTCTGGACTATGAATCAAAGCAGTTCTTAGTGCTGACATAAATACCCATTTCCCATAGCTGGGAAACCTCTGGGTCAGATTTTCTGCTTACCTGCCCCATGGAGATTGAGTCTGCCTGCTGGGATGAAGCCTTTGTGCACAGATTCTTGAAGGATAATAAGTCCTTTTTTTTTTTATCTAGCAGTGCATTAGGGATAAGATGACTATAATTTCTTGTCTGCGAGGACTCAGCTTCAAAAGCAGAGTTCCTACTTGCAGAAGCTCAGGGACAGCAATGACAGCAACAAAAATGTATGGGAAATTAGAGGGGAGAAAGAAAGACTCGGGCATAGCTATTTTGGATATTTTTCATCATTCAGATTGGGAAATAGGAAAAACACATTGTCTGCTTCAAAAACAACCCTTCAGGAAATTATTAAAAACTCTGAATTCCTGTATAATCACTAAATCTCCTAAAGTGTGCAAATTACACATGCGGCGAACGGGAATAAATTTATTTCTAGGAACTCATTTGGAATGAACTTACAGTTAGGCACTCTTTGTTGTGGTGCTAAATGAGATTTTGAAAGAGAAATCTTTTAAATAGACACATCTATATTATATACAAAGGGGGAAAACAATCAATAGATTGTTGGGACATTTCTTTTTTGTTTCATTTGTATTGAAAAAACAGTATGACAGTAATATCCAAGAAAATTGCGAAAAAATCCCTGAAGTCTGAATAGTCAAATCTTTTAATAATTATTTCCATCTTTCTATGTTTATTCTAGTACTTGTCTGTGAACGTACATATTTCACAACACTGTAAACAGCATAGTTTTATTTTATGTCTTAAACTTTACCTTTTAACAATCTATGATAAGCCTCTTTCCTGGTGGTCCAAGCTCTTTGTCACTGTCATTGTTCAGAGCTGTGTAGTATTCCAGCCAGTGGAATTATACCAACTGGGGCGATCATTCCCCAAGAGCCAAATGTTTGGGTTTTCTCCCGTCCATTCTCATTGGTGCTGATCAAGCTTCAGGTAACATATTCTCCATCCCACCCCCCTCATCTCCTGAATTAGTCTAAGGAGCAGGGATTACTAGTTCAAGGGCATTTTTTAAACTTGTGAGAGTTGCTGTCTTTGCCCTCCCAAAGTCGTCCGTTATAATGATGCCCTATCGTGCCAGGTTTTCAGTGCAGTCTCTCCAGCTTTGCATAGGACTATTGAAGATTTTTTTTCCTAATTAATTGTCAGAACATATATCCCAGGGGTGCTTCTGTCTGTCCACCACCTCTGTGAGGCTTTCTGTGACCCCTTTTATAGATGGGGAGACAGAGGTGAAGGCGTGCCCAAGGATGCGCAGAAGGGGGCTGGCTCTCACCTGGCCTTGGCTTCCCTGTGCTACGTTGTCTGCCTGAGGAGCCCTCATATTCCGTTAACTGGACAAGAAGCCACCCACCCGCATCTGCAGCAGGCCTGCTGTGTGCAGGGGCTGTAGACCCCTGACGTTAAGTGAGGAGGGATCCTGCGCCCAAGGAGCCCCCTCTCCCTTCTGGTCAGGGAGACTGGTCAGGATTCAAGTTCCCGGGAAGGTCACCATGCACGAGGTGATGCCCCAAACAGCTTTTCAGAGCCCCGTGACCTAAGCTGGGAAGGGGAGTCAGGTCTGATTGCTAGGCAGCGGACGCTAAGGTCCTTGCAGACACGGGGGACCAGGGGGCCTGACCCTTGGTGGAGGGGCGTGGGGATGGGGACCGACTTGGAAATTAGGGGCTGATCCTGGAGGAGCAGGAGGCCACCTGTTCCTTCCTGGGGGTCCCATAATGAAGCACAGGTGTTTCCCCTGAGCTTGGGTTGGGGTTTTATCCATCTCGCGTTTCCCCCGGAATCTGGCACCAAGTTACACAGGAGCAGGAACTTAATAGTGGCCAAGTGGATCCACGATGTAGCCACGAGAATCTTTAAAATGTGGTTCCGACCCTGCCAGTTCCCGGTTCCAAATCCTCCCTCAGCTCCTCACTGCTTTTCGGATGGAGTCCAGACCCCTTCCCCCGGCCTGCAGGTTCCCCAGCGTGGTCCTGGCTCTCGTGTCCCCCTGCGGGGATTTCGCTGGGAGCGTGGAGGCCATGTCCCAAAGAGGCTGAGTGCGGGACCTTGAGCCAGCCTGCCTGGGTTCACAGCCCCACTCTGCCACTTACTAGCCGTGGGACTCGTGGGCATCTCTGTGCCTGATCTCCTCATTTCTACGGAGGTAAAAGGAGAACCTACTTCTGTAATTAAATAAGAGGATGCATATAGGACGTTGTCCCTGGCACCAGGGTATTAGCTGCTCTGACAATTTTCTCCACAACCGTTCCTTCATCGAGTGACCCTGCAAGAATAAGCCCTCTTTGGAAAGTGACCCCAAAATACCCGTCGCATGGAATGGCCGGAGTGTGCTGTGGGCCGGGGCGATGGGGTGGGCTCCCTCGGCAGGGCAACAGGCACAAAGACTGTGATTATCATGCTACAAGCAGAAAAGACAACCAAACTCTCCCTTTTCAAAAGAAAGAAAGAAAGAGAGAGAGAGAGGGAAAGAAGAAAGAGAAAGAAAGAAAGAAAGAAGAAAGAAAAGAAAAGAAAAGAAAAGGAAGCAATCTCACTTAAGAAAAGAGGAAAACTCGGCTCGTCTCAGTTTATCCAAAACCTTTTCATATTTTCAGTTTTAATAAGATGTGACGGAAGCTGACATTTTTGCAAGCACCAAGAACTCACGTCACTTTGAAAACTTGCAAGTTGATTTGAAGAAGCACCAAGAGGTAGCCAAGACTCGCGCTGCTCACAGATGGTGGGGGATTAGGTGCCAGTTTGCCGAAAAGCTTGGAGTCGGCAGACGGCGGAGGGCAGCCGGCTGAGGCCACCCGTGGGCAGGCAGGACGGGCTGCCCGGCAGGAGGGCCTCGAGGCTTTGGCCACACCCCACCTGGCCCAGGTGAGAGGCTGCCAGGTCCTCATTCGGCCTCCACCTGGGGGCTCACGTCTGAGGGCAGGATGGGCTTGTTTGTCCTTGGCGCACGCAGAGCCCAGAGCTCAGATTGAGCCCCATCCTTGCACCAACTAGCCACGGGGCCCTGGGCCAATACTTAATGTCCGTGGGCCTGAGTGTCATCTTTGGGAGAAAAGGGGGAAAAGACTAATGATAGGAGCAGTAACCACAGCTACCTTGTAGGGTTACTAGGAGGAATAGCAAGACCATACTGAGGCAGCCCTTTTTAACTATGAAGTCCAGTTATTTAATTCCCCCAATGAGGTGACAGGGGGAGCATAAGGGCATGTGGGGAGAGCTAGGGATTCATAATTAATTATGGAATGTGTTTGACAATCCTTTCTTCTGCTGTTCTGGGGGTGAGCTGACTCCCTGGAGGAGAGGGAGAGTCCTTCCCGGGGGATGATGTGTGAGGGCCAGTGGGGACAGAGGGGGTTCAGGCCGAAGTCATAGCCCAGAACAGACCCTGGGGCCTGAGTGGGTGGGGCCTGTGGGGAAAGGGCCCCTGGAGGCTGCACAGGGTCTTCTGAACACACAAGGAGGTAGGATGCGGGGGGCCACTCGCTACATTCTGGTCATGTTGGCATGGCAGGAGATCGAGCTGTCCTTGCATGAAAGGCTGGGGTTTTTGCATGACTTTCCAGATGCCCAGGGGCTGAGCTTCTCCCCCGAGCCAGACCTGAGGCCAGAGGTGGCTCAGAGATGGTGTCTCCTGTCTCCAGGAGCTTGAGTGGGTGAGGACAGAGGCTGCTTCCTCTCTCGAGCAAGCCATGGCTCCCTGAGGCAGGCATGTGCGGCCCCCATCACGGCAGGGAGGTGGGAGATGCAGGGATGGATGGGATGGCTTTGTCTTGCCCCCCCCCCCATGCCCCTGGGCTCTCTACTCAGCAAGCAGCATCTAGTGCCCTCACGACCTCTCCTTTTCCTGTACCCCCAGCAAGGCTTCATGTTTGCAGCAACACGGATGTGATGTTTTGCCTCTGTTTGTTGATATGATTAAAAGAATAAGAAGGGAACTCTTTCTGAAAGGCAGCCCTGGGGTGGCGTTGGTCTCCTGCCACAAGACAGACATCTTTCTGCAGGTAGCCAGGAGGTCTGAGCAAGGAGGGCGTTTGCGTTGCCTCTGCAGGTCTCCCAGCGCCACCCCACCTCTGAGCGGACACGCAACCTTCCAGCATGAAGTAACGAAAGGCCACTGGCCATTCAGATCCAGGTTCGAATCCTGGTTCTACCACTTCCAAGCTGTGCGTTCTTGCACAAACTGCTTGGCTCCTCTGTGCCTTCTGAGACACTACGGTCACCTCATGCTGCTGCCACAGGGGTGGGGGACCTGAGGTTAAATGGGGGAGGGTGATGCCTGGAGTGCGGTGCCTGGAACAGAGGAGGTATTTAGAGAATCTTTGTTGAATCTGAATCCTGAAACCCTCTCACGGGTGGAGGGGTGGGGGGTGACTAGGGAGCTACTGGCCAGTCAGGAGGGCCAGCCATAAAAACTGGCTTGCTCACACCAGGGTGAAAGTCCACGCCTGTCCCTCCTCCCCTCTTTATAAAAGTTTCTCCTGAACCCTCCATAAATGCAGTGGAAAGAGTCGAAGACGAAGACTTTTTGGATTCCAAGGAACATTTAGTTCGAAGCAGATCAACCAGCCTTCTGCTTACTGCTAATAATAACTAACATTTATTAGGCACTCGCTGGGCTGGGCACTCTCCCAGTGTCGCCCCAGCCAATGGTCACACCAGCCCTCTGATGTACACCCCAGATTCACCCCCATCTGGCGTCGGATGGAACTTTCTAGGAAATGGAGCTCGCCTGGCCTCACGTGCTTAGTAAGTGGCAGAGTCGGGACACAAACCCAGGCTGCCTGCCCCGAAACCCAAGCCCACCAGATGAGATTGTCTTCCAAATGCAGAAATCCTTTCTTGGCCCAACTCTCTAGCTGTTGGGAGAAATACATTCCATCTCTTCCCATAGCCGAACCCGAAAATGAGGCATCTTTCACTTCACAGTTCACAGCCGGAATTCTTCCTTGCACATAAAATCTATCAGTCCTGCTGGCCCCCTTCCCTCTTCTGGGCGTATAATACTGCTGTCATGTGTGTCTAAATAAACATCCATCAGCCTGGCTCCTTGCAGACCGATTCCAAACACTGGCTCGACAGGGTGGCACTCGGGGCTTGCAAACCCGCCCCCTTGCCCCGACACACTTCGAACACTCCCCTTTGTGCATCTAGGAAAACCAGAGCACCTGGTGGTGTCTTATGCTTACACCAAACTTTGTAAAAACCTCTGTTAGGCTGAAGTAACCTCTACCCCTGTCCTGCTTACCAAGCTATGAGTGTTTCAGGGCCGGGGTGGAGGGACAGGCATTTATGGTCTCCTCCATCTCAGGCTCTAGGCCACACATGTGACATACCTCGAGTCATTCCTCTCAACAGGCCCAGGCAATGTATTAATGGCCCCCTTTCCGGGAGGCTAAAGGGAGAGGTACATTTTTGCAGGTCATACGGCCGCACTGGGGTGTTTGTGGTCTTCCCATTAGGCCAGCAAGATCATGCACTATTCATTTAATCCCATCTCCTTGGAGTCCCACAAAGGGGCTGGCCCAGCCTCCTAGCAAATGTTTGTTGAGTGACTAACTAACCAAATAAAGGAATGAACGAACAAATTTCTGGGAGAACGGTGAAGCAGGAGCTGTCTGGAATGATTTAGGGGTCTCATTTAGAAGCAGGAGCTAGACTGGAAGGGCACCGGCTAAAGAGTTGTTCCATACATCACATATGGATTACACTTTTCAAAGCATTGGAATACAGCGATATCAATAACATTGCTCAAAATCCTGCCAAAGGCATTTTCCACAAATCACCCTTTGTTCCTTCTGACTCCGAATAAATGGAATTTGTTGCGTCTGCTAAGTTGGGCTGACCACTTTTTTTAGTCTGTTAATCGACGGGAAGGTTTTTCATGTTCTTTGAACTACTCGGATCATTTCTCAGCAAACATACAGATACGACGAATGCCATGCCTCGGCAGACAGGAGAGTGGTAACACCCTTCTTATTGTGCTTGAGTTTACAAACCTGATATATCTGACTTTCAAAACCAACATTCGAGCATCTGGCATGACTTGCCCCTCATTTTCAGTGGCTCTTTCCCTTTTGTAATGGTTGCTAGAAGTTTCTTGGTAGAAGATAGTTCAAAGTCATCACCCAATCTCCCTGTTTTAGAGATGAGGACCTTGGTTTCCCAGAGAAAAGCAGCATGGCTGGAAACTGGTAAAGCTCATACCGGAACCTGGGTCTCCTGTTGCCCAGACAAAATTCTCTGCTTAAATATAACCCTGAGCAGTTCGGGGCACCTGGTGGCTCAGTCGGTTAAGCGCCTGATTCTTGGTTTCGGCTCAGGTCGTGATCTTGCAGTTGTAGGATCGGGCCCCACGTCTGGCCTGTTCTCTCTCTAAAATAAATAAATAAGAAAATAAATAAATCTTAAAAAAAAAAAGAACCAAAACCCCAAGCCCGAGCCGATCGGCTTTGCCATGCAAATTCGGGCACTGCTGTTCTAGGTCCAGGAGGGTCCCTCCTGGTAACAGAGTTGGTTTTAAAGTATGGACATGCATAGAGAGCAGGTCTTACAGGTGGTGATGTGCTCAGTTCCTACAATGCTCCGCCTAGGAATTTACCTCGAGAAAATAATCAGAAACGTGGATAAAGGTTTACACACCAAGATGTTCATTGCTGTATTATTTATAATGGAAAAAAAAAAGGGAAAAAGGAAGTAAGCTGACAAAAAAAATCCCTATTAGGCTGCCATTAAAATAAACTTCTGAAGACTATTTAATGACTTTGGAACATGTCTAGGATAAAATGTTAAGTGAAGAAGGTAGGCCAGAGCCATGTAGATATAGTATGATATCAAACATGTAAAAAATATTAAAAATAAATTAAAAAAATAAATTTCCTTTTAAGCACACACAAAAAATATGCAATACACATACAAAAATGCCTGAAATGCAATGTACCAAAATGTTAGTAGAGGTCATTCATTCCATGATAATGCATTGCATCAATTGATCCCTGTCTATCAGGCACCGAGTTATTCACTAGAGATACAGTATGCAAAACGAGTGGGTTCCTGCCTTGATGGATCTGCTGTCAGGGTAGGGGTGGAAGAAGAGAAAATATTAAGAAAATAATCATGACATTAAACTTATCAGTACAAATTGTATTATCACTATTAAGAAAGTTATTTCTGTAGGGTGGGATTATGGGCGATTGTTGTAATCTTTTTTGTTTTATGCTCTTGCAAATTGCTTTAGATCTTACATTTCCTACCATGACCTTTATTGACTTTATTATTAGAAAAATAGAGAACTTCAAAAAAATACAAACAAATGCAAAAACCTAAGTACCTGGGTAGTTTCCAGTGGCCCCACACTGACAGCAGAGCCCTCAGGAGATGCCCCAACACATGTGTGGGGAGACAAAGACCTTCCTCCAGAGCTATTGGGACTGTATGTTTCCCGCTACGGCTGTAACAAATTACCACAAACTTAGTAACAGAAAACAGCACCATTTTCTTTCTCTTATAGCTTTGGAGGCCCCACGCCTGAAATTAGTTTCACTGGGCTATAGAGTCAAGTGTAGACAGGGCTGTTCTTTCGGAGGCTCTGGGGGTCCTGCTCAGTTTCGGTGGGGGTGCCTGCAACCCTTGGCTCGTGGTCCCCTTCCTCTGTCTTCCATCATCACATGGCCTCTCCCTCCCATATTCTTGCTCTGTCTCCCTCTTACAAGGATTCTAATGATTACTCTGAGGGTCCACCTGGATAATCCAGGGTCACATTCCTATCTCAAGATCCTTAACTTAATCACATCTGCAAAGTGCCTTTGCCATATGTTACAACATTCACAGATTCCAGGGGGTCAGAGCAGGGTGTCTTTGGGGGCCATTATTCAACAGCCATAGGGGCTTGTCAAAAGTCTGCAGCTTTCCTGGTTTTATCAAATGTTAGCCAATCTTAGAACAGCCCTTGCTTAACGTGGGGTGTGTGCGCGCGCACGCATGTGTGTGTGTGTTTTCTTGAGCAAAAAGAAAGGATGGAGTGTCTGAAAATTCATTTGTGCCGTAAATGCTTCTGAAATCTTTGGTAGCTGTCCTCATAACCCACCGGATCTGTTGTTATTGTAAAGAATTTGCTCGGTGGTTTGCATCAAAAATGGGAGAAATGGCTGGGTACACAAATAAAAAGAGAGAGCAAGGCAGAGAGGGGAGGGGAGGATTATTGTAAGCTAATGCTTGCATTTCAAACATTCAGTCCAGTGAAAACGTTGACATCAAGCATTGTGTATGTTCCTGGGAGAGAGCTCTCCGAGTTGTGTATCTCATGGGTGTCATTGGATGTTATTGTTGCCTTGCTAAATATTCATGGATGAATATGTGGAATAAATTCTCTTGTAAACTGACAGAGGGCAAGTAAGGCCTGTCCTTGAGTCTCTCATCTGCATCCTCATTTCTGAGAAACTGTCTATTTGGGCACGAGTGTGTGTGTGTGTGTGTGTGTGCACGTGCATGCATGTGTGGGTGCTATGTACTTGGTTAATTTGAGCAGAAGAATCACATTTTCAGAGTAGTGAAAGATGCATCTCCCCAGTATGGGGACCTCCAAGTGGGTGGTGGTTAAAGAAGGCAAGTTTTGCTCAGAGGCTTTGTTAAAGCTGTTGCCTTGCTTCAAAACTAGCATCTTCAGGGGCACCTGGGTGGCTCAATCGGTTTAATCATTTGCCTTCAGCTCAGGTCATGATCGCAGGGTCCTGGGATGGAGCCCTGAGTCGGGCTCCCTGATCCGTGGGGAGCCTGCTTCTCCTTCTCCCTCTGCCGCTCCCCCTGCTTGTGCTCTCTCTGTTAAATAAATAAATAAAATCTTTAAAAACACCCTAGCATCTTCAGACCCATTAGGGGGTTGTGGCTTATTTGTTTGGAGGTAGGGTGGATTCCAAGGAGAGGGTGACAAAAAGCCGCCATGCATATATGTGTGCATGCACACACACACTCACAGAAGAGCTTCTTTTGGTTCAGGACAGAATCCTTGAGGGTGGCCATGGACCCACATGCTTCTGGGTAGAGAGGGAGACCATGGTGGGGAGACTGTGAGGACACTGGATCATAGACCAAGGGGATGCAGAGAGAAAAAGGGAGAGACCTCCAGTGATCACTGGAGACTCTGCCCAGATGCCATTTTACCTAGGACACCTACTCCAACCCTAGGCCTTGTCCTCCACCAGATCTAGCCACCTGCTAGGGCTATGGACAGAATTGTGTCGCCTACCCTCCCACCTCCCCCGAGCAAATTAATATGCTAAAGCCCAGTGTGCCCTACGTGGAGATGAGGCCTTTGGGAGATGAGTAGGTTTAGATGAAGTCATGAGAGTGGGACCCTCATGATGGGATTAGTGTCCTTATAAGAAGAATGCCAGAGCACCCCCACCCCACCCCCGTGTCCCCCCCTGCAATGTGAGCACACCGTGAGAAGGCAGCTGTCTACAAGCCCAGAAAAGGCCTTTCACCAGAACCTGACCATGCTGCCTCCTGATCTGGGACTTCCAGCCCCCACAACTGTGAGAATATAAATGTCTGTTGTCTAAGCCCCCCAGTCTGTGGGATTTCGTTATGGTGGCCTGAGCAGATGGAGACACCCAGCCTTGGGGTTTTCATGGCACACTGGGTAGGCGTCCACTAAAGCAAACTATAATTGTTGGTTTGCTTGTCTGTCTCCCTTGAGCATCTGCGGGCTGCCTAAGGTCAAAGGTCCCCTTACTGCTGTATCCTTAGCATCCTCTCCATGTTCTGTGAACTTAGTAGGTGCTTGGGGCAGACACGGGCTGTAGTCCCCCAACATCTATTTACCGTGTTTTCCGGAGTCATAGAACACTAAGCTGTGCACCTGTCCACTTAGAATAAGAACAGCATCTCTCTGCCTTCTGTACAGCTAGGCATCACCATGTGACTGTGTTTTGGCCAATGTGAATGTGATAGAACCCAAGGCTGAACTTCCGTGTCATAAAGGAAACGCGCACCTTCCCTCTCCCGTTGGCCCCTTCCAACTGCTTGGAATTTGGACATGTCAGAAAGCCACTCGGGACATGCGGTCCAGGACAACACCCAAAGAGGACATAGGGACAAGATTGAGTGGGCCTGGCCCATGACACTGTGAGGATGCCCTCCAGCCCTGTTGCCCCAACTGTTTACCTGAAAGAGAATTACAATTCTTGATGAGGATCTGTTCTTTGCGGTCTCTGTTCCAGTAGCCCGATGAAACACTCATTCAATTCTCCGGATGTTTGCTCACTGAAAGACCACAGGCTCTGAGCCTTCTTTGGATGCCCCAGCCATGATTCCTCATGGTCTCCTCACTGCAGACAAAATGACAGTCCCTATCCCCACCCAAGATGGCCTTGTCTCACTTCCCTTACATGCAAAAGGAACTTTGCAGGTGGAATTAAGTGAGGGATCTTGAGTCGAGGAGATTGTCCTGGTTTATCTGGACGGGCTCACCATAACCACAAGGGTGCTTACCAGAAAGATGCGACAAGAAGCAGAGGTCCGAGTGAGGTGAGGATGGGACCGTGAGCCAAGGGGCCGTGAGCCAAGGAGTGTGGGCCACTTGCAGGAGCTAGAAAAGGCAAGTAAGTGGATTCCTCCCTAGAGCCTTCCAGAGGAGCCAGCCTTGCCAACCCATCTTAGACGTCTGGCCTCCAGAACCGGGGAGACTAAGTGTGTGGTTTTAAGCCACTGAACTGTGCATATGTGTTAACAGCAGTGATAGGAAACTAATATGCTCCTCTTTGTCCCCGTGGCTTCTCTGCATCCCTGAACAGGGGCTTTGAATTCAGGTGGCCAGATGGGCCTGGGCTGGAGTCTGCTCTAACACCCACAGGCAGTGTCACAAATACTCCAAGCCCCCCTGGCACATAAGGGAGGCACGGGGGGCACTCACTCTCAGCTGTGAGCCCCAGGCCCCCGGGCTTCAGGAGTTCGCTGGGCGCTCTGAGTCCCCTCTCGGCCAGCGAGCTCAGACGACAGGGCCCGTGGGATCCCCTCTTTCCTCCAACCGGGCAGGCTTTTCTGGTTTCCCTCTCATCCCGGCCCACGCTCACCTTACTCGGAAACCTTTGTTGACCGTCCGTGGGGTCCAAACTCCTTAGCACGGCACGCAAAGGCCTTCACACTCAGGAACAAAATGCCGGCTTCCTGCCCCAGATCGTCCGCAGAGCCCTCTCCCGGGGCCTCTGATTCCCTTCTGCTCCTCCGACAAGCCCCGCTCATTCCCCACCCACCACACTCCTGCTCATCCCGAGACCCTGCAGGTGGAGGTGGTGAAGGTCACAGCCCGTGTTCTGGATGGGGTCCCGTTCTCCCCAGTGGGCCAGTCCCTTCCTCTCGAAGCCTGTTTCCCCTGGACCAAATGGCAGCAGTAATGGTTCTGGCTCCCGGGCTGAGCTGTGAGCCTTGGATGGGGTAATGCTCATGGAGCGCACACCGGCTTTGGCGGTTACCGTTACTGGTACCTGCTGCCTCTTCCATGAAGCATTACCGGATTTCCCCCAGTTCAATGAGACTCTTTCTGCAGTGGCATGAATCTCTCGTGGCCTTCTTATACGACACCATCAAGTCTCTCTCAGAGTAACCAACCCTGGGACTGTCCTGGTTTTAGCACCAAAAGCCTTAGGGCCCTAGAAACCCCTCAGCCCCAGGTGACCAGGTCAGCCTACTCCCTCTGAAGTGGTAGCTCCTTTTTTTTTTTTTTTTTTAGATTTTATTTATTAATTTCTGAGAGAGAGAGAGAGAGAGCACAAACAGTGGGGGAGTGGCAGAGGGAGAGGGAGAAGCAGGCTCCGATGTGAGACTCCATCCCAGGACCCCGGGATCATGACCTGAGCCGAAGGCAGACGCTTAACCAACTGAGCCACCCAGGCGCCCCATGAACTGCCAGCTCCTGAAGGAAAGGACCGGTCTTTCTCATCACTGCATGCCCAGAATGCTGCATGACCAAGTCCAGGATGTAGGTGGAAGTAAACCAATGTCCAACTAAGGAAAAGAAGAAAGGGAAGACAGAGGGAAGGAAGGAAGGCAAAACACTACTTTGAAATATCACTTCTGTTTTGTCTTCTTGGTAATTCAGATTCTCCTCCCACCTCCTCAATCCCTCGCAGGACCCTTGAACTTGAAGATGAGGCCATGAGGTTTTCACTCCAGGGAAGCGAGGGCTGGTACTGCCTAGAACAAAGGAGTGTTGCTCTACTTTGAGTTTCAACTGGCCTTTAAAAATAAGAACTCATTGTGAGGTAATGTTCTTGCAAGCCAGGCTTTCTGAAGAGAAAAGCTATTTTCTCAGAACGCCTCCAGAGCTGGGTTTCACATCTCAAGAGCCGAAGCTTGGAGGACTGGCGGGAGGGTGATCCATAAGGTGGGAGAGGGGCAGTTTCTGCCACATGGGAAGGGAGGACGTTCAGGGTTGGGATGAGGGTCCTGGTGGGGAGGAAGAGAGGGGAGAGGGCCAATGTGAGTTGCCCCTCACTTCCCAGGGTCAGAACCCAAACAGGGAGCTCCTTCCATGTTTTCTAGGCTCAATGTGGAGAACCCCCCAGAGCAGAAGGTGGATGCAGAGCGTTGGAGAGATACGGCCAAGGGAAGAGGTCTGGTTAGTGGGCCTCAGGCAGCTCGCTGGGCCCACCATCTCTGGCAAGGTGCCCAGAGAGTCTGCAGGCTCTGGGAAGCCCAGAAGGGCCGGAGTCTATCAGTGACCTGAGTTGGACGAGGAGGCCACATGGTGTGGACTCTTGGAACCAGAACCAGTGAGCACAGCACAACGCTCCAAGGACCAGCAGACGCCAAAGCAGGATGCCCAGAGACCCAGTGGCCATGCTACTCATCAGGGGACATGGAAGGACCAGGGGTGAGTAACGCCCTGACTAGAGGTCAGTGGGGGCCTCATGAGGCATCCCTCTGCCCCCAGCACTGCGTGGACCCCTTGACCCCAGACTCCACCATGGGAAGGAATAAGGAAGGATCCTTGAAAATGGGCAAGAAGTCCTGAAAGACACTAAGCTTTCGCCTGGAAATGACCGGGTAGCCTCGATGGCAAAATTGGGGCTCCTGCTGTCACAGGACTTGGGGCGGAGAGTGAGATGAAAGCAGTTATCGAAAACAAATGAAGTCACATTTTTCTGCACACTTGCATAATCCCAATCTAGGGACTGAAGGGAAGGAAGGAGACATATGGGAGATGGAACTTCTGCCATGTGACCCTGGTTCTCACTGGCCTTCTGGGATCTTCTCATTGGCCTGTTGCAAAGGGTGTCCACCTGGGTGGCCAGGGGACTGTGCACCAGGGAGAGGCTGAGGTCCCCGCAGGAGCCAGCCCCCCTCTGGTCAGGTCTCGTCAGGAGCCAGGGAGGGAGTCGAGGGGTGCCGGCCCTTCCTCCAGACCCCTGTGGGCTCTGTCAGGTCTCTGCTGCACTGGGAACACCCTGGAGGTGGTCCTTTGGGCATTTATTTAAGAGTTAGAGTTCTGGGAGTCTCCACATGTGAGCCTTCTCGAGGTATTGCTAAAGGCCCCCCAGGGAAAGTGGACATGGCACTTGAGGGGACATGGAACTGTGTGACAAACGGCTTTCTTGTCACTGGGGCCACTCCTGTCTGGGTGCTCAGATGGGACTTGGAGAGGCACCTGGTAGCCTCCATCGGTGCTGGCTGAGCTGGCTCGCGGCTGGGCCAACCTCTGCGCGGCGTCCTTCGTGAGCTGCTCTGCCTATCGGGGTTTCTTGGGTGGAAAACCTCCTCCACGCCCAAGAGTTGGGGGTGGGCCTGAGGTCAGAGGGCACGGTCCATTGTAGAACCGTAGGACGTCAGAGCTGCCAGGCCTCCCACTCCTCCAGCCTGCCCACTCTGGGCCAAGAGGCAGGGGACGGGGGTCAGGAAGCTTAAGTGACTTGCCCGAGGTCCCACAGAATCAAGGCAGGAGCAGGATGAAAACCTGGGTCTCTTGACGCCCAGGCTCGGTCCTCCTTCCCAGGCATGGCCCTGCCTCTCATTCTGTTTCTTCCTCCCTTGAGATTTGCCCTTTCTGGCCCACGGGAACAATTCAGACCCTTCGTGCGCCTTTCCTGAGAGTCACCTTTCCAAGGACAGAGGGTTGTCTGTGTTCACACATCTCTGAACTAAGTGGCGTCCATGAGAGGGATAATTTGAGCAGATGTGCCAGAGGACCCCCCGCCCCGCCACGTCTGGTTCTCTTCTCCCTCTGGGCACCTGGGAGGGCCCCACTTCCTGCCCCCTGCCACTAGAGAGGCCGGGGGACCAGTTCTGGCCAGTAGGCTGTGAGAGGGAGTGACACACATCTCTTCCTATCTGCAGCATTTAACTGCTAGCGAGGAGCCCCTCCAGCACTTTCTGTTCTCGCTGCCATGACTGAGAGGCCACACGCAGAGGTGGTGAGGCTACAAGATGGCAGAGCCACATCACCCTGCGTCCCCGAGCGACTGTGTGAAGCGGGGGGCCCTGCCGAGGACACTTAGCTCGAGTGGGAATAGCCATGTCCTATTGAGCAACCGAGATCTCAAGGTTGCCTATGACAGCCGCAGAACCTAGGGCATCCTGGTGATTACAAATGTGGATTGCTTCATGCAGAACCGGGCCCTTCTTCTGGAAACAGAACCACCGAACACCCCACCAGTGGCCATTGGGGATGGGAGTGGAGGTGGGGGCAGCATGAATTTATAGTGAAGGAGTTGACTTGCCTGTTATAGACAGAAAGAAAGGTGGTTCTCAGACTGGTGTGCCACAGGATGATGGCGGGGAGGGGTGGGGAGTGTTTTAAGCAAATCTAGATTCTTCTCATTTCTGCAACCCCAGATTCTGATTCTTGAGGTCAGAGGCCGAGCCAGGAATCTGCATTTTTAATAGGCAGCCCAGGTGAGTCTGCTGCACGAGGTCTTGGCTCATGCCTTGACTAATCCTCATATAACACTCCTGGGAGACCTGGATTTGAGTCCCGATTCCATCACTAGCTGTTGGCTTTGGGTCTAACTCCCTGAACCTCAACCACTTCTATAAAATAAAGAAAATGCTACTTGACTCCCAGAGCCGTGTAAGAATTCAATGTGATAAAGTGCATTAGCATAATACCGTGTGCAAACTGAGCATTTAGTAAGGGTTCCTAGTTTCAGTAAGGGTGGTGGTAGTAATTATTATAGTACTTTATTATTAAAAAGAGAAATCTGTGCTTCTTGAACAGGGTGGAGGTGCGCTGGGTGAACCTCTTGAGGAAACACAGCATATGACCAAGTAACCCCAACTCACTCACTGAGAGTCACCATCCCGTTGGGGTCTGTTAGGTTAATTCCTGCCACCATCACCCTGTTGGTCGCCCATGAGCTCTTCTCCTTATGAAATCTTCTAAAAAGCCTGAGCACAGATCTGCTCCCAGGAGAAGGGACACTGAGCACGCACACAGCATGGGTCCTTGGTAAATACCTTCAGCAATACCTGTGGGTCTGCTCCCCCACCACTTACCCCTCCTGGCGGGGCTGATGGCTCCTGGGCCATTGCCATGTCCCCAAAGTCCAGCCAAGGCTTGTTGCAAGCATGGGCTCAATAAACACTAGCGTTTCTTTTATTTTTAAAGATTTTATTTATTTATGTGTCGTCACAGAGAGAGAAAGAGGGAGAGAGAGAGCACAAGCAGGGGGAGTGGCAGAGGGAGAGGGAGAAGCAGGTTTCCTGCTGAGCAGGGAGCCCGATGCGGGGCTTGATCCTAGGACCCCGGGATCACGACCTGAGCCGAAGGCAGACCCTTAACCGGCTGAGCCACCCAGGTGCCCCTAACACTACCTCTTGTTGAAAGAGCCCCAACTCCCTGCTTGCTCAAACCACATGACATTTAAGTTGCAAGTTGTCCACTTATTTAGCCAGGAGATTGCCTTCCAGGAGCACACTTTATGTTCCCTCAGTTCTGGGCTCCTGATTAATGGCAGCAATCTTGCCACCTGCTTGGCCTGATGAGCTCTTACTTGTTCAGGACTGGGAGCAGGCGTCCCATTGCCCCGATGCCTCTCTGGCTGGCTGGGTCGTCTCCACGCCCCTGCCCCTTGAGCTCCCCTGGACCCTGGCACCGAGTGTCAACCCTGCGGCCGTGTGCAGACGGCAGTCTCCCCATGCAGAGTTTGAGCTCCTTGGTGGTCAGGGGTGTGGGGGTCACTCACGCCCGGCACCGCTAGGCTCGCAGGGCATGGATGTGGCCTGACCAGATGAAGGAAGGGGTGGGTACAAACCCACCATCAAACCTTAACAATACGACGTCCATGAGCCATACCAGCAACATTCTGGCAGAGGGTGGGCCCTTGTGTCTCTGGAACACAGGCTCCTCATGATGCATTCAGGGATGTGCCATGCCTTTTGCATTTGGGAGCATGGGTCTCACGGGAAAATTCCACAAGCAAATCGGAGCCTTTTCCTCGACCTACTGTGTCATCGCAGTGGTGGAGGGGCGGGCCGCGGCTCATTTCTTTGGGGATCACACCAGCTTTAATGTTCTCTCTTTCTATCTGCGCCCCCTCCCCCCAAGCAAGCCATGCACCAAGGGAGGACAGGAGAAATACAGCCGAAGGTCTCATGGCCTCTGCTCTGGGATTCCGGCTTTCCTGGCCCTTGGTCAGCTTACCCTGCAGACAGCGGGGCCCCAGGGCCAGGAACTTGACGTTCCACATGTTTGATTTTCTTGTAGGTGGAGCACATGGGTGCTTGCGGGAAGTCCCGCGGACCAGAGGCCAGATGATGGATGGGAAAGGAAAAGGCATTTGCCTCCCTCACCTATCGCTCATATGGAAAAGCAATCCGTTATTCAGGAGCCGGTTTATCAAATTAGGGACCTACTTGGATCCTTTCCCTGCTGCCTGACAGGGTGGATCAGGACCCCTGTAAGAGGAGAGAAGATGTATCTGGAGCTCGGCACGCCCCAGCAGCTTGGTGTCACGAGGGGTCGTGGGACTCCAGGCATGCAGGCCCGCCCCCCAGCTCGCAGAACCCCTCGCGAGAAGTCTTCTCACCTCTCCCGGCTCCGTTTTCCTTATCTGTTACGGGGATGATTGAACCTGTGCAGCCTACCTGCAGGGTCTGGCTGGGGTGGGGCCTCTGGGGCCGACAAAGCAGGTCTGACTATGAGCAGTGGTTGTACATTTCACCAGCCAAAAGCTTGGCAGGAGAGGACATGAAGCCCATTAGCTGTAGTGGAGGTCTGGGGTTTCTGTGGGCTCCATTTGCCTGCCAACCCCATTTGGCCGAGGCTTAGGAATCTGGCCCAGATTTTGCCAAGCTGGTGTCAGTGGGTCTGGATGCTGTGTCCATATTCACGGGTCACTGGGTAGCCTTCCATCAACCCTCCGCCCGCGCCGATCCATGCTGGAGCTCATCTCGTCGCTCCAGCAGCCTTTCCTGCCGTGTGCCAAGCTCTGTGTTAGGTGGAAACACACACACACGACACGGTGTATTTGTTTCCTACGGTTGCTAGAACAAATCACAAGTTTGCTGGCTGTAGACAACACACAACTTTATTCTTTGATAGTTCTGGAAGCCAGGAACTGGATATGGGGTGAAAATCAAAGGGCCAGCAGGGCAGGTTCCTTTTTGGAGGCTCTAGGGAGAACTGTTTCCTGCCTTTCCCAGCTTCTAGAGGCCACCTGAATTCCTTGGCTCTCAGCTTCAAGCCAGATGTGTAATATTTCCAGATCTCTCTGAGGGGCTTCACATTGCCTTCTCTTCTCTTTGCTTGGATCCTCTACAAGGACCCTGCCTCTCACACAACAAGGACCCTCGTGATGACACTGGGCCCACTCAGATAATCCAGGATACCCTCCCCCCTCAATGTCCTTAACTCAATCGCACCTGCAAAGTCTCTTTTTACGTGCAAAGAGACATACCCACAGGTTCCAGGGATCAGGATGTGGAGTCTTCAGGGACCTTTATTCAGCCCATCAGACATGTTCTCTGCCCTCAAGGCGAAGGGAATGGGCAACACCCCTACGATCCAGATGCTGGCATGCTAGTCACACCTGGTCCCGACATGCCTCTCGGTGACACCCACTCCACCGGGATGCTCCCCAGGAAAGGAAAATGTCGGGACCGGACTTAAACCATTGACCTAGTTAGCAGGATGAAGGAATTGGGCTCCTGGGGGGCCGTGGCAAGACATCGTTAAATTATTTAGCACTGTGTGCATTAGAAGGCCATTATACAAAGTAGCGAATTATAAACACCAACTTCCACAATGAGGTAATAAAATAAATAATACATTAACGAGGTGCAGGGCTCCGGAGTCCGAGTGGCTGGCGGGAACGGAGGCCTGCTGGGCGTGAGGCCATAAAGCTGCGGGTGCTGAGTGACACCACCATGTGGCGGGGCCAGCGGGGTCTCCCACCCGCCTGACCTGCAGGTGCCTGGGCTCCAGGGCACAGGGGTCACCACCAATGCCAAGCCCAGGATGCCTCACTCTGGAGCCTGTTGTGGGGTTTTCCGTGAAGCTACGGGGCATGTGTACTTCAGGGCTTCTGTCTGTCACCTGCTCTCCTGAGGAGCCCACTGAACTCAGAGGCGCCATAGGGTTATTTACAAGGCTCTGAGCCCTGGGGGCCTGGGTTCGAATCCTGACTCTGCCTCTTACTAAGCCCTGGTCTCCTCACTTGAGAACCGAGTGGTGCTTCGAGTATCTGTCTGGTAACGCTATCGTGAGGTCAGCGGGGAGCCACGTGAAGCTCTAGGCGGCCAGATGACTACGAGCTTTTGGTTCATAGCTATTAGTATTGAGGCCGGCTGACTAATGGTCCCCAAAGATAGCCAGGCCCCAATCCCCAGGATCTGTGAATATGCCACCATACACAGCAAAGGGGGCATTGTCTATGTGATTAAGTTAAAGACCTTGAGATGGAGAGATCATCCTGGACCATCCGGGTGGGTCCTAAATGTAATCACGAGTGTTCTTACAATGGGAGACAGAGGGGAGTTTGCACAGAAGAAGATAGAACAGCGACTAAAGCCAGATGCCACAATGCTGGCTGTGAAGATGGAGGAAGGGGCCGGGAGCCAAGGAATGCAAGGAACAGAGCTTCAGAAGCTGCAAAAGACAGCCGCAGGAAACCATGACAATGATCGTCCACAGCCCAGGTCTGCGTGTGGTCTCGCAGGGAATGCACCAGGCCTGGCTCCGTCTGTTCTCCAGCTACTTCCGGCTCCTGGATCTGCACAGTCAATATTTGTTGAGTACTTTGTATGTTCCAGGTGCTTTTTTTTTTTTTTTTTTTCTATGTTAGATCTATAAAAATAAGGCAAGGCGGCACACGGTCTATTGGAAATAGAAAGCTTCCCCGCAGGTTCAGGAAAGTAGACAGTCTGGGGGTTCTGAGATCACACTGACCTGGATTTCAATCCTAGATCTAATTAGTTGTGTGTCTCTGGGCAAAGTGTTCAACCTCTCAGGGCCTCCCAGTCTGGGTCTTTAAAGTGAGAGGACGAATAGTATCTCCCTCATGGTATCTGTGTGGGGACTAAATAAGTGTACACAAAAAGATTTTAGAGCAAAGTGTGAAGCATACATCATTTACTAAGTATTAGCTTTTATTTCAAGAGAGCAAAACAGGAAACCCATATGTCAATCAAGTCAGGAACGTTCCTTCTGCATTTCTGGCAGAGGGAGCAGTATGTGTAAAGGCCCTGGGGCAGGAAGAAGTTGTGAATTCAAGAAACTAGACACAGACCTAGAGGAGAGCATGGCATCAAGCGAGGTTATGGGGCAAGCTGAGGCCACATGAAACAAATTCTTGGAAGCCACTGTGAGGATGTGATTTGTGTCCTAGTAGCCATGGAAAACTTCAGAATAGTTTTTAGGTAGGGGAGTGGTATGATGTGCTTTGCACCCTTTAAAGATTACTCTGATGGCTGACTAGAGACAGGAAGGGAGGGGAGTCCAAGAGGCTACGGGAAGATTTGAGAAAGGGTTTTAGCAACATGGAAGGGAGAGTCAGGCATGCTTCACAGGGAGAGGTGTCTTGGATTAGGATCAAGAAAACTAAGAAGCTGAGTAGAAGTCGGAAGTCAGAAGAAGCAAGAGAAACACATTTTCCTAGGCCCACTTGCATGGAGGAGGCTGATGTGTATGGAACAAAGAGGAAGACAGGGTGGGAAGCATATGGGAAAGGCAGGTGGAGTCACAGGGTGAAAGCAACAGAGGATGAGTGCAGCAGCATGGTTCAGATGCCTGAAGAGACCCTCCTGTCCGGGGCTGCCATGTACAGTGGTTCAGGCTGGTCACTGCACAAGGGTACACTTGTAGGGTACCCTGCCCTGGTATAACCCCTGCCGTGGTCATCCCGGGGATGAGACCGAACACATCTCAAGGCTCTAGCATCTGTGGTGGGGGCAGAACAGTGGCGAGGAGCCCCTGCTCACCGCTTGAGGGATTTCCAGCAGGCCTCCTACCCTGTCAGCCTCCTTTTCTTCTTCTGGGAAAGGGGATAATACATTTTCCTCCGCTCTGCTCACCTGAGTCCCGGGGTTCAGAAAGGATGTGGGGAGACTGCACAGCACCCGCACTCCCTGCAAACCGCTAGGTCCGCACAGCGTGAGGTGTCACACGTGTGTTAGCAGTCTTGCTGAGTTTCCATGGAAGCCTCCAGCCCCACCTCTGCACACAGACTCCTGACCTCCAGGTTGCCGAGAGACCCTCCTAGACCACTGGCGATCCTCTGTTTCCCTTAAAGCTGCCTCCTTCACAGAGATCATCCCCATTCATACTTAGATTTTTATTTTGTTTTGGTTTCTTTCACCTCATGAAACTATAAATTGCGTCTATCCCTTCTGTCTCAGCCACTTTTGTGGCTAGAGACACCTAGAACGATGCCTGGTATATATTAGGTGTTTGATAAATATTTGACTTGGAGGAATGAATGAATGGATTTAAGGCACCCGGAGAACCCCTCCGTATGTCTCTTATGCACCCACACCCAAGTACTAACCGGGGCCGTATGCACGGGGGCTATGCTGAGGCTGACCGAAATGGGGATGGGGAAAGGTATCTGCTTGTCATTTCTAGAAAGGGGCAAAGAAGCAGAGGAGGTGGGGTGGAGGAGTTGAAAATTGGACATTTGAAGATGAAGAAAAGAGAAAGGGGATATGTGTATTTTAAATTTGATTGGGAATTTTATGCATTTCCCAGGACGTGCCTGATGCCGGGAATGATCCAGCTTGTCCCTTGTTCCCATACAGGCTTCAGCTAACAACGGTTGATCTGAGGTCCCTTCCATCTGATTTCACAGAATGAGAAAGCCAGGTCACGGGGATTTTAAAAGGGCACTGAAAAAGCAGCCTCCTTTGATTCAGATCCATCGGGTGTTAATGATGAATTGTGAGAACGATTTAGAAAGGTGTTTCGGCACTTTTGGGATCCTTTTGCGGAGGCTCCCGCGGAGAGGGATTTTAGACGGACAACCGAGAAATCACTCTGTGGTTTCCCTCTGCCGGACAGCCGTAGCAAAGGGAGAAAGCCTCGAAGTCTTGTCCCGTGTCCTGCTTGAGTTTCTGGGAAACTGGTCTTGCCCATCTGCTCTGATCTCTTTCTCTCAGCTACTGAAACGAGCCTTCCTCCCTGACTCGAATTTCCTGGAATATACTTAGGACTCATTTGGAGAGAAGCTCCTTAGAGCAAGCGATCCATGAGTCTTGGTGAACCCTTCAATGCGAATGTAGAAAAATTAAATTTTTTTCGTAATGAGATTTCCTTAACGTCAATTTATTTATTGGCTGCTTTCTGAGCTGTCCTCAGGTGCGGAGGCTGTGGCCCCAGCCCCTGCCTCAGCCATATATGATTTCACTAATCAGAAGGGTTTGGAAAATATTTTACCCTTGACAGTGACCTGTATTACAATTAAAGCTTATGATGTGGGCCTCTTATTTGCCTAAGGAGACAACAAGATTTGCTATGTAATTTGAGAAGCACTTACAGTACAGCTATCCATGCTGTAAGCTGATTATAAATAAAGTTCAGCCCAACTGCTTCCCTAAGAATATCAGGATTCACAGTCAAAGAAAAGGACACAACCCCGATGCGCAGTTGCTTTGCATTGCTTTTGTACATAAATCAGATTCTCTTAGCAACTGCTGCATATCATGTTTATTAAACACCTCCTGGATATTACAGAGCAGGGTACTAAAAAATCCCTCTCAAAGTCTCAGAAAATCTTTTTGCACATCGACTATTTTAAAAGTCTACTGAAGGGAGGAAGCAGCCTTCTTCCTGCAGAAGGGGGCACTTTGGGGGCTCTGGGTATTGGGTGGGCTCTGGGAGTCACGTGATGAGAGGGGTTGATTTTTTTTTTTTTTCCCCTCATTCTGTTTTCTCCACAGCAAAGCAACTGGTTGGGTCTCCATGCCATGGTCCTCAAGACCCCACCCAAAGGAAGGGAAATGAATCTTTCCTTTTGTCACTGCAAACAGAGAACTGGGGACTCTTTGAGTTCCAAGGGGCTTGGGACACTGCTGGTGGGACAGATGAGGAGACCACAGAGCAGAGCAGGGTGGGGGGTGACGGGGGGCAACGTGTGCCCACGTGCCCACACGGGAGCGAAGGGGTAGAGTGCCTGCCCACAGTTTCGGTGCATGAAAGCTTTCCAGCCTCTTTATGCATCCAGCTGATTCATGGCTGTATTCTTAACGTATAGTATTCGAACAGTACACACTTAGAGAAAGCAAAAGGTGAGGCCCCCTGCGCCCCCCACTCCCCTCCCAAGGCCACCTCCCTCCTCCCCGCTACACACGGTGTGACATCTGAAGCAAGATGCCCAAGGGATTAAGGCCCTGGATGATCCAGTGGGCATTAAATGTAATCACCGATGTCCTTATAAGGAGGCAGAAGGGGGTTTGACGCAGCCTCTGACCTCTTTTGCTAGGCAACTGTGCATAACATATGTATGTATTTGTACAAAAGTTGGTTGGTATTTTTCCATAAGCAACATCATACTGCACAAATTGGTTTTTTTCCTCCCTTAGCTACAGTTCGGACATCTTTTGCTACCAGTACATATTAATCTGCCTCACACTTTTTAGTGGTTAAGTAGTATTCCACAACAGCGATAAATACCATGCGTTCGTCCCTTTCCATTTGGAACATTTAGCTCCCTTCCACCTTTTTTTTTTTTTTTGCGGTTACAAGCGATGTTCCAGCGAACACCCTATACAAGCTATTTGCCTGGGTATTTGAGAATTTCTCTGAAATTGATGCCTGGGAGTGAAACTGCTGGATCAAAGGGTATGTGCAGTTTAAATTTTAATAGACGCTGCCCGATTGTTCTCTAAAAGGACTGAACTAATTCCCATTTCCCACCAGGGGTATTGGAAGCTCTTTTAGGCAGGCAGATAATTTTGCTGACGATTTCGTATTAAGGACTTCATTTTAAAAGACGATATTTCAATTCCAATTAAGGATCTTATACAAAAAATAAAGCCTTAAACATATTACACAACCACAGATTCCATGGTAGAAGAAATTAGAAAAGGTGGAAAGAGAAGGAAAAAAGTTAATAAAAGCCCAAATCGCCCAGAATTCCCCCAACCACTGATAAGCACACTTAGTGAGCTTTTCTTCTAGGCTTTTCCTAAGCAGAATAGGCGCTTCCATAATAGAGACACGGGATCACACTCCGTATACTAACTGACGGCTCTCATTCAACTGCGGACCTGGAGTCCTGTCCGTGGCAGCTAACTACCGCGAATTTGCAGTCATTTCAAGGCCGTACGATGGTTTTCAATCCCTTACAGTTGGACACTCGGCACGTTTCCACTTCTCGGCCGTCGTGAGCAATGCTGTGGCTTCTGCTCAGGCATCCATGTGCATGTGTCCCACCTCTCATCTTTATCTCATCCCCCTTTTCTGCTTCTCTGCTCTTGTCCCAGAGCCCCCCTCCAAGACTCCTGAAGCAGGCTGCTGCCCCTTGGATTGGGGGGCTCACTGGTGGCCTTTTCCTGGAGCTCCCTGTGCACGCCCACCTCTGCTTCTCCCTCCTGGCACCATCAGAGACTGTCCCTACCTCCTGAAATGACAAAAGCCCCGGCCTCTGCCCAGAGAGGTCTGTGTTCCTTTCCCCAGGGTGCCATTGTGTGGCCGACAGAAATGTATTCTCTCCCAATCCGGAGGCCCTACGTCCGACATCAAGGTGCTGTCTTGGAGGCCTCGAGGGGAGACTCCGTCCTAGCCTCTTCCAGCTTCTGGAGGCTCCTGGCCTTGCATCATGCCGATCTCTGCCTTGGTCTTCCCATGGTCTTCTCTATCTCTGTGTGTCTCTTACAAGGACTCGTCAGGTTCAGGCCCCTCCCCCTCACATAATCTGGGATGATTTCATCCTGAGACCCTTCACTTAATTACATCTGCAAAACCCTTTTTCCACATAAGGTCACATTCCCAGACACTAGGGGTTAGGATGCAAACAGCTTTCGGGGAGCCACCGCAAGATCCGTCATGGGATCTCCTTCCCCACTGGGGCCGCCTCCCCGCCGTCACTGCACCTGGCCACATCCTCTGCACCCATAAGCCCCCTTCTCACAGCCAGAGCGCTCTGGGGCCTTTAGGTGCTGAAAGCTTTTGGGGCCATCATGGCCTTTGGGGCTGCTCCTCAAGTCCTGGCCAAGGAATGAGACCCTGTTTGGGGGCGGCCCTGTGTCCCACATGCTTCTCCAAGAAGATCTTAATAATTTGCCTCCTCTGAGGGTGGTTTCTACACTTGCTTCTTTATCCAGCCTTACCGTCATGCATCGTGTGCCGAGACATGAGGCCAAGTGGGGTCGGGGTCTGGGATCCCTTAGACAAACAGGAATGGCACTAACCAAGCTAGCAGGGTCCTGCACGAACACCCAGACCCGTAAGGTGAGAAGAGGGAAGATAGCTTTGTTAACATTCTAGAGCCTTCTGCTCCTTGTGGGCACCTCCTGGACCTGGGCAAATCTCCATTCTCTATGGGCAGATTCGATTTTTAGAAACGGTCACGAGCCACAGGGAACTAGAACAATTCATGAGATGGATGACAAAAAAGCTGGAGGAACCATTTGGAGTGAGGAAGGGTGGAGGATGAGAAACCGGGGGTGGGGAGCTGAACCGAGAGCAACTCTGGAGGTGCCTCTGGGGGTGGTGAGCCCCCCAAGTCACTGCTCTGTCGGGGACCCCCAGGCAGACTCCAAAATCTTCACAGTTTTGTCCAGAAAAAAGAGAGGATCACATTGTTCTTCCTGTCACTCAAAAACAAGGGTAGCCGTTTGGTGGGGACACTTGCTGTTTTGCTTCCCAGCTCCTTCTCCTGCCCTCAGTGCAGACGTGGAGTTGGGGTGTTTGACCAGAAATCCCACCGGAGCTCCAGCCTCACCAGTCGCTCTGAGCCCTTTTTGTCTTGAGCCAAAAAACGGGGACTGAGAGAGAGTCACTGTCTATTGTGTTTTGTGTGTGTGTGTCAGTCTGATCAAAAATATAGACACAATAAAACAACTTCCCACGTCCAGTCCCCATCACTTCATAAACAAAAGGAGGTGTTAGCAGCAAAAAAGTAGCAATCTTATCAAGCCTGAGTAAAAAAAAGTCCTTGGAATTGAATAGATTTCACTTTAAGAAAATCTCACCGTATGAGTCTCGTTTTTCTCACTTGACTGCTGGTTAGTGACAACTTTGTTGATGAAGTGACGCTAGCCGACCATGAATGGGAACCAGAAGACTCAAAGCCACAAAGTCAGGTATTACCATCTAGTGGACCTTAAGCCCCAAACAACTCTGCAAGGCAGACCCCGTGGTCCCACGTCCCGTGGGAGACTAAGTCGCTTTGCTCACAGCACCCAGCAGCTCGTGCTGGGGAGGCCTTGCTCCAAACCCTGTGTCCCGTCCCACCCTCCACACTGTGTGCCAGCCAGCCCGAGCATGCTCTCTGGGGAAGGGACCGAGGGCTTCACACCAGCACACGCCCTGGGGGAGCCGGTCCCCTGGGGGAGGCTGGGCTAGGCCCTGGGGTTAGAGACTCGAATGAAGCGCCACCCCTGACCCCGGTGGGCTCACACCCCAGCCCAAGGAACCAGCCTATTGACCCAAAACTACAAATGACATACGGCCAGGAAAGCCAGGTCACTGCGAGAGGTTACAGAGCTGGGGGTGGTGCAGTCTGGGGGGAGATGGCATGGAAGACGTGCGAGTATTTTGTCTTTAATCGGCACGGAGTCTGAATGTTCAGATGGTAAAGTTTACAACAATCCAACCATCAGGAGCAGGCGAGTCCTTCCGTAGGACGGTTTTGATCATTTACATCATTTTTAAAGATGTGCATTCCCTTTGAACCGGTAATTCATAGCTAGGAAATTTATTATTTTTATTATTAAAGATTTATTATTTATTTTGAGAGAGGGAGCACGCACACAAGTGGGAGGGAAGGGCAGAGGGAGAGACAGTCTTAAGCAGACTCCACGCCCAGCGAGGAGCCCCACGGGGGGCTCAATCTCACGACCCTGAGATCACGACCTGAGCCACAACCAAAAGTCAGGTGCTCAACCGACTGAGCCACCTAGGCACCCCGTCTAGGAAATTATTTTAAGGGCATAACCAGAGATGTGTGTGAAGGCAAACATCTCAAGGACGTTCACTATAATCTTACCCGTGATAGGGAAAGCCTATTTGAAATATAAACTTTTGTCCTCAAAGAGAGGTCTGCTCCCTAAAGAAACATAAGCTGAGTCGAGTCATGCATGGATTCTAGGTCAAGTATTCCCATCAAAGAAGAGACAGACAGGGGTCTGGGGCCAGGCATAGCTGGAGGCCGAGTTTGTGACCTTGAGCAGGTCACAACCTCTTTGATGCTCAGTTTTGGGCTAGGAAGTGGCAAGAAGAGAAGCAGCCTTCCCAGAGTCACCCAGAGCCGTGAGGTGCAGGACAATAATCGAATCTAATCTATCAATGGGTGGGGGCCCGGAGAGGAGAGAGGTAGTTGTCATTTTAAAAATTCATTTCCAATCTCAGCTTTAAACCCTTTGAATTACAGAAACTTGGCGCAGGGCAAGTCAGAGACAGGGCTGAGCTGAAGACCATGGCGGTGGGGGGAGGCTGCCTGTCTGCACGAGGTAGGCCCTGGGGCTCCCTGCTCCCGGCAGCCCAGCCACTGCTTGAATGGGGGTGCAGAATCGCAGGTCTATGCCACTTGGGTCATTTACGCTCCCCTGGTATTTAGCACGAGAGGAGGAGTAATTGCCCTGGTAGGGTCCTGGCTGAATTCCAATTTGGGTGATTACATTCTGCCTACTTAAAATTCCCCTCTCTGGTATCCATGGTAGAAGCAATTCTTCAAATCCTCTCCTGTTAGGGGGAAAAAAATTAAAAGAAAGGAACCAGCCTCGTCGTCTCCAGCACGAAGTATATAGGACTGCTCTGAGCACCGAGGAGTGGTTTCTTTTTAAACAGGGAGTCGACGATCCCCCTTGGAATAAATCTGTCACACAGGCTGGAATTTTCCAGAAAGAAAGATTCCGTTTAAGGAGGGGAAGCCGAGGGAGTGGGGGCTATGCGTCTGAACATGGAGAATACTTATGTAGAGAGAGTCTCTTAGGTGAGGCTGCCGAGTTGTCAGCTCAGGCCGGGCGCCGTGAGTTTGCAGCTCAGACCTCAGAGGCTCCCCCACCCGGCCCTCTGCACCCCCAGCCCTCCCCAGAATGCCTCCCGCCTGTTGCATGCTCCGTATTGCTTAATTATAGAATATGAAATTGTTTCCTTTCATTTGGATGCTATTGGGAATGATGTATGGATAACAGCTTGAGAATTCAAATTATACTACAGATCAACATGACCCGAGAGAAGAAAAAATGTTTTGACTATTACACTAAACAAACCGGGCTGGGTGTCAGAGAGACACGGGCTGTGCAAAGCTCCACGTGCGTGATTTGCACCCGTCCTAAGTGGCTTTGTTAATTAAAGAGCGCCAGGACTTTGCAACGTTTGTACCTAAAGTGCCTTTTCAACACACGCATGCACAGCAAGTGGCTCGGTGAGAAGCAGGAAAGTTGGATTTCATAAAGTTTGCCCCTCCCTCCGTGCCCTTACTTGCAAGTGATTCTTCAGAAGTCTCAGCTTCCCGTTGCCACCGCTCTGAAAGAATCACAATTAACCCCTGATTTACGGGAGGGCGGGAGTGTATGAAATATGGGAAAGGTCCGCCTTGGAGACAGAAACGCAGTCAGACTCCTGGGCCGGGATGATGCAGGAAAGCCTGCCTCCCATCACCCATCACCGGTCTGTGCTCTGGAATTCACAGCAGCGTCAGTGAGCAACTGAATAAAAAGGCAAGACACCCACTGCAGATGAAGCCCGCACATCTCAGTGGGGCCCCCCCTCACCGCCCCGTGTAGCACAAAACGCAAGTGCCCCGCATGGCCCTGTGCCCACCCTTCCCCTTGCAGGCAGCGATGGCCGTAATCTAAGTCTTTTATGGTGGTCTGGGCGCTTTTCAAGCCTCATCGGTGTCTGCTCGAGAGGGGCAGGGCACACAATTAAACCGCACCTCCTTTAGTCGTCCGCTCTTAGATGGACACATAGTCAAGGTTGCATCTTGACGTGGTTTCGTTCTGCTGATGCCGATGTGAGCAGAAAGCAGTTGTGCTGCCTGGAAATCCTAATAACTTGGAGGGATGTGCCCAGGCACCTGGCTCCTCTGGGGGGCCAGACCTAACTGCCAGTGTGTCTTCCAGAGTGAACCTGCGGGTGCTCCTCTCACTGCAGCTGTAATTGCCTGGAAAGATCAACCCTCTGGTGAACGACCAACTCCGTTCCCTTGCTTAACACTTGGAATGAGCCAGGTTGATACTAGACAGTTTCCATCTCAGGCCGGTCACCCGTGGCCCAGGAGGGTGTGTTTTGGTCTGGAGAACAAGGGAGGGTTTGGGTCAGAGCTTGGGATCTGTGCAGGGAGGCTACTCAATGCCATCCACCTCAGTTCTGCGGTCTTGCACTGCAGAGTTCTCTCCCGCACACACCTCCCTCCTTCCTCCTTCCTCCTTCCTCCTTCCTTGGTGCGTCCTGCCCACCCGGAGATCTACATAATTAACCCTGGTGAGTGCCATCCCATGTGGCCCTGGCCTCCGAGGTTCCCACCACGAGACTGTGGTTTGGGTTCCATCTGCAAAAATAAAGCCCAACAGGATGGGCTAAGACCCAGTGGCAACCAGAGAGAAAAGTGACAGGTTTCCATGTCCTCCAAATAGTGAATGGATTTTTCCATCATATTTTCTAGCTCCAAAACCCTGTTTCAAAGAATGTTTCAGGGATGCTTGTTCAGAAAGCATCCTTGGCAAAAGCCCTCTAGAAATATTAGCGCCATTGGAGTGGGGCTGGCTCAAAATAACATCCTACAAGAGAAAAGAGGAATAAAATAAAGGCGATAGTTCTATCAATAATGGTAAAAATATGGCAATCGGTACGACTCCTTTCCAAATGGAGCGTTACTTTCCTGGTCGAAGCCATGATGTATTAATACCACTGCCTTTAACCATCGGGTTTTATTTTCTTTCAAGGCAGCTGACTGACAAGAGGTGAGGAGTGAAAATTGCAATTTGAGAACCTCTTTGGTCAGCTATTGGAAAAGAACTAATTCTCTCCTGTGAAAACAAGCTCAAGGTTTTTCAAGAAGCCAGCGTGAGCAGCTTGGATTCCAAAGCGGAGACAGAAGTGAGTGGCAGGACTTTCGGGGGCGGGGTGGGGGGGGGGAGAGCGGCTTCTGCTGGATGCTTCTCCACTTTACCGGGGTTTTCACTCGCTGGCAGTATTTACTAGAAAACAAGACCCATTTTGTGAGTCCTTCCCTGGGATAAAGCACAGAGCAGCCCCCCCCCCCCAACCCTGCACCTCACCGCCTGCATCCACTGCAGCTGTTTTGTTCTTTAAATATATTATCACTTTTAAAACTGATGGTAAAGGAACGAACATATTCATTTTTCAGCCCAACGAGGCTGCAGGAAAAAGCAGGTTCTGCTGCCGAGGAACAACATGGCTTAATGTTTTTCAAAACACCACCAGCTCTGCCTCCCTTCTTCTAATGGTATTCATTTTCCTTCTTAGAAAAGGGGTTAAAATTAGTAGGCACATTTCATATTAGCGTATTTCATGCAATAAAGCATAAATTATTTAAAATAACACGACCTTTTATCTTGCACCTTTTGAAGGAAGCAAATTAAAAATGTAAATTGGGAGCTAATTAATATGCAAATGTATTCATTCGCAGTTAACAATTAGCAATTAAACCTGCAGTGTCTACAAAGAGCACGGACAAAATTAGTAACTTAATTTATCATTAAAAAATGAAAACGTACACAAAATTTTAATTGACTTTCAAAATATTTCCCCTGCTTTTTTCCTTTCGTTTTTTAATACCAAAAAAATATTTTTTTATATTACGCCTTAGCTCTGCAGATGAAACTGGGTACATGCAGCATTTGGGGGAGTTCATTAAATAGGATTGGAGGAAAGCATGTTAGGAAAAGTTTGCCTTTTATATGAGGTATTAAAAGATGACATTTAAGAGTGTTGACTTGTGTTTCGTAGTTGAGTTCAAGAGAGAAATAAATACATAGATTCTCCTGTGTTTGGGAATACAGAGATGCCAGAGATTTGTACAGATCAGGGGGGTGGGTAACACTCTGCCTATGTGCATAGATGTGGGACCGGCTGTGTGTGTGTGTATGTGTGTGTGTGTGCGCACACGGGTGCGCAAGCCGGAGCCTTCTAGAGCCTTCTAGAAGACACAAAACAAACACACAGGGTCATTTAAATGCTTCTGGTTCAGCTTTGAGAATTCCAGTACAAAACAGTCGCATAGAGAAACAGCAACAAATAGCTTAAGATGTAAATAAGACACTGTAGGTTGATCATGATACACATTAACATTCAATGTTTCATCTATCCTTCCTCACTATGGCCCAGATACATATTTTCCACTTTCTGTTCTTCGCGAGGATTTAAAGCGCAAACCTTTTGCATATTTTCCTGAATTGGGGGTTCATTCGCTACATCTCCCTGCCACCAGCCTAGGTCTGCCTGCAGATGTGGGCTTATATTTTGATAACACTGGCTTTCTCATGTCATGCACCGGAGGGAAGAACCCAGCAAATATCGGATCTGTTGCTTGCAACCTTATTTTGGTTATTTAAACAGCACCTGCTGCTCCAGCTCCATTGAGATCTTGCTAAGCTTCATTCACAAGTGTTTTCTTGTGGCTTGTCTTGACTCAGGGCTGACTCGGGCTAGCCGTTCTGCATCCTCTCCCTGGTGAACTTTGTTCATATTTCAGACAGGGCTGTATCTCGCTCTCTGTTCCTGCACGTTGCCATTCTGGTGAGAGCCGGACGTGGTTCTCATTTGCTAGGGCGGGATTCCACAGTCAACAGGACATCGCCCTGTGTCGCAACACTCGGAGGGTACTCTGCACTGGGATTGGGGCTCTGGTGGCTTTCCTCGGCAGGCCCCAAACTGGTTTATGTACAATTTAGCTTGCATGTTCCACCGTGCTCTTCATTTGCAGTCAGAGAAAAACAGCATCTGGGGCGAGGAAGGCAAAGACCACGAGGCCATGGCAATACACGTTAAGTTGATTTCACTTGGTTTCACAAAAGGCATTTTGGCCTTCCTGACTCATGTAACAACACGGACAAATTGTCCTTGATTAAACTGTTATTATTCTCTTGCATTTATTTAGCTGTTTGCATACTCCTAGGGAAGATAAATGTGTTGGGGCAAAAGGAAATATCCTATCCTTTCATAATCGTACCAAAGATACATTTTTCCCCCTCTCCTAACTCTGTCCTTCTTGGGGGCCCTGTGATATCTCCCCAATATGTCCCATACTCCAGAACTTACCAACAATAAGAATGGCCACTAGAAACAAATAAGAAAAGCTTAGTTTTAAGGGAAAATTAGATAATACGCTAAATACAGCTCTTGACTTGGATAAAACTGCTACTTGCCAGGAGGGAATTTTAAATCAGATCCCCTGACCCCCACTCTAGGGATAGAAAGGCTTTTCTTTTGGGTGAACAAGCTAATACCCCAGCTGGGAACTGTGTGATTTGGAGGTTCATAGAAGGCACTTAGAAACCAGCTTATAAAAATTGACGCTTTCTCTTTTTGTAGCAAATATACACCATTCTATTTCAGTATGGGAAAAAATATGGACCTCCTCAATGATCGCTTTTCATGCACTATTTAGATTTTGAGCGTCTCAGAAGCCCTTTTTATGCCTTCTGCTCTCCTTGGGATGCTGAAGAGAATAAAGATTTCTCCCTTCCAAAACGCACATTTCATTATAGGAACTGCCACCAAACTCAATAAAAATCAAAACCTGCACACCTTCTCACTCATCTGCCCAGAAAAGACCCAAATGGCCTTCCGGGCTCGCTGTGTGCGTATGCGCTCGTGGGCCTGCGATATTAAGCCCCTAACAACGATCTGAGAATTAAGTTACCACAATTAGGAATTAGAAGCAGGTGGCATAATAATGGTGCTTTTTTCATTTCATTTATTAGCAAAAAGAGAGAGAGGAGCTTCATTTATTTTCATCAGCGCCTCAGTAAAAGCATAGCAATTTGCAACACAAAAATCATTTCAAGTACCTCAGCCTCTCGCGCAAACCTCGTTTTTCTTTTTTTGCTTTAAAAGCCTTTTAAAGTTCACCCCTCCCTCCCCCCATCCTGAAAGGGTGTTTGTCTGTGTGTCTTCTGTGCGGTGGTGAGCGCTGGTGGGATCTGACTCTCTCCTCCTAAGCTGTTTTGGGGCGCAGTTTGGAGCCGAGGGTTGGAAGTGCGGGGGCTCGGGGGTGAGTGGCATCTTACACCCCGCCCACCGATCCCCCGCCTCTCCTTCAGTTTCACACGTGCTTGTCTCAACCTTGCCAGGACCCCACGCAGAGGCAACTTCTTCCCCAAATAAACAAAGTGCACGACATCCCGACATCCGTCTGCAAGGCATCAGCCACCCGGCCAGAGCCCCCGCCCCGCGGTGCCCCGCGCACCCCCCGGCCCGCAGACACCCGGCTCCCTGCAGGCCCCCTGGCTGTGCGCGTGTCTCGCGGGCCCCCGCTCCTCGCGGGCCCGGCGCGGCGCAGCGACCCTTGCGCGCCCTCTAGCGTCGACATCTGGGATCGCCGCGGACCGGCCGGCCCTCCAGCGCCCGCAGCAGCCTCAGGGACAAGGAGGCTGGGGGTGCGGGGGTCCGGGGCGGGGGTGTGCGCCCCCGCGCGTTTAGCGCGAGTTCCCTACCAGGAGGGAGCCCTTGGCAGATGCCACGTCTAACTTTGGCGAGCTCCTTCCACGGCCGGGGCCTCTCGCTCGTGGTGCCCCAAACGTGACATTTTCTGGGTTCAGGGCGAGTAGGCCCAGGCCCGGCCAGCCGCCCGCTTTCATCCCATCCCGCCGCCTGCGTTCGGCGGACCTCGCGGGACGCGATTTTCCCGCGTGCCCCCCAGCTCAGCGCGACCCTCTCCTGCCAGTCTGCACCCTGCTCTTCGGCCTCCCCTCGCCCTGCTGCTTTCTCGCCCCCGCTGCTTCTGGGGCGGGGGCTCCCGCATCGCTGCGCCCGGACCCTCCGTCTCCACCCCCAACCCCAGCTCTCTCTTTCCTCCGTGTCATTGATGTTAGAGCGGCGGATCCTCATCCGCATTTTCTTTTCTCCTCATTGCTGTCTCGCGGCCTCTCCTGTCTTTTCCCCTACAGTTTTCTCTCTGTTTCTCCTCTCTGGCTTCACTTTTTCTTCTCCTACGTTATCGCCCCACGATCTCTTCGCTCCTTCTCAATTCCTGTTTCTTGACCCCTCCAACGTCTTACTTCTGATTATATTTTCTTAGCCCCGTTCCTCTTCCTCCTCTTCCTCCCCCACCCCCTTCTCTCTCCTGCTCCCCCCCCACCCCCCACCCCGGGGATTTCACAAATAAATCACGGGCCTCCAGTTTAATCATCTCTAATGCAAGCCGACTTCCCCTTAGTCCACCGCATGCGAATGAGCTGCGGTCCAAGCCTTGCAAGATGAGCCGCGGTCTGTCTGCGGGGGTCACGGGTGCCTCCAGCAGCCCGGCCTGGCCAGGCTCTTCGTTTTTGGGGGGGACTTTGTTTGGCTTGTTCTTGTTTGTCTCGTGTTCCGTTTTTGTCTTTGCTTTACAAACACAGACGCATAGGCGTTCCTTTGGAATCCACTGCCCTTATCAGAGGAGTGGCATTAGGTGAGGGTGGGAATGCGGCTGGGGGGTGGGGTGGGGGCCCCCCACCTACCCGGAGAGGGGAATCCCTAGAGCCAGTTGGCAGGGAGGGAATGGCGGGCAGGCTCGCGGAGTTTGGACTTTCCAGGAACGTTGCTGCTCCTATGTGGAGATTTGGCAGCCCCTGAACCAGGCACACCTTTCTGAACAATCCATCCAGTTTCAGTTGCCGGGAAACTTTGGAAGCGTTGTTGAACCTTGAGAAAAGCATCAGCCACTCAACTAATGAAAGGAATTCCGGTTCCAACAATGAGTCAAGACCTTCATCCACCAGGCGGGCACAGTGCAGCATAAAGAAACTCAAGACCTGTGAGAGGGGCCAGGGGGAGGAATGCTCTGGGGAACATAAATCCATACGACCCTTTTGGAAAGAAATTTGGCAATCTGTATCAAGGACCTTTAAAATGCTCATACCTTTTGATCCAGTAATTCCACTTCTGGGAATCTGGCCCAAAGAAATCATCTGAAATGTGGAAAGAGCTTTATGCCCAGAGACGTAAATGGAGCTACCATTTATGAAAGAAAAATTGGAAATAGCCTGATGTCCCGCAGAAGTGGACTGTTTAAGTCCGCTGTGGTCTGTCCACCGCCCGAAATTGCTGCTGGCAGGGAAAGCCGTGTTTGGAAGAGGACAGTGACCTGGGAGATGCCGGTGGTCAGATGTCGAGACAAAAGCAGGATTCAAAGCCGCATGGACAGCGTGATCACAGTGCTGGTCAGCAGAGTAAAAATCACACGCACAAACCACATTCACAGCCTATCTCTGTATAGTGGAACTAGGTTGATTCCCCCTCCCCCCACCTCTCTTTTGCCGTCTAGTTTTCTGGAAGGACCACGAATTTCCCTTTAGAATAGAATGAAACATTTGCCTCCCCCCACCCTTTTTCGAAGCGGTTGTGAAAGTGACGAGGGCTAGCAGAAGAAAGTTCTAGATAACTGAGGGGAAGGGAGCCCATTCTGGACGAGCAGGGGCTGTGACATGGAGGAAGTGGGGAGAGCTCAGTTTCTAGGATGATGCAAGGGTCGGGGACAATGCTTGGGTGTTAGAGAAAAAGGGGCCCTGGGCTTGAGTCCCGCTCCACTCTCCGGCCTGAGCAGCGCTGATTCCACCCGGGGCCTGGTGCCACCTTTGCTGTTCAGTGTGGGGTTGTTTTCTGCAACAGCTGACCCGATGACCTCTGTGTGTCCACATCTTCTGTGCTCCATGGCCATCGCCCTCCTCCTTTATGCTGATGGCTCCCTAGGAAAGAGAACTACTTCCCAATTGGGGTTTTAACCAAAACCAGGCCCTCGGTTGCCCAGCAACTGCGCATTCCCACGGTGTAGCCCCAGCTCTGGGCTCCGTGGACCAGAAACAGCAATGTATCCGGACAGGCCTCTCCCAGAGTATGCTCTGTGGAACACTGTTCTGGAGATGGCCCCAAATCCTCGGTGCGTGCTTCGAGCACCTGCTCTCTACCAGGGCTGTAAATTCCTCAATGACAGGCAGGAGACTCGCCCAGCACCTTGACTTTGCTTTCTTTCACTCAGTCCGTCCTCATTGCAGGCTGGCCCTTGGTAAAATTGGGAAGTCGAGGAAGTTTATTTGAGATGACCTTTCCCCTCCCATTTTGGAATTTCTCCCCCCTTGCCGGGAAGTCATGCTCTCCCGCCCTTCTGCCCGACAAGCACTGTCCAGGAGAACATTCTGCGATGCTGGAAGTGTTCCGAAGTCTGAGCTGCCCGGTATGGTAGCCGTTGGCCCCGTGTGGCTACTGAGCACTTACGACGTGTCTAGTGTCATAGAGCAACTGAATTTTCTGTTTAACTTAATTTTAATTAATTTAAATTTAAATCAAATAGCCACATATGGCCAGTGACTGCAGTATTGGGCAGTGCCGCTCTATAAAAACCTGTCCTCCGTTCTGCCTCTGGTCTCACTCAAACTCAAATCTATATTTTATAACCACATGGGATGAGCTCTTTGGGGCTCAGCTAGATGCCACGTCGGTGTTCTGCTAGTGCCGGCTTGTCCTGGCTACCCCAGCCTGTCCCAGCTTTCGAAAGCTGGGACTTCTTCTTATAGCTTGAAATCAGTTGTCGTGGGGGTCTTTATACCACGGACACAGGCAAATGCTACAAACCAGGTCTGTTCTCTCCATGGAGCCTGTTACTCAGTATTTACGAGACCCCCTTGAGTGACAAGGCAATGACTTGCATGCTCCTAAGAGCCAGGGCCTCCTTGAATTTTGCCCACTGGACACGTCCCTGATCTCACCCTACACCTGGCTCTGTTGAGTAACCTCCCGCTGGCTTCCCAGCGTCAGATGGAGCCTATTGTCTGGGATCCGGGGACTTCCAAGGCAAACATCTCTCAGTGGACTGTCCCACGGTGTCTTTTTGTCTGTCTCCTCCATTAGATTCAGAGTTCCTTGAAGGTGGGTAGTGTCCATGTCCTGCTAGATGCTGAATCTCCAGGACCTAGTGCATAGGAGGTGCTTGATAAGTACTTGTTGGATTCATAGAAAATTTAAGTGGAAGGACCTTGGAGCCCTAGTCTGAGTCTTGCTTTAGCACTTCCCAGCTCTGCGATCTTGACCACATCCTCTCCCCGCCCCCCCCCCCCGCATTTATTTATTGACCACATCCTCTTTGAGTCAGGGTCTTTGTGTGTTCCACGGGCATAATGAACGATCTCTTTCCTGGCCACCCTATTGTGAGGGTCAGTAACCTAGAAGGAGTGCTTTGAAAAACCATGCAAATAAATAACTTGCTTTTGAAAGTCCTGGGGGCATTTTGTAGTCTCTGTGGTCCTTTGCCTTCTTAGGTTTGGTGATCAAAGAGGACCACGGGGGGTCTGTATTCTTCCACTGACTTAGAGGAAATGAGTCCAGCCCTGCAGCCCACCAGGGAGGAAAAGGGTGCGCGCATTTGCAGCTTCCCAGACGCTGCCCTTGAAGGAAAGGGTGCACTTGCTTTGGTCTCCCTTACCAGGGAAGGTAAGCCTGGCTCCAGCCAAAGAGTATTCTTTCTGTTTATAGACTTCCATGAGGAGGGAGGCACGGATGGTGAAGGCTCTTGGATGAGAAATGGTTTTCTGCTGACATTTAGGGAAGAAGTTCTCTTTTTTTAAAACCCACAAATATTTGTCAGTTACTTTTCTCTTTGAAACATGTTTTTCTCAAATCTGCGACGCTGAAGACCGTCATGGGCATTTCAGCTTCTGTGGCCTGTGAAAGTTGACTGCTTACCAGGGCTGCCCCAGAGGGGTTCATTGCATGTAAGCATTGGAGAGTGATTATCTAATTAAACTTTGAAATGGAATGGTAAAAACACTGGGTGACAGACTGTCTGTAGGAGGGTCCCCTGAGGTGCTCTCCATTTATTGCTAATCATCTTCCCTGCCCAGGCCGTGCCTCCTTCCAGTTGAGCCCGAGCTCAGACCTCGCTCTCAGAGCTCCGGATTCACTCCGAGCTTTGTCAGGCAGCTCTCCCCCTCCGTGTTCTGCGCCCCTGCCTGCCCCCTTGCTGGTGCTGTTACTCTGCCTGGATATCCCGAGACTTCCATCACTGGTCTGCAGCTCCCCGATTCCTATTTAAAATCAAAAGCTTATTTCTATACTTAGAACCATGAAATCAAAGAAATTCGAAGTGTTTGGAGTTATTCTGGATATTGCTGAACGCTGCCCAGGAAATGTGGGTTTGGGCCACAGAGCGCACGTGTCGTATCCCTCACGTTTAAATCTGCCAGGTTTGTTCAGTCCTGCGGAGCAAGGTCCCTGGAAGGCGCTCCGCTGGGTGCAGTGGTGACTCAGAAAACCGTGCCCTGGAGCAGCTCGCAGGCGGGAGGGAGACCGGCATTAGGATAGTCTTTGTGACTTAGAGAACTAGCTCGTCTGATCCTCGTTCCTACCTTGTGATGTGGTTATCTGCAGCTCTGAGGTAGAAACTGAGGCTCAGGCTGCTTCCCCTGAGATGCCTCCTCAGATGACTTCCCCAGGTCCCTCAAAGTGGGGCTGCTGACACTGGGACCCCCATCTCTTTGCCCACTGCCCATGATCAGCAGCAGCCTGTGCTGGTCCAGACCTTGAGAAGGAGGGGTTCATTTCCACTGGGGGCAAGAGGAGACTGTCACAGAGGAGGTGGTGCCTGAGTACAATTTTCACAGATGGGGCTCGGTCCGTAAGAGGGGAGTCACAGGGAAAGGCCAGTGGGCATCCAGTTTGGGGACCAGTAAGTTGGCAGGAGTGACTTGAGACTTTGTGCTTTGTTTTTATTTCTTGTTTTTGAAAGATTCCTTTATGCAGCAACGAACATTTATTGAGCACCTATCATGTGCCCCCCGCTGGGGGTTTAGAGATAAGCTAATCAGTCAAGGCTCTGACTGCGTCGGGACAATGGCAATGTTTTGAACACTGAGATGTGTTCAGATCTGAGTGTTAGGACAGTCGCCGTGGCAACAGTTGGGAGGAGGGGCTGGTGGTGATGGGGTTAGAAGCTGGGAGACCTTGAAGAGACTCCTGTGACAGGCTAGGGGGAGATGCGGACCTGGCCTGGGGCCATGGCAGCCTGGATAAGGAGCAGGGGATGGATCTGAAAGCAGCTTAACTCAAATTCCTTTGTCTAGAATCGAGGCACTCGAGTGACTTAAATTCCCCTTTAGAATTGCCTCTGTGGAACTACACTTTAATATTTTGCCCTTAGCAAAGATTACACGATGGTGTAAGAAGAGCCACCCAAGGATCATCATTGCATTTTTTGTGAAATGACTTTTGGGGACATCATTCATTACACTGCTCAATGCCACTTATGCAAATGTCCCTATGACAAATGCATCTTAGGGCACCGGGCCAAGAAAAATCGGTCCTCCTGACATACAGGCTGGATCCTACCTCTAGACAAGAAGGACCCCATGGCCTGCTATCCTTCTAGACTCCAGGTCTCAGGAGCTGAAAGGGCAGTTTTGGGCTTAATTTCTGTAGGGTCACCTGGAATGTTGTAGCCTCCGTTCCATCGAATTGTTTTCTATTCGTATTGTGAGTTGCCGTTTGGAAATGGAAGTGGAAAGAAAGCCCAGGGATTAAGGCTGTCAGTACGTGGCTTATTACACCTTCTAGCAGCATTAAATGTAGTTTGCGTATGTTTCCCGAACACCATTTCCCAAACTCTGTTCCGTGGCATATGGAGGTTCCAAAGGAGGGACATAATCATAGCTGGTGACATTTTTCATCTTCTATTTATTTTAAAGTAAAATGTTAGAAAAAGGTTAAGCTTATCGATAGAGCTGTTCTAATGATTAAACAAAAGAGGCTGGATGACAGCTCAAAGTGCAGGCTCTGGACCCAGAATCCTCAGGCACCAACCTGACCTGGGAAGTTACTCGACCTCTTTGTGACTCAGTTCCTTCATCTATAAAATGGCACCAGTGGTAGAATCTGCATCCGAGGATTAGAACAGCGCCTGCCACACTGTAAACCTTGGACTTGGGGTAGCTTTTCTTTCTAAGTGATCATCTACCATTGGGAAAGAGTCTCCATCACCTGACAACACTGGGAAGTCCCGTGACAGACGGCCGGCCGCGGGAAGCGTGAGGTTCGGTAACAGGTTGTATATATTCACCTCCCCGCTGCCAAGCTGTGTGTTTTCTATTTGACGATCGCTGGTCTTTGTTATGCATTTTATCTCATAATTTTAACATTTATTGGTGCAATTACTCAATGTTTACTTTATATTAAGCATATGGATCACATTTTGATCATTTCTTACCACAATTAATTCAACTGCGAGATCATTTTTGTGCTGTCGACTTTCATTTAAACGATATCGCAGGAGCTTCAGTTGGCACCCTGACAAAACAGTACAATTTAAGTAATCATGGTCAAACAGGTTTGGGAAATACTGCCCAAGGTTACATCTTAGTTGCGTATGGTAGTCTTTGAGCAAGATTGCTATGTGGACTCAGGTACACGACTAGACAACTTGGACCTTCAAAGCATCACTGCTCTTTATAATGAAAATTTGATCTATGTAAGCCATGGGTGTTTTTACCATGGGTTACATAGATCAAATTTTCACCGCCTTTAAAACAACGCCTGTGTGTTTATCATTGGTTTATTCATTTATTTAATAGTTATTTATTGAGTCCCTGGTATGTGCCAGGTGCCATGCTATGCATTGGCAACATTGCTTTCTATTGTCCACGTTCTAGATCTGTGCTGTCCAATATGGTAGCCATAAGACACACGTGGTTATCGAGCACTTGAAACGTGGCTAATCCAAAGGGAGATGTGCTGCTTATGTTAGACATACACCAAACTTCGAAGACTTAGTATGAAAAGGAATGCGAAATATTTTAAAAATAACATACATTTTACATAATATTTTTATATATTAAATATATATTATTATAATTTAAATAATATCGGTTACATGTTGAAATAGTAATATTTTAGGCATATCGGGTTAAATAAAATTTACTATTAGAATTCATTTCCCCTGCTTCTTTTTACTTTTTAAATGCAGCCACCAGAAACTTTTTAGATTACAAATGTGGCTCGCATTCTCTTTCTACTGGACAGAGCTGATCTAGAAGGTTCGCAGACATGTAATTGGTTGATTATAAAACAACAAAGGGAGTGCTATAATTTTCCACATCTCCCTAGAGCTGGAGCCTGACATGGAGAGGCCTCCCCAAAGGCAGGCAGGGGAGGTCAGCAGAGGGTCCAGCTGTCTGGGGAGGCTCAAGGAACTAACTGGGGTTGGGGCGAGGAGGTTGGAGTTGGAACCCAAGGCACGGAGTGAACACCAACATACTGGGGTCCAGTGGTGGTTTGAGGGTGTATAAGTCAGCTTTTGCTGTGTAACAAGCAGTCACAAAACTCCAAAGATGTACAAGAATATGCATTTGTTTCTCACTCATGGAGTTTGACTGGGGTTCTGCTGATCTAGGCCGGGCTTGGCTTCTCCCTGACAATTGGGCTCAACTTCAAGGCTGTTCATTTCAGGGCCCAGGCTGAAGAGGCAGCAACTAGCCAGGAGAAGCAGTCACATGATGGTATGGGTTGTGCAAGTGCTTCCAACCCTCAGCTCAGTCACATTGGCTAACATCCCATCAGCCACAGCAAGTCACATGTCTGTGGCCCAGTTCAGCAGCAGGGAAGATTACTCTGCCCTTGTGTATCACGAGACCGGGGCGAGTACTAATGGCCAAGCCCTACATCTGTTGGACAGAGGAAAATACTCCTTCCTTGGTGGTGGGGGTGAGGAGGGAGAGAATTCTGTGCAACAATAATCAAATCTATCAATGTGGGGCCACGATTAGAGGTAGGGTGAGGCAAGTCTGTTCTGAATGACTGGGATGAAAGGAACAGAGGACTCGTGGTCCATGGGAAGGGTGACCATGTAGTTTACGAGTCCTTCTGAGAGTAAAGGGGGGCTATTAGTGATTACATTGGGATAGGGATAAATTGGGATGGTCCCAGCACCACCCTCACTGCAAGCCAAATCCCCAGCACAGATGTGCTCTGTTTTACTGAAATATTTTCTTTCCATTTTTTCTTTAAGAATAAATTTGAGGGGTGCCTGGGGGGCTCAGTCGGTTAAGCATCTCTCTTCGGTTCAGGTCATGATCTCAGGGTCCTGGGATCAAGCCCCACATCGGGCTCCCTGCTTAGCGCGGAGTGTGCTTCTCCCTCTCCCTTTGCCCCTCCCCACTGCTCATGCTTTCTCTCTCCTCCCTCTCTCAAATAAATAAATAAAATCTTTAAAAAAAAAAAGAATGAATTTGAATGTTTTTCGAGAAGCCTGTGTTCTCATGCTCCACACAGGCCAGGCACTCTGTTCGGTCTTGCACGTAATCAGATCACCTGCCTGGCACGTGAGTTGCGGGCCCCAGTGGAACAGCTGTAGCTTGCTTTTAGCAGCCACACTGCATGGGTGTCACATTGGATCCCCGGGGCTGCTGTACCAATTACTGCACATTTGGTGGCTAAAACAACAGAAACTTATCTCCTCACAGTTCTGGAGGCCGGAAGTTTGAATTCAAGGATGCCAGCAGGGTTGGTTTCTTTAAAGGCTCTGAGTGAGAATCCGTTCCATGCCTCTCTCCCCACTTCTGGGGGCGGCCAGAAATCCTTGGGGTGCCTTGGCTTATGGCTGCATCTCTCCCATCTCTGCCTCCACCTTCATATGGCCTTGTCCCTGTGTCTTCCAGTATCCCTGTGTCAAATTTTCCTCTCTGTTCTCTTATGAGGACACTGGTCCTGGATCCGAGATGATCTCATCTTGGGATCCTCAATATAATTGCATCTGCAAAGACCCTATGCCCAGATAAATGTCACATTCACAAATACCAGAGGTGAGGACTTGAACGTATCTTTTCTAGGGAGCACGATTCAACCCAATACAGGTGGATTGCCAGGTGGGCCACGGAGAGCAGAGTGTGTGGTGCGAGTGCAAAGCAGGGTGATGGTGGACATACTGTCGGCTCTCCTGGGAGTAGGGGGGCGGGGGCTGAGGAGAGCTCTCCAGGAATCAGGCCTTGAGGTGGGTCTTGGAGGCTGAATGGAGTTTGGGGGGGGGGGGAGTCCATGGCAGCAGAGGAATAAGCAAACAACGGAAGTGTGGAATAGCCTGGAGGCCGTGGGGGGCGGGGTTCCTAACTAGCTTGCAGTGGCTGGAGCACAAGGTGTGGAAGGGAGGATGGGGAAAGGGCAGATGACCAGGGAGGGCTTTGGGTGTCAGGTTATGGTGTTTGGCCTTTATCAGGAGCACTCAGAGGAAATGAATGCCTAACTGTACGTTTTCACTGCTTTATGTACAAGGTCCTAGGTGAAGCTGGCAGAGACTGGCTAGTTGTTCACCCACAGAATCTCGTTTGCTCCGGGGCACGTAAGTGAACCACAGGTCCCAGGCTCCCTTGCGGTTAGGTAACCATGTGAATTCTGGCCAATGAAACACGGGGGAAGCCATGTATGCTACTTCTAGACCTGGCCATGGAAATCTGCCACACAATCCTGCATAATCTCTCCTTTCCCTCATCTGCTTGCCAGCAGCAGATGGGATAGTGGGGGACTCAGAGCCCAGACAGAAGAGGCCTGGGTGTCTCAATGACTGCACTGAGCCGAGTTCCCCATGAGCCCATGTTGGGCTGCACTGTGTGTATGAATAAACGTTATTACGGGAAGCCATTGAGATTTGGGAGTTTATAACTTCTAACTATTGCTAGGGCGCAGTCCCCTACAGACAACGGAAGCGCATGAATCGAAGTCCGTGGGATTGAAGAATGGGACCGATGGAGACCTGGCCTGGGAGAGGCTAAAGTGGCTCAGAGGAGGTGGTCTTCAGACCCCTTACCCCTGCCCTATTGGGACCAGGTGAGCTCACCTGATAAGACCAAGTCCCTAGGGACTGGCTAGGGCAGGTACCCTTCCCAAGGAGGTACAAGGTAGAAAAACCAGAGGGGCCAGAAGTGTTTCGATGGGGTCCAGAGTCCTCAGGAGCCAGAGGGAGAAGTTGCTGGCAGCGTGAGCAGGAGCAAGGGATGGAGGCTGAGGTCAGGAGCTCAGCATGGGCTAGGGGCACAGTGGGACCATGAGAGGGTGTCGGGGCTGAGTATGGGAACCAAGCCCACGGCAGGACCCGCTCGCTGCGAGGCGAGGGTGGCTGTGAGGTGAGAAGGTGCGCCAGGGGATCCTAACCATACAGGGTGGAAACGGCGCCGAGCCCTTCTGGAGGTAGCAGGTGTCTTGCGTTCATCCACTCATGCACTGGTTCATTCCACCCAGGAGCCGGCGTGAGCGCTACCCATCCTGGCCTCTGAGGTGCAGCCAGTGCAGGGGAGGCTCACGGGCCACCATGGCCACCAGAGCAGAGCATGCGCAGTGCCCTGACGGGGGCGGGGAGATGGGAGGAGTCTCTAGGTGGCACCTGTCCCAAGCCCCGACGCAGGGTGCTTCTGATCACAGTGGCAGCCCTGAAGTGGACCCCTCCCTCACCTCCAGAATGACTCAGGGGGTGCTCTCCACCTACAAAACTGTGCTTTACTAATTTACCAGTGAAAGCCTCCTTTGTCCCTCTTCCTTTGGAAGGACAATATCGTGGTCTGGTCCCTTTGTGCTCAGGGGCCAGCAAGCTTTTGGGGGATGTTAAATGCAATAATACCCACTTATTTTAGCAGTGTCTGCTTTGGTGCCCACTGGTAGCTCGAGGACACACATATGCACACACATGCACACACATACACACAGCCCATGGGGTCTGGCAGATGCAATTAGCCTCTGGGTCCCTCAGAATTAGATGCAGGTGGCTAATTGTCCATGCCAGGAGGCAACTGTGGGCACAATTAGTCATGTCTCTCCCCCCACTCGGGGCTAATAATGGGTGGGGAATCTGAGGGGGGAGGGAGAAAATCCGATGGGGCTCAGTCTCTCCCTTAGCCCTGGGCTCTGACAGGCAGCTTTGGGTGGGTGTGCTCATCCTTTGGGCCTGGGGAGGGTTAAGGTTTCCGGGGCAGGTGAGGGGGAGGGTGGCAGCTCTTCTGAGGATGCACAGGCTCCTTGCCTCCCCTCCCCCACCCCACTGGGCACACTGGAGTCCCCGCGTCCCAATCTACTAATGATGCCAACCCTCTGCTTTTGTGTAGCTTGTTAGGGTTTTCAAAGCCCTTTTGCATATATTATTACATCCAACAGCCCCACGACTGGGAGGGGCTGTGGTTATTACATCCCACTTTACAGATGAGGAAGTGGAGGTTCGCTTGGCCATTGGCAGAGCCTCTGGTAGATCCCAGGCTTGGGACACCCGACTGGTGAGCTGCCTTTGTCCTTCTTCTTCCTTTTTTCCTGGGGTGGGGGGCAAAGGGGCAGCTCCCCAGGGGCCAGAGAGAGAGCTGCTCAGAGCCAAGCAGGCTGCGGAAATTCCAGATGTAAAGTTTACCTCTGTAAATTTTAAACAACGCTTGTTTAACCATTGAAGGTCTTCCCCGTCCAAGACCTGTTCAAGGACCCATGGGGGTCCTGGGATGGAGCAGGCGCAGTCCTGTCTTCTAAGGAGTTTACAGTCCAGTAGAGAGAATGAGATGTGAACATCATATCCATCATCCCAGCCAGAATGCTTCCCTAATGAGCCCCCTAAACTGCAGGGTGACTTTGATCATTTCTCCTTGTCTCTCTGGGCCTCTGTTTCCCGAGCTGCTAAAGTAGGGTGTTGAGACTCAGTGATGTGTCGGGCTCTGACCAGTTCTTCCAACTGATTTCTAACAGAGCAATGGAATCAAGAAGGACGTAATTTCCATGACTGGGGAGGAAAAATCGGGGAAGGGGGTGCACCAAGAAGCATATTCCATCCATTTGGTCTTGAAGGATTTCAATACAGGAGGGTGCAAAGCAGGCCTGTATTCTAATCCAGGCTCTGCTCAAACTTGCTTTTGGTTGCAAGTAACGGAAATTTAACTCTGAGGGCATCAAAGGGAATATACTGGCTAGTGTATTGTGGTAACCAGTCTCTAAAACCACAGTCTCAGTAAATCGAGCCTCTCGGTACACATGCCTTGTGTAGGCTCCTCCTCTTGAATCTAGGTTGATCCAGAAACCTACTTATAACCAGTAGAAGTGGCAGAAATGATGCTGCCTGGCTCCTGAGACAGAAGCATTGTAGCTCCCACCTTCTCTTGGAACCATTCACCCCAAGGAAAGCCAGACATTGTATGATGTTCAGCTCTGATGAGACTTCCGTCTTATGAGGAAGTCTAAACTAACCACGTGGAGAGGCTGCATGGAGAGAGATGCCTGACCAACCCCCTGGAGGTCCACTTATACTAACCTAGCCAACAGACATGTTAGTGAAGATGCCATTTTACACATTAAGTTTGCTTGACATCTGAATACAACAACATGAAAGACCCCAACTCAGAACTACCTAGCTGAGCCCATCAACTCAGAACCATGACAGTAATAATGAATTACTGTCGTAAGTCACTAAATTTTGGGATGGTTTGTTACGGTAGTAATAGATAACCAGGATACATATGTAATGCGAAAGCCCAGGGAGGATTGGTTTCAGGTGTGGCTGGATCCAGAGGCTCAAATAATATTGCTGGATCTTGTTTTTCTCTCTTTTCATATCTTGTTCTCTTCCGTGTTGGCTTCTTCTTAAATCACCTCTTTCCACTGATATTGCCCCAAACTTTCAGACTTGCATCACCCCTGCTTCCAGTAATACCAAGAACACACCTGTTCTGTCTCAGTAGGTACATGGAATTCCTGGAAATACATCCTGTTAGCCTAGTACATGATCTTCCTTCATGTTAAGGGTGCATGAGGAGCATTCTCCACCTCTAGAAGCAGGACCAGGCATCAGCCGAAGCTAAACCATGGCTTGATCATGGGGGATGACACTCTTTAAGAGGATCTTTAAGGGGAATATTATCATGGGGCAGGGTAGGAACCAGACCCTGGATATGCACAGAATAGATGTTCATTCCTGTCACCTTGTGTAAGATACGAACTTCCCTAAATCTTTGTCTCCTTCTATTGTAGGAAAACTAAGGAAATAATTCCTCTTCTGCCCTACTCATGGTGAGGCTCAGGGTTGAGAATCACATGGTGGGAGGCCTGTGAAAGCTGTCCATAGAATCTATCTGGAAGAGGTGACCATCAGCACTAGTAGTAACCTAGGGATGCCTTGAGAGCTGAATAAAGCAGGACAAGATGTGGCTCCCCCAAACTCAAATCCTGTTTCCAGATCAGGAGGCAGAAGTTTGTATCCCCAGACACCCTGCCTCTCAGAAGTCCTTTACCTTGTGTTTCCTGGGTCGTGCATTTCTGTGCACTAACAGAATCTGGGTCATCCAAGGATTTTCTGAAATTGAAGTCCCACCTTGAAGGAGGGGTGAAGAGAGGTCCACTTGCTGAAAGGAGGAGTTCAGGTTTTCCCTGAACCTGCAGAGAGATCAGAGACACTGCACAGGAGGCCCCAGTCTAGAATGATCCATTTTACTTGAGCGCATATATACTATTTTCTCTCTAGCCATTAATATCAAAAGGCCCTGAAAAATACCTAAAGAAAAGAGACTTCTCCATTAGTCAAGGGCACAGGGCAAAAACACAAGACAATATAAAAAAAATAAAAAAGACTTGATGCCAGAAGTAAGAAAACCAACACTCTTTCTACTATGAAAGCAATTCAGTTCTTAAAATCTGGTGTGCACTAAAATGGTATCATTCATTCATCCATGTGTTGATGCGTCCATGCATCCATGTATCCCCCCTAGCCATCCACCCATTACTTCTTTAACACAGTCAGCTACGCCCCTGGTCGTACCCATACCAGCCTCTGTCGGAGAAAAGCTCCAATGCCTGGGAGAGGCCTGGAGAGAAATTCTTAGAGCAGAGAAATAGTTAAAATAAATCAAAATAAAATCGGAGTTGGCTGTGGTGCTTATTCTTAATGACACACAGGAAACTATAAACCAGGCATGCTACATAATTGACCACTGAGGATTTTTCGCTCTCAGTCAGTCTGAGATGTACCGAATCCAATATCATATCAGTGATTTGATTTGTTAATAATCAAATTGCAAATACCTTTTCATTTGGCTTCAAAAAGCAAACAGCCATTCGGAATAATTTTTATGGGTCTTGGAAAGCAATATAAACTTAAAATATTGTGTATGTAAGTCCTATTGGCATGACCATATTATAATTTATATTGGCCCATTTTGATGTACAGTGGCATAATGAAACTTTAAAAAATATATTCTGCAAAGCCGCATCTAAGCCCAAGCCAGCAGCACAGATTAATGTAAGAACATCATGGGGATTCTTTGCATATTTTCTTAAGGCGATTTCTAGGGAATGATGGTTGTACTCAACAAAACTTTAACTGAAGCAGAGATTACAAAGTCTTGCAGAGTTTTGCCTCTTGCCACATTTTCAGAACCCCTGTCTGGCACTCCTTCTCCTGCCCCGTGCACCCCCACCCCTGCCCTACTATTTGTAGTTTTCTGAACGTGTTGTGTATGTACATTTCTGTATTCAGTTTCCTGTTCCCTCTGTCTGGAATGTTCTTCCTCTCTTCTCTGCTTGGAGAATATCTCTTAGATATTCTTTAGCTCCTGGCTAAAATGTCATCCCTGCTGGGAACTTTCCTTCACACTCCCAGCAGTTATTACTTCCATTCTCCTATAGCAATTTAAGGGGGACTCTATTATAGCACTTGTCACAGTGTGTTATTGTTATATGTTTACACACAGGAGTATCTTGACCAAGATATGTTCAATGTGAAAGCCCCAGTGCCTACCACTGTGGTGCATAATACATGCTCAATAAGTGTCTGTGGAATGGTGTTGTGGATGGGTAGATGGGGTGGGGGGTGGATGGATGGGCGGGTGGTAGTAGATGAATGAATGGATGGGCAGGTATTAGATGGGTAGATGGATGAATGGGTGGGTGGATGGATGGATGGGTGGGTGGGTAGTAGATGGGTGGATGGATGGATAGATGGATGAATGGGGTGGGTGGGAAGGTGGATGAATGGGTGGGTGGATAAATGGATGCATGGGTTGGTGGATAGATTGAAGGAACAGATTCTCCTAGAGGATGATATTTTCTTTGGCATTGGAAGCATTCCAGCACAGGTTGTAGAGAGCCTTCAGGACCTAGATGGGTTGTCAGACAAACTAATCTGTTAGATTTCTTCCAACCAGAGAGCCCCTGATTCCATTATATTCCTGTGGGGTTTTGCCTCTGCACAGAAATGCAGTAGAGACTTATTTTCCTTCCAGAAACTTAGAAAAGAAATCTTTTTTTCTCTTGTAATAGATAGATGTGTGGGATTCCCGATTATAGCTGAATAAGAAAGAAGGGAAGGAATAGTATTTACTGAATGCCTACTATATGTCAGGCATGGGGTTAGGCATTTTCCAATCATTTTCTCATTTAATCTTCATGATAATCCCATGAGGAACTATTATTCCCATTTTGTAAACAAGGAACTAGAGTCTCAAAATCTCTTATATTTTAGCCACTTATCTCTTACCATTTCTAGTACTTCTTAGTAGGAAAGCAGATAATATTGCCTACACGTAATGGAAATTTTAATTTTCCTTTCTAATAGTTATTATTTTTTTCTCACCTAATTGCTAGGACATGGCTAGGACATCCAGAAAAATGTTGAATAATAAAGAGAGCAGGTATTCTTTTCTTGTTCCTGATTTTAATGGGAATGCTTCTATGATTCATGACTGGGAATTATGTTTGTGGTGACTTATGGTAACTACTGCATTCGTGCACTGGTTAGGGCATTGGCTAACTGGCACAACAAAGCGAGTTTAGACTGCTGTGGCTTAAGTAAGATAGAAGCTAATTTCTCTCCTACATAAGAGTTCACAGTGATGGTCCAAGGTAAGCAGCCCAGGACTAGTTCCCCCAGTCTCCTTAGGGAGCTTCCACACTCTCCAGGAATTGCTATTTTCCGGCCAGCTGGAAGGGGGAAAGGGGAACTCAAAGGAAAACAAACAGTTCCCTCTTTGGAGCAATAACCTAGCAATTGCAGGTATCATTTCTACTCACATCCTATTGGCTTGAACTTAATCACCTGCTCACACCCAACTGCAAGGAACGCTGGGAAATGTAGTCTCTGGCTCAGTGGCCATATTGCCCTCTAAAACTGGCAGTTAGGTACAACAGGGGAAACAGAGAGTGGATGATGGGGGACTAGAACAATCTCTGCCACAATATCTACTCACATAAATCTCCTTCTATTTCTAGTTAACAAGCAGTTTGTTTTATTTTTAAATCTAGTATTAGATGCTTGGTTTCACCTGATTATTTTTCAGTAACTTTTGAGGTGACCATATGATTTTCTCCTTTAATCCGTAAGTGAGATGGACTTCCTCATGTTGAACCATATTTGCATTTCTGGCATTCGACTCTACTGGATCAAATTGCATTACTCTCTTAACAGACCACTGATCATGTTTTATTTAGGATTTGCTTCTATATTTATAAAAGATACTGACCTATAGTTTTTATGTGTGCACTATTCTTGGTTTTAGTATTGGGGCCACGCCAACCCGAAAGGTCGAACTAGGAAATGTTCTGTCCCTTCCAAGGCTCGGTAACAGGATTGGAGAGGATGTATCCTGAAAGACTCTATTTCTTAAAGGTTTGGGATAATTTGTTGTTGTTGTTGTTTTAAGATTTTATTTATTTATTTGACAGAGAGAGACACAGAGAGAGAAGGAACACAAGCAGGGGGAGTGGGAGAGGGAGAAGCAGGCTTCCCGCAGAGCAGGGAGCCCGACACGGGGCTTGATTCCAGGACCCCGGGATCATGACCTGAGCAGAAGGCAGATGCTTAACAACTGAGCCACCCAGGCGCCCTGGGATAATTTGTTCTTAAAACCATCCAGCATGGTGTTGTTTGTTTGTTTGTTGTTGTTTGTTTGTTTTTAAGAGATAGATCTTTGGCTCCTGTGTCACAGACTGCTGGTTTCCCACAGTATCTCTTCTCTCATTTTTCAATTTTTAGCTGGGTATAAATGCCTGGAATGAGACAACTTTTCCTAGCTTCTCTTGTGGCTGGGTGTGACCAAGTCCCAAAGTTCAGGTTGTGGGAGCTTTCAGAATTCAGGTTGTAAAGGAAGTGAGGTTTGTGTGCAGTTCCTGGCACATGCCTTTAAATGTGGGCGTGTTCCCCTTCTTCCCTCAGCATGCTGCTTGGAAGTGGCACCTAGAGGTGAGTCAGCTGACAAGGAGCTGAGATGCAGATCAATAAAGCAGGAGCCTAAGATGAGACCTTAGTGCTATGACAGAGTTGACTTCTCCTTTGTTTTTTTTTTTTTTCTTGCTACAACCTAATTAATTAGTTGTAATTAATTCATTAATTAATATAAGCTACATTTTCAAAAGCTTCTATTTAAAAAAAAAACAATAACCTCCTGTATGCCTCTTCATTGTATATTTGTTCTCTCCCCACCCCTCCGCATCAGTATCTTTCTTGCCTCCTTTGCAAACATACCAGGTATGCCCCTCCCTCAGAGTATTTGCACTTGCTCTTTTCTCTGCCAGGAATATTCTTCTCCAGATATCTGCAAGGCTTTGTTCCCTCCTCCCCCTTGGTCTTTTCCCAAATGTGCCTTCTCAGAGAGGTCTGACCATCCTCTTCGTAATTGCAAACCAACCCAATCTAAGGTTCTGTATCTTTCTTCCATGCTTTTTTCCTCTCTGGAACACTCATCCTCATTAGATATATTTAGATTTACTTGTTTATTAATTTATTGTCTCCCCACTTCCACCAGAGTCATCTCCACAAGGGCAGGGGCTCTTTGCTCTGCTCACTTTCTTTTCCAGTGCCTAGAACAACACCTGGCTCATTGCCTGTGCTCCCAAAATTTTCAATGAATCTCTGACGAAACATACTTGCAGAAAGTATGTCTATTTCATTCCCCTCTCAAAGTGCAAGTGTTTTGTTTTTACCGACTATTTTCTGGTTTTCTGTTTAATTAATTTCTGCCTTTGTGTTTATTAATTTCCTCCTTCTACCATTTTTAAGTTTATTTTCTTGTTCCTCCCAGCTCTTCAGTTTCCCGAGTTAAGTGTTTAGCTCATTTATTTTCAAACTTTCTGACAGAAAGATTTTAAGATAGAAGATTTAGGGCTATAGGTTTTCCTCTGAGTATTAATTTGGCTGCAATCCATGGGTTTTTATATGCAGTGCTCTCATTATTGCTCATTTCTGAAGAGTTTTTAATTTTGGTTTGCTTTTCTCTTTTACTCAGGAGTTAGTGAGAATGGCATTTTAACATTTTGAGGCAGATCGATCTATTTAGCTGTATCACGGTTGCTGTTAATTTCTAATGGTATTGAATTGTGGTCAGTAATGTGTTTGTTGGGGCACCTGGGTGGCTCAGTCATTAAGCGTCTGCCTTTGGCTCTGGTCATGATCACAGGGTCCTGGGATTGAGCCCCATGTCGGGGCTCCCTGCTCAACGGGAAGACTGCTTCTCCCTCTTCCACTCCCCCTGCTTGTGTTCCCTCTCTTGCTGGGTCTCTCTCTGTCAAATAAATGAATAAAATTAAAAAAAGAAAAAAAGAAATGTATTGTTTTCACCTTTTCTTTTAAAAAAAGACTTTCTATACGGCCTACTATATGATCACATTTTATGAGCATTCCTTGAAAAGAACATGAATTCTCTGCCTGCTGGTTCAAATTTCTATTATATCAAGCTTGTTAATTGTGTTATTTAAATCTTCTACACATTTCTTGCTTCATTTTATCCCTTCATTTTTGAGAAAAGTACGTTAAAGACTTGCAATATGATTTTATGGGAGTAAATTTCCTGCTCTGCATCTGTCTATTAAACTAAGACTTTAAAATAATGTTGTCAGGTGCAAAAAATGTCATAACTATTACATTTTCTTATAAATTATGCTTTTTATTAATATGAAATATTACTTTTGGCTTGTATCCAATGCAGTCTTATATTAACATTACCACAACGACCTTCATTTTTGACTTGCTGCTGGTCTTATGTCTTTATTTTCAGTCTTTGCATGTCATTTTTTAGTTGTACCTCCTAAACATGATAGGTATTTGCATCAAAACAACTCACTCTGAGCTTTTGACTTTTAATGTAAGAATTTAGTGCATTTACATTTCTTATTCCACAGATATGATTTTATGTTTTTGAGTTACCATACTCCTTCCCCATCTTTCCAGACTTTTATTGAAAAGATTGAGTTTTCTTTATTCCATTCCTTTTTCTTTTCTCAGCATTTGGAAGCCATATGTCTCATTCATATCTATTAACCTTTACCCTTTAATTATCAGCACATATATTTTAGCATATAGTCCTAGCATCAGCTAGAATGGATAATCTCCTTCCACACAAGACAAGAACTGCTGTTGATTTGGTGTATATCCCTGCAGAGCATTTTCTGGGCATTTATGCACATGTGGATAGTCTCCTAAGAAGTAGACAGAAGTCTAAGAATGACCGCTAATGACCCTTGCCCTGTCTGCTCCCTCTGGAGTGTGGGTGAACCCCGCCAATATGGTGAGCTATCAGTCCCATGATTATGTCACCTTCCATGACAGTGGAAGGTTATAAGGGTGGGTCTAACTTAATCACATGAGCTCTTTAAAAACAGATATTTTCTCAGGCCAGTGGCAGAAGACAGATTTGAGGTACAAGAAGGATTTGATTTGCTGTTGCTGATTTGAGAATGGACGGGACCCCAGGTGAGGACTAGAGAGTGGCTGCAATGAACTGATGTGAACCCCAGTCCATAGACAATAAGGAAATGGGGGTCTTGGACTTACAACCACAAGGAACTGAATTCTGCCAGTAACAGGAATAGCTTGGAAGAGGACCTGAGCTCCAGAGGAGAAGGCAGCAGGCCAAAACCATCATTTCAGCCATGCAAGACCCTGAGCAGAGAGCCCGGCCACACCATGTGTGACATCTGACCTACGGAGCTAACTCCTCCCTTCCTCCCTCTTTCCCCTCCTCCCTCCCTCCCTTCCTTCCTTCCTCCCCTTCTTTCTCCTCCCTCCCACCCTCCCTTTCTTCTTTATTTTCCCTAGGTCATATGACATAAGACCACCATATACATATGCCATTACATAAGACACTTAGACCTAAGGTTACTATTAAAATGGTCACAGCTTGGGGAAGGAGGCCACAGAAGGCACACTCGGGTGCCTGCATTAAATGGTATAAGACAACATCCTCCAGCTTCAAAGCAGGTGGGCCTTGAATAACCAGGAATGGAGGGGCAGCAGGGAATGAAGTTTCTGGTCCATTCAGTGACTTGCCTTATGGGTGTATCTCTCTGGTAGGGCTGCCATAACAAAGTACCATATGCTGGCGGCTTAAGCCACAGAAATGACGGCCTCACAGTTCTGGAGGCCGTAACTCTGAGATCAAGGTGTCAGCACCAGGGAGGCCTGCAGGTGCCCTGGGATGGCTGACAGTGTGCTTCCCAGGGTGGGCGTTCAATGCCGTGCAAAGCTATTTGAGGTATGGTCGCCTGGGACTCGCACTGCTGACCCATCTGAGCCTCTGTCCTGGACCCCTGGGATTGGCTTTTGAGCTGTTTTATGGCCCCTTCTATTGATGAAACACACCCAATGTTATGTCTTAAATAAGGATGCTTCTAGAAGAAAGCTTTGAGTAAGGACCGTTCTCCTCAGATCTGAGCTTCCTCCTTCCCCTGTCAACTTCAGCTGTTCAAGTAGGTGGATAAAGGGGGTTTTCCTGAAAGAACAGAACTCTGTGAAAAAAACAAAGCCACTCTTTGAACACTTTGAGGATCTGTCTGGGACCAAAGACCAAGCTCTATCTTGACATGAACACACAGGGGTGTGGGTGAGGGAGAGGAGGGGGTCATGGCCAACCCACCTGGAAAAGTCAGAAGTACAAATTTTACAAGTTCTCAGGCACGGATTTTACTTTTGAGAGTATTATACATGAATAAACTGACATACAGCAAGGAACTAATAAGGAAAATGAGGTAAATTAACATAAAAGATCAATTCATAATAGGCCTCCGTTTCACAATAATGTCTATGCACAAAGGCCCCAGGTTAGAGCATTCATTTTGAATTTGTTACTCAATAGGAATAACATAGATGAGGCTTGAATAATTGAAAATTCCCAATTACAGTTTCGACGAGTGGGGTTTTCCAGCCTCTTGTGAGTGACGTGCTAGACAGTCTCGCTAAACCCAGTCTTCACGGGAGAGGGAGATGCTATCCGTCCTACCTTTCTTCCTCTGAACAAAAGCCGTGATGGCTTTGTCAGGTCCCATTTGGAAACACAATATCAATCTTGCTTGATCCATGTTATTGATGGGTTGTGGGTATTCTACTGTAATTATGTCAAAAATGAAATATTTCAAAATGTGATTGGCAGGCTGATTACAATAATGCATGTGATTAAAGCCAGGGCTTGCTTGTGTAACTAAAAGGAGAATGTCAGTGGCAATTAACTGTATTTTCTTTAAAGTTTGCCAAGATTTCTCTTGTTTTTCATTGTGTCGTCGGGAAATAACCCACCGAGGCACCTGGCGGTAGACATACTCAGTATTCTTCCTCAGAAGAGCCAATGGGATTGGAGGCAGGGACAAAAGGACTCCTCAGCTCCTGTCTCTGTCAGGAAACTTGGACAGCCTCAGGAAAGGACTAGAACCAGGGACAAAGACCATTAAAATTCTCTCTCCATCTCTCTCTCTCTCTCTTTCTCTGGGTCTCCCTTTCTGTCTCTCTTGGAGTCCATCTGTCTATGTCTTTCCTCATCTCTTCAGTTGAAAATCCTTGGGAAAGGTACTTACTGGGTGGGTCAGAGGCCCATCTGGCTGCCATTTTGTATGATGCACCCTCTCCCTCCCACTTCTCGCCCATCACATTGGCCACGGATGTGTGGACTTGATGAATAGGTCCACAGCCAGATGGAAGGAGCAGGTGGTCACAGTGGGCTATGTGATCTGTGCAAACACTCCTAGGCCCCTTGGAGTCTGATGACCCCAGGAATGGGCTGGGCTTGAGTTCAGTTCTGCTCTCATTTCAGCTCAATAAACACCTTCAGAGAACCTACCAGGTGCCAGGCTCCGATGTGGACCCTGTTGGGTTTAGAGTCCATGCGCTACAAGTCTTCCCTGCCCCAGGGAGTTCATATGGAATCGTGAGGTCACTCAGAGGCCTCCGCGACCTTCTCCATGCCTCCAGCCCCTCTTCTGCTAACAAGAACCCCTGTGAAGAAAAAGGAGTCTTGTCTTGGACACACCTTGCCACTTGGGCTTTTATCTTGAGATAGAAGAGCATGAGTGAAGTGCCAGAATCCTCCAGGTGAAACATAACAGTGGGCCTTATCAAATGGGGAACCTGTCCTTCACAGCCTGAGGGGTTCCCCACATCTGCTACGCCACTTCCTTGCAGGGCCTTCTCCGACCCCCTGGGCTGGGGGAGGTGCCTCTTCTCCGCCACTTTTGCACCTGCCATGGTTTTGAACTTGCGTGTGGCTTTGGGATGTGTTTTTCTCTTTGGAAGGCCCTTGAGTGCAGGGAAGGAGTGTGTCTTGGTCATCTCTGTGTATGAGGCCTGAGGCATAGAAGAAGCTTGAGAAACGCAAGTTTGTTAAACGAATGACTCCTCGTATGAGTTTCCTCTGGCTGCCATAACAAAATACTACACTGGGTGGTGTACAACAAAGGAACCTTATTCTCATGCTTCTGGAGGCTGGGAATCTGAGGTCAAGGTGTCTGCGGGGTCATGCTCCCTCTGAAGGCTCTAGGGAAGAATGTGCTCTGGGCCTCTGTCCCAGCTTCTAGTAGTTCCTTGGCTTGTGGCAGCTTAACTCCTCTCTTTGCATGGCATTCTCCATGTGCACCTGCACATGCATATTTCTGCTTTCTTTATTATTATTATATTATTATTATTTTACTTATTTATTTTAAGTAAATAGGCTCCACACCCATTGTGGGGCTTGAACTCATGATCCTGAGATCAAGACCTGAGCTGAGATCAGGAGTCAGATACTTAACTGACTGAGCCACCCAGGTGCCCCCATACTTCTGCTTTCTATAAGGACACCAGTCACATTGGATTAGGGGCCCACTCTGCTCCAGTATGACCTGATCTTAACATAACAAATTTCCTCTATAATGACCCTATTTCTAATAAAGGCCACTTTCTAGATACTGGGAGTTAGGACTTTAACATGAATTTTGGGAAGACACATTCCACCCATAACAACCCTTGAGGAAGCTGATCTCAAGACTCCTTCTCCCGGATATAACAGACAATTTGCAAGTTTCCCTCTTCATTGTGTTCCCACAATACTCCCCGAGATGGATAAATAGCTGTCATGTTACAGAGACCCTTAGGTTCAGAACCAGAACCTGAGCGCAGGTCTCTTGATCACAGAGCCGGGCCAGGGCCTCTCCAGGTGTGGCCTGGTGAGGATGCTCTCTGCAGGGTCCTCTGGGACTATGTTTCTCCCTCCTGCAGAGTGACCCCAACACCCACCCAAGGACTCTCTCAGCCCCTACATTTCCAGTACAGAAAGCCAGGGTGAAGCTGAGCTTTGCCTTTGGCTATTCTAGGCCGACTTTGAGCCTTGGGAGGAGATGAATGGCTTGAAATTCCCCCAAATGCCTTCCTTGAAGGGAGATTTTTGCTGGCTTTGCACTGAGGTCTTGGATTTGACCCAGGAACATAAGAAATTGCCGCATAGATGATCTTGCCATGGGAACAAAATGCCGACTGACATGGTGTTATTGCTGGCCTGGAATTGCATTAAATTCTTATCAATGAAACCCACCTACTAATAACACTCTCTATGTTTACACTGTGCTCCTTGTCAAATGGGCCACCATCCATACACCTTCAGAATTGTGGCCACAGGGAGACTCATGCTAGAGTGGAGGTCAGAGTGGGAATGAGCTAGACATAGGAGGTGTGTCTGAGAAGTGTGAGCACGTATGTTTGCGTGTGTGTATGCACGCACATGTGTGCACTACTTCCTATCTGTTCACAGGATATATATATATTTTTTTTACCAGATCTGATGCTCTGAGCTTGTCCAGTGTTCTGTTTAGCTCTTGCTGTGTAACAAACCACCCCAAAACTTAGTGGCGTAAGACAATAGCCATTTAATCACATGCACAATTTTGTGGGTTAGAAATTGGGGCAGAGAGGCATGCAGGACAGCTGGTCTCTGCTCCACAGTGCCTTGGCCTCAGCCCAGATGACTTGAGCAACTGCAGATAGCTGAGCAGCTCGACTGGGGCTGCAGTGCTTGGCCTTGGTCCTGGCTGTTGGCTGGGCTCCTTTGGTTCCTCACATTGTGTTTACTTGGGCTGGATTATCCAAGATGGCATCTGTCCTCACATGTCTGATGACTGGGCTGGGGTGACTAGAGCAGCTGGGGTGGCTGGGCATTGTGCTGTCAATACACAGCTCCCCCAAGTGGCCAACTTGGGCTTCCTTACAGCATGGTGGTCCTAGGGGATTTGGACAGCTGGTCTCCCTCCAGACTGAGTATTACTCAGTATTCCAAGAAGGCTGGGTGGAAATGCCAAGGGTTCTTATGACCTAGACTTAGAATTCACACACTGTCTCTTCTTCCATGTTCTTTTGGCCAGCAAATCACTAAGGACAGTCCTGATTCAGGAGGAGGGGAAATACACCCCACCTCTCAGAGGATTGACAGAATTTCCAGCCATCTTTAACCTTCCAAGCACACCCTGCCTATTAGCTGTTGTCCAATGCTTCCAGGGTCTCCCCAAGCCCTTCTCCATGGGGTCTCAGAACTATCATTCTTTTTTTTTTTATTCTTATGTTAATCCCCATACATTACATCATTAGTTTTAGATGAAGTGTTCCATGATTCATTGTTTGTGCACAACACCCAGTGCTCCATGCAGAATGTGCCCTCCTCAATACCCACCACCAGGCTAACCCATCCTCCCACCCCCCTCCCCTCTAGAACCCTGTTTGTTTTTCAGAGTCCATCGTCTCTCATGGTTCGTCTACCCCTCCGATTTCCCCCGTTTCATTCTTCCCCTCCCGCTACCTTTTTTTTTTTTTTAAAGATTTTATTTATTTATTTGAGAGAGAGAGAATGAGAGAGAGCGAGTACATGAGAGGGGGGAGGGTCAGAGGGAGAAGCAGACTCCCCGCCGAGCAGGGAGCCCGATGCGGGACTCGATCCTGGGACTCCAGGATCACGACCTGAGCCGAAGGCAGTCGCTTAACCAACTGAGCCACCCAGGCGCCCATCCCGCTACCTTCTTCTTCTTCTTCTTTTTTTTTCTTAACATATATTGTCAGAACTATCATTCTTAATCACAGATCTAACCATGTCGTCTTCCTGCCCCCTCCCCACACGTGTTCACACATGCTCACATGAGCACACTCCCTCACATATGTTTGTGAGCTATCTGTTTAGCTCTTCAGTTTCTCTGAAGGATTCCCATGCTCCTTGGCACACACGCTCAGTAAACTCTTCATGACCTGCCCCCTCCTTACTTTTCTACTCCTTTCCCCTCAGCCTCTGTTCTCCATCCTAATTTTTTTACGTGTAATTCCAGAAATCTCTTTATCTTCCTCCTGGGCCTTTGCACGTGCTGTCTCTGCAGTATTCCTGCCTCCTCTGTTTCTTTGCACAGCAACTCATCTTTCAAACAAGGCTTTCCTGACATCCACCCCACCCCGTCCCACCCCACAAGGTGCACATTTATCTTATGGGCCTTGTCACTTTGCATATAATTATCTGTTCTTCCCTTTTAGACAATGAGTTCCTTGCAGCCAGGAGCTGTATTTTGGAGGGTGTTCTCTTTGCCTAGGAGAGACGGGGGAAGCAGAGCATGCTCTGTGAATGTGGAATACATGCATGAAAGAATGCTTTGGGAATGGATGGATGGTGTGGCCCAAGGAATGGCTTCATATTGGAATACCTGAATGAAAGCGTATGAAGTATTTGCAGGAATATCACAACTAAGAAATCGCTGAAAGATTCCATTTCCACTTCTGGAATCTTGGAGCCTTGCTCCCCAGGTGTGCTCTGCCTTCCATGAGTGCTACGGATTGGTGACAGATGTTCTGTGGTAGAATTCGGGAAGCCCCAAACTAAACAAAATTATTTTTTTCCCTTTGACTATAAAAGCTAAATATGCTGATGTGCATTGGCGATCTCACAGAAAGGACAGAATGCCATGCTTCCCAAACTTATTTTACCCTGGAACTCTGGTAGGGCCACTGGTCCATGCTACGTTCTCTGGGAAATGCTGTTCAATTGCTCCGACTTCTCGCCGCTGCTCTGCCCACAGCTCCTTTCAGGGGATACCCCTGCCTTTAGCCCCTGACAACCAGGGAGTGAGCCAAACATCCCTGGTGCTCAGCTATGGGCAAAGGGTGGATCAGTGACCAAGAGGTGCTAATCATATTCCTCTTTTCCATGGCAGGTGACTGAGCTGAAAGGTCTCATGGAATCAGGGTTGGAAGTAGCCATAATCATCCATGTACAACATGAGTGACCATGACAGTTCTGTGACATATTCAGCTGTCCCTTTACAACAAGGAAGTGGGGGCTTAGAGAAGTGAATGGTCTGCCCGGGGTAAAGCTGAGAGATTGGTGGTCTCTGGGCTCCAAGTGTGGGGTTCTTTCCACTACATCACTGCTCTTAGGGGGACCCTGAATCCCTCAGCTATTGAAGAATCACATCCACCAGGGACGGGGACCCCACATTCACAGAGCACCTATATGTATCAGGCTTCTTAGCAACTGTAATCAACTGACCCCTCACAAGGATGCTGGGAGCTGGTACTACTGAACTTATTTTGTAGAAGAAGCGACCCAGCAAACACACACACTGGGGGTAAAGGGGACTGAGAACTAGGACCATGGGCATTCTGCATGGCTGGATGTTTTTGCTTGAGCCATGTGCCTGAAGAAACTCATTGTGGTCCAGCCAAAATGCCTTCAATATCTGCAAACGGGCGCATGGGAAGTGTGTCTCACTCACCAGCTGGAGGTCCAGCCCCACCATGGGATTTGCTACCGCAAGGGCTGCTTCCAGAGCAGTCTTCTGGGGAAAAGGATCAATGGCAAAATTGGTGGATCCAGCAAGGCTTTTGCAATAAAAGCTCTTTATGCCTCTTGTTCAAAGCGTTTAAGTGCCTTTTAGATCACAGATTGAACCATCGACATTATAAAGTGGAGCCTTTTAATACCAAAATACACTTCCAGAGTAAAATTCCATTATGGGGAAAAAGCATTTCATGGCACTGGGCTAGATAATAATTCTCTCACGTGTAATAGGATATATGAAATGTTTGATGATAAACAGAGTTTCTCAGCATTGTAGTAAGACGACTCACACAGCAGTGTGTGTGTGTGTGTGTGTGTGTGAGCATGTGTGTGTGTGTGTGTTGTATACACATAACAAGACACGTCTCATTCCGGATACCAGTTTCTTTATCTGTAAAGAGTGGAATTGGACTTGATGGGTCCTGAGGTGCTTCCTGCTGTCAGATTATAAGGAAAAGCCACTTTCCACTCCCAGTCTCCATTCCTCATCCTTAAAATGAAGGCTTTTGTATCAATCAGGACACTTAGTTGCAATGACAACTTAAAGTGGCTTCAGACACCACGCGGGGACTAAGCAGCTCTTGTAACCACGAACCTCGGAAGTGTTGTGGGTTCAGGAAAGGGTGCATCCTGATGCTCCAACAGGCTTCCCAGGACTTGGTTTTCCTCCCTCTCTTGACATCTCAGCTCCTCAGATGCGCAAGCTGGGGCTACCCTCCCTTCGCTCCATGCTCACATTCTCACACCGTGGCAACACCAGCAGAAGGAGAACTTCTCTCTCCCAGTATTTTCAATAAAAGACCTGGGATTGGATCTCACTGGTTCAGATGGAATCACACTCCTGTCCCCGAACCAGTCCCCGTTTTCTGGGTGCAAACTGCCCTGAGGGGCCAGATCTGGGTCACAGGCCCACTCAAGGGCAGAAGCAGGAATGGGGTCAGTCCCTCCCAACAGTAAAGTAAAAGTTACAGAGGGAGGTTCCCCCTTGGACTAGAGAGAGGCCGCTCTTAGTGGAAGGGAGAAAGGCTAATGGGCAGAGCCAACACCAGACATCCACTGGGGGTTTGAACCAGCTCTAGTTGGCCCTGAGGCTTGCACAAGCTCTAGAAGCCTCGCGCCAGAGGCAATTTTGAGATGATTAGATTCAACCTTTTTGCTTCAAGTTGAGGAGACTGAGGGAAGATGTGACTTGCTCGAAGTCACTTGAGTTGTTTGTAGCAGGCCTTCCATTAAGACGCGGGTCTCTAACCCTCAGCTCCCTGCTTTTTACTTCTCTCTGAACTATGCAGGGAGGGAGGCCTCCTGGGAAGGGTTGGCCCCAGGGAGCCTCTTGGCAGAGTCTGGCGAGGACTTCACTATCTCCACTTGCCTCCACCAACAGCAACCCTTTGGGACAGCCAAACTGGCTGTGCAGAATCAGGACTCCCGGGTGTGGTGTTTGGTTATGCTGCTGATTTGCTGAGTACTCTTAGTCAAGTCACTTAACCTCTCTACACATCAGTTTCTCAATTGGCAAATTTACCCTCCTCCTTATTGTCTCTCTCCCCACATGCATACCCCAGGGATCGCTTGTGTTCTTAAAAAGATGCTCTAATACACATCTCTACAACCTGGGGTTCTACGAAGCCTTGGGTAACCTCTCTCAGGAAGTGTTTGCATTTTAGCAAAGATATTTAAAGAATAAGGTGACTCTCAGGGCACCTGGGTGGCTTTCGGTTAAGGGTGTGCCTTCGGCTCAGGTCATGATCTCAGGGTCCCACAATTAAGTCCTGAGTCAGGCTACCTGCTCAGCGGGGAGTCTGCTTCTCCCTCTCCCTGTGCTTCTCTCCCCCCTCCCCTCTGCTGTCTCTCTCTCTCTCTCTCAAATAAATAAATAAAATCTTAAAAAAAAAAGAGAGAGTACAGTGACTCTCTAATAATGGGAGTGTTTCAGGCAGTGTGGGATGGCCATCTCCCTGGCTTTGAAGAGGACATATCTAAGGTCAAACCTTGACTTCTCCATGTGTGTGACCTTGAGCAGCTGATTTAACCTTTTTGGCCTCTGGCTCCTTCTCTGGAGAGTGGGAACCTTGCCGAGTGGACGTACATGAGCCAGAGCAGCTCCAATTTGGGGAGGATGCATCGCGGCAGGAGACATGCCCAACAGCACCTGGGGTCAGTGGGCAATTGTCAGAGCAGGCTCCTCTCTTGATTCCATTAAAGGCAATGATGGCAGCAACATTGGCCATGGCTATTGTAATGGGTTCAATAGTGTTCCCCCAAAGATATGCCCAAGTCCCAACCCCTGTACCTGTGATTGTGACCTTGTTTGGATGTAAGGTCTTTGCAGATGTAATCAAGGTAAAGATTTCAAGATGAGATCGTCCTGGATTTAGGGCGGTCCTAGGTCAAATGACTGGTGTCCTTAAAAGAGAAAGGAGAGGGAGATTTTGCAGACACAGAGAGAAGGTGGCCATGAAGACAGAGGTGGATATTGGGATTATGCAGCCACAAGCCAAGAAATGCCTGGAGCATCAGGAGCTGCTAGTGGCAAGGAAGAATTCTCCCCTGGAGCCTCCGGAGGGAGCATGACCCGGCCAACACTTTGATTTTGGACTTCCGGCCTTCAGAACCGTGTGAGAATAAATGTCTCTTAAGCCACCCAGTTTGTGGTCATTCATGTGGCAACCACAAGAAACCAAAACAGCTGCCAACCTGTTTATGATAAAATAGGAACTTCGTAAGTTCTGTAGTGTTGACTCAAACTGCCTTTCTAACTATATATAAAAAAAAAATTCTTATCTCTGATCTCTTTCTCTTCCCCCCCCCCCACTCAGTCTCAGCATGCCCTATCTTTATGTTCAATCTGATTACCCATGGAAATTTTCCCTACTGAGCTGATTAATCAAAATACTGAGTCATACATATTACACTTAGAAATTCCTGATCGTGCTTAAAAAGAGTCAGTAACAGATATGTACAAATAAGCCCAGCTACAAGCCAGAGTGATTATCGGTGATTTAATTCACTCCAGGATCATACGGGGGTGTGTGAAATTACATGGCAGGAAGGCATTTTTAATCATATGTCTTCACTAATAATAAATATATTAATGCATTATACACATGCAAGCTTTGGTGAGTCATTTATTCATTCAATATATATTTATTGGATGGTGTGTCAGGCACCATGCAAGCCCTCTGCTTGTATGGAGCTTCAGTCTAGTGCAAGAGATGAATAGCTCCATGTGCAATGCCATCAGGTATTGAATTTGGTGACGAGTGCTTTAGAGGAAGGATGTGGGCTGCTTGGGTTGAGGGTTGAGTGTGTGGTTGAGGCTGAGGGCTTGATTCTGGAGCCGGGGCCCTTGGGTTTGAATCCCAGCCCTGTCTGGACAAGCTACTGACATGGTGGGGTCTCTGTTTCTTAGTTCTCTAGTCCTTGAGGCTAGCCTTTCTTCTCAAGTCATGGTCTTTTGTGGGTTTCAGTGGACAGACAGCCTGACATGTCAGTCAAGCTCCGCCAACTTGATAGAACTCGAACTCCTGACTCAGTCTCCCCTGTGGTGGGCAGCAGCTGAGATCTCTGCCTGCCCTTTCAGCCTGCCAAATGTCTCCTCCTTGGGCTTCTTGGAGTCTTATTCATGCAGGGGCAATTCATTAATCAGCCAGAGATTTCAGGGGTGTTTTTATGGGGGTCTTAGGGCTGCCCCCGTGGCTCCATTCTGCAATCCTTCTCCATTTCCAATTGTTCTAGCAGTTCAGATCCCATCCTCTGACTCCTAGGGCTAGTAAGATTGCGACTTTCCTTTTGAGTTCTAGTCACCATGTGGTGTGTAGACTGCGGAGTGTCCTCAGTGGAAAGGTCAGATAAACATGGATCTTCCCCTTCTTTCAAGGATCAAATCCCCTTCAGTTGGCTGCCATCCCATGGGAGGTTAGTATAGTATAAGCTCCCCCCCCAACTACCAGCAGAACTATCTGACTTCTTTCTTCAGTCTATACTCGCTCCTTAAGTTAGTTCCTCCATTCTCATAAATAACCCATCCTCATTTCTAACAAGCCAACTATGTGCTGATGACCCCCAAGTTTTCATTGGCACCCTCTGAAATCTGTGTGGATTTGAACAGAGACACAGAGAAAAGGGCCTTAAAGACTCAGAAGTTGGAGCCAAAGAGGAAGTGCTAGCAAAAGGCACAGGAAAAAAAGTTTTCAGAAAAGGAAACAGAAACCAGGGCAGAGGTGTGTTCTAGAGGCCAAGAGACCTCAAGAAGAGGAGAATGGCGGGGGGGGCGGGGCTGCTGTGAGGAGGCCCAGTGACCTGAGCAATGGTCACCATAATTAGTAACATGGGGCCACTGGCGACCATTGCGAGAATGCCTTGGTGGCATGAAGGAGGCAGACGGCATACTGGAGGGGTCAGAGAGAGGGTCAAAGAGGAGATGAAGGAGCCAAGACATAGATGTAGAAAGAGGGCCACAGTTAAGGAAGGTGTAGTCCATGGAGCATCAAAAGACAAAGGTAGCTTTTTACAGTTTCTCAAAAGCACCAAGCCTCATACTCCCATGCCTTTGCTTATGTCTTTCCCCATGCCAGGAATGTCCTTCCCAGCCCTATCTGCTTGACTCATGTCCACACCTCCTTCAAGACTTCATTCGAGGGTCCAGCTTTGCCTATTGGCCCACTCCCCCTGCTTGGTTAGATATTGCTCCTCATTCATTCATTTTTATTCTCCTTCATCTCTTCCTGCTTACCCCTGGTCACAGCTACTGGAGTTCAGGAATCCAATGAACTAACACCCCATCTCCTTTCCTCTGAAATAAGTTGAAATACGGACTTAGGATCAAACAGATGAATAGTGGAATGCCACCTTTATGATTGGTAAAGCTTCACTGAAGAATGTGGTTTCACCTGTGGACTTGTGAGCTTCCTTGAGACTTTGGCCCCTGATCTAAACCTTAGGATGAGCCCCCTGCCCCATGCCCATGTTCAGTGACTTCTCACAGTCTACCCATCCGACAAGTCCCTTCTTATTTGGGAGGACTCAGTGGGGGAGAGGGCTGAAATTCCTTCCTATTACTGCTTTTCCCGGGATGCGGGATGGAATTTTCCTTGTGGGAACTTGAGGGAAGGAACAGCAATCTCCTCTCATAATGCAGCCACCACTGACCTGTAACAGTCACTTTGTGTCCATCTGCCACAGCAGAGTGTGGCCTCTTGGAGATAGCAATCTAGTCCTGTCCCTCCCCATCCTGAGACCAACACTGTGCCTAGGGCATAGTAGGTGCTCAGTAAACCTTTGTTCAACAGTACATGTATAATGTTAAGCATGCAGATGCATCAAAGGATGCACCGCAAATGGATGCCAAATGTCCCGAATCCTCTTAAAGCTGCTTGACAAATTTTTAAAACACCTGAGGCCTTATCGCTATGCTAACCTAAGACCAATGACAGCCAGGGGAAAGAATGATCAAGTTCCCAAATTATCCTTTGGCTTATATTTTAATTCCCAGAGATAAATGTTACCTCGGTTAAATCAGGCTTTACGCTTCTATTGCAGGTGTTAGCTTATGAAAATATTGGCTGAGCTCAGCTCCCTGGTGTGAAATGTAAATCCTGGGAAAGGCAAACATACCAGTGGATTGCAGCCTGAGTTTCTTTTATTAATGGTCACTAATGGTCTGCAATCAAGCCACACCTGCTAGCGGCAAAAACAATTGGCTTGTTTGCTTGAAGTGAGTATAATTTATCAACTTGCTGATTATTCATCTCTCTCAAGGCATTAGCCAGAGACATTTATGCAGAAAAAGAGAAGAAAGAAAGTGCACTTACCTAGGTTTAGTGGGCAGTGTGGAGTTATCATGGTTCTGGAGTCAGACCGTCCTGAGTATAAAGCCCCATTCTGTCACTAACTAGCTCCAAAGACAGTCAAAGATTCTGTTTCTCAAGTGCAAGGTAATGATAATCAGACCTGCCTTTCAGGGTTGACAGTAAGGATTCAAGAGGTCAACACCCTCTCAAAGTCTCCCTTAACAGACATACACTACATTTCCATTCCTGTGCCCTTCTGCTATTTCCCCGAAATTTATGCATCTAGCTTACATGCTAGAAAGCACATTTGCGCCATCTCTCCCTCCATTCACACCTTTGGCCTCATAGAAGTTTCCCTCTAAGCAGAAAAACAGAAGAAGCAGGGGCACCTGGCCTGGTGCACAGCTGGTTTGCCTTACCTGCTGGGGCCCAGTAGAGACAGAGCGCTGAGCCCGGAGCCGGTCCCGGAACCTTGGGAGCGGGCAGGAGGAGCAGACCTGTGCTGTGGGATTGGCCGCCCAGCCCTGCAGCTCAAGGGCTTGGTCACCGTGTGTATTCATTTGCTTACACTGCCAGAACAAAACACCGCAGACTGACTTCAACAGAAGAAATGTATTTTCTCTGCAAGTTCAAGATCAAAGTGAAGGCAAGACCGCTTTCTTCTGAGGCCTGATTCCTTGGTTTGTAGGTAGCCCCATTCTCCCTGTGCCCTCACATGGTCATCCTTCTGTGCTTGTCTGTGTCCTAATCTCCTCTTCTTATAAGGACCAATTGGGGTTCCCGGGTGGTTCAGTGGGTTAAGTGTCTGCCTTCGGCTCGGGTCATGATCCCGGAGTCCTGGGATCAAGCCCCACGTCGGGCTCCCTGCTCAGCGGGGAGTCTGCTTCTCCCTCCCTCTGCCTCTTCCCCAGCTTGTCTGTGCTCTTGCTCTCTTTCTCTCTCTCAAATAAATAAAATCCTTAAAAAAAAAAAAAAAGGACACCAGTTATATTGGATCAAGGCCCACACATATGACCCCATTTTAACTTAATCACCTCTTAAAGATCCTATCTATAAATAAAGGCATATTCTGAGATACTGGGGGTTAGGACTTCCACATATGAACTTTGTGGGGGGGACACAATTCAGTCCAGAGCACCGTGGAAGCAGTGCTAGAGGCCCAACAAGCAGCCCAGGGTCTGGAGACAAGGTGGGACCCATGCCTTGAGGTACATCAGATGTGTCCCACACGGGGTTCTAGCATGCCCACTGTCTGGGGTTGGCCTTCAGAAGGGGCAGGACACACACAGGACCTTCTCAGGGACACCTTGGCACCTCATCCTTTCGCCTCCCTCTTCCTTCTCTGCTTCCTCCACCCTCAGTGTTAGTCTGCGGAAACCTCTCCTATGCTCTGGCCTTACCCGGGAGACCTTGGCCTTTGACATTTAAAAACCCAACCTTTTGAAACTCACAAATCTTTTCTGAATTATATTGCTTCTGCCATGAGTTTCAAAAGTGTATTTTAAAATTAAAAAGCTGACAGTTGCCATCTCTGCTCTCTGGCTCTCTTCCTTGTGGCTTTCTGTCCCTGACACACAGGACTGGAATGTCCTTATTGCCTGAACTGGGGAGAAACCACAGGGCACAGAAGAGATTAATGGGGGGAAGGACAGGGGAGTAAAGTGATTCATATTAACAAAATCTAGCCCACTGTACTCTGTCTTCTCAAAGAGCCCTGGCTCACTCAGATTTCTCCTGCAGCTGACCTTGACGTTACCTCAATGACCAGATCCCAGATTCCTGAAGGTCAGGGGCCATGTGCCAGCCTACACTGTGGGATCCCACATTCCCTTTGACATAGAGGAAGAGCATAATCAGTGACATTGTACAGCTGAGTTCTAATCTGCTTCCACTACTTACTAGCTATAGGACTTTGGGCAAATTGCCCAAGTTCTCCAAGACTCAATTTCCTTGCCTGGAAAATGGACTAATAATGGTAGAACTCCTGGGAAGACCAACTGAGATGTAGATATAATGTACTTAGGACCATGCCTGGCACGTGGTAACTGCTAAAATCTTTCATGTTTTTAAAAAAATTATTTATTTTATCTTAGAGAGAGAGCACACATGTGTGGGTGTGTGTGAGCGGGGGGAGGGGCAGAGGGAGAAGGAGAGAGAGACTCCTCAAGCCGACGCCCCACTGAGCATGGAGCCCAACACAGGGCTAGATCCCAGGACCCTGAGATCATGACCTGGGCCAAAATCAAGAGTTGGTTGCCCAATTGACTGAGCCTCCCAGGCGCCCCACCTTTCAGTTACTACTATTGAAAAATATTTGCCTGTAGATTAATTGACAGGCTATGAGTTTAGTTAAAGCAAGGTAGTGGTGATGGTGATGATGTGTGGAAATTGGGAAAAAAGCATTTTCCATGCAGTGACTATATTGGGCAACAAGTCTCTCCAATTCTCTTGTGATAAAACGATTTTTGTTTTACTTAGGGCCCGTTTGAGTCTCATAACAATGCTCACAAATAGTGTCTTTTGTTCCAGAATCTTGTAGCAGCCCTGAAATAAAAACATAATAGGAACTGGATGGTTGAAAAGAAAAGCAACAGTTTGCTTTTGCCTTGGAAGAGCACACCTTCCTTTCCTAAGTTTGCAACCTGGTAGCTGATATGAACATGGATGTGTATTTGACCTGAGTCTATGGCTAGTCACTGGCAATCAATGATGACAGCCTCTGGCGGCTGGCTCCTGGAGGTGGAGCAATGTGAGAGGTGGACCTCATGATGTTTAGAAGGAGACAAGAGAGGGATGAACAGAAGGAGGAAAGCAACTTTTACTGAGTGGCTGAGGGGGCAAGAATTTTGCACACACTATCTCATTTAATCCCAACAACTACGAGCAGTTCTAGGCAAGGAAAGAGGCTCAGCGAGGTTAGTAATTTCTACAAGGTCACACAGCAATTAAGAGGCAGAAGGAGTTTCCAGACTTGGGTGTGCCTCATTCACAAAATCCATGCTGCTATCATATTACCACACTGCTTCTCTCTTTCTCTAAGGGCATTTGTCTTCACTTTCAGAAAGTGTGGAGTGGGAGAAAGGAGGAATGCTCATGCCCCCAGGAGTTTGAGAGTATCAGATCCAGTGTGCAATGTGGGAAGTGGAGCGAACAGGAGAGATGATCTGGAGAGAGGTTCTAATGAAGCAAGCACCCGGTACCCTGGAATTTATTCAAATCCACCAATCATAACATGCCCCATTATTTTATATGCCTCTGATAAAGATGAAATCACTACCAATTACAATTGGCATTGATTGTGAGACATATCCTGACTTTGGAGACGTTAAAGAGTAAAAAGCTTGCATGTTAGAATTGATACGAGATGTCCTTTATCAAGGCCAGCTCCTATCCTGTCTTGAAGTTCAACACAGGACACAACAACCATTTGAGGTATTCTAAGCACAAAGCAATTTAATGCAAGATTTTTATAAAATTGCTGAAGGGCTGGACTAGCAGAACTAGCTGGAACTCTGCAGAATTGTCTTGTTAGGGAAGCCACAGTCGAAGAGGGGAAGGAAAAGGAGGCTGCCATTGGGATTTGCAAGTTTAGATAAAGTTGTGAGAGTTCTAGCAAAGTCATGGTATATGCATGGGTAGGATACAGATTAAAATTGCCAAGGGAATGAGCGGAGCCCAGGATTCCAAATGCAGAGCATCAGTTGTCCTCTCCCCATGGGGTTAGGGGAGCATCACTTTCCAGCACCAACATGTGATGATACTGTCAGTTTTGCCAACCAGACACCCAAGCCTCAGGGTCCAGAGTTCTTATTGGGGCTCTACCACAAAGGCATGACTGATCGCCCACATGGCTGATCTCAGTCTCTAAACCCTCTGGAGTTTATATCTGACTGATACTGCATGACCCAAAGCACCTGCCATAAATTGTGTTGTTGGTTCTTCCAATGTGGTCCCACTCTAAATCATATTGTTGGACCATCTGGTGACCCAAGGCTCCCAGGCAACCAGAGACACTCCTATCAAGCGTGGCATTTCAAGGTCTTCGAGATCACCTCCCAGAAGCCGGGATGACGGTCAGAGCTCTTTTTGGGCAAGGTTAAATTCTTTACTACACATAACAACTGTACTTGTCACCCAGGGATCAAGAAGCTGCTCCTTCCACCAGAGCCACTGCCTTCTGACACTTATGGAATAAGACATACGGGATTGGAATATGGTGGCAAAAAACTTCCAAGGCTCCAAGTCTGTGTTGATGCCTCACTTCCACCCTCCAAATCTTCCTGAGGAGTCTCACCTGGTGGAGCCTAATATACATTTAGAGCCCTAAGTACTTAGGGGGTCTGGGAAATGCAGGTTTTACCTTCGCAGCCTCTGCAGTAGGAAAGGGCAGTAGAAGATGGTAGAAATGTGTGCTGAGTGTCAGTAGACCTATCTGTCACTCCTACTGAGTAGGAAGAGAGCAATGCATCTACCGGTGTCCTCCGCTGAGAGCTGGTGAGCCAGCACACGGAGAAACAGGACAGTCGTTCTTGGAGGTGCACACATTAAATTTTCCTGTACCATTAATCTCTCAAAACTTGGGGAAGACAAATAACTATGGCATCTTGAAAACCGGCTCAGGAGATAGAAACACACGAAATGATGAATGGTTGGTGCACTGCAGGGGGAGGGGTTAAACATTCAGTCTTCTGCGTTGGTTGAAACCTTGGCTTAAAGTCCAGCTGCATCACTTCCTAGCTGTGTGACCGTGAGCCAGTTACTTACCTTCTCTGAGCTTTAGTTTCCTTATCTCTGCAGTGGGGGAAGGGGTAGTAATAGCAACCTCCAAGGGCTATTGTGAAGATTTCTTGAAATTTGGCTGGGAAAGTATTAGCACAATTCCTGGAAAATGCTTAAAACAATGAATGGAAGCTGTTATCCTCACCGTCACCTCCATCATCATCATCATCATCATCATCATCATCATCATCAGGATAAAGAAAAAGAGGAGAAGGAAACAGTTTCCTAGGCCTTTAAAACCCCCTTCATCCACTTCTGACCTCAGAATAATCTGTAACCATCAATTATTGTGTCATTAAATCTAAAAGGACCTGTTTCTACTATCATGGAAGTCACCAGATTAGTTCAGTAGAGTAACTAGGTCAATGTTTGTCACCTTGTCTATGAAGCTTGGCAGGAACAACCTGCTCTTTTTTCTGCATTCTCACTGCACAGAGTCTGTGTGCCACCAGTTAGTCCTTACATCCTTTTCCAACATCAGCAGCTGTAACTGATATCAGGATGGCTATAGAATCAGCTCTATTGGTCACCAGCCCTGACCTTGAACAAATCAGTTCCTTTCTCTGGGGCTTTGTCTCCCCACCTGGACACTGGGGATCATATTATTCACTTCTCAGGGTTACCGGGAGTAGTTTTTCCAGCACATAATACATGCTCATAAAAATTCACAGCTCCTAGAATTTGTAGACATGGCTGGCTTTCCCACTGGATTATAAATTTCTTAAGGACACTGTGCCTGGCATATGGTAGATGCTCAAAAGTCCTTGCTAAAATGGCAAGAATGGCTCTGGGCATCTGGGATGAAAAGAGGCATTGAAACCAGGGGCAGGGGACTCAGAAGACCCTCATACACATTCCACTCTTCCCTCCTTTTCCTTTTCCTTCCTCCCAGGAGGTAATGTTTCCTGGGATTGTTGTTAGGTTGCCTATACTGACTAATGACACCCTAGCAGCTTCGTTCCAGGTAGATCAAAGCCCTTTCAAAGCCTTGGGGAAGGCAGAGAACTGGTTGGCCCAGGATGATTATTCCTATTCTATGGATGAAAGAAACAGGGACCAGGACTCAGGAACAGATTCATAAGCAGAACCAGGGACTGTTGGGCAGCCTGCCAGGGCAATGTTGCCTCTTGGTGACTATCATATTTGTTTGGACTTCCCAGACCTTTTCCAGCATGGGCTAGCCAATACCAACATTCTCTCTCTCCGTCAAAGTGCCCTGTTCTATTGTTACCTTTCTGTGCCTTTGTACTAGGGTTATAAGAGTTGGCCGGGCTCCTGGAATAAAAAAGGGCAATCTGGGGCCTGGCTATCTGGCAAATCAATACAGATCCCATGCATAGATTTTTGGCTGGTCTGCCTTTGCTAGGAAGCTGGAAAATTTTTATTCATTGAGCTGAACCCACTTATGGGTCACCCTGCTTTATCTATGATGATCTGTTAGCTAGGAATCCCATTAGCTGACTATGACAGCCTTGTGCACAAATCTCTATTCCTGCATTGAAAATATCTCTTTATTAGAAGTTTCCTAATGTACTGGGGCTGTGCATAAAGAGGCAGTGAAAGCAGTACTTTGTAGGTTCAGGGGTCCTGGAATAATTTAAAGTCTTTGAGATATTTCTCCCCCTTTAAGAACTGAAATAATGTATGTGAAAAAGCACAGTGTCTAACCCATGGTAGAGGCTCCTTAAACATTAGTTAAATCAGAATCTCCAGAGTCCCCAGAGGTTAGCTCATACCCTGGCTGAGAGTAAGTGCTCAGTAAACATTTGTTTGGACTGTAGATGTTTTTGCATAGATAACAGGGTTATATTCATGGACCTTTCCTCTCTAGTTCAATTCTTAAGTTCTAAAACCCATCCATAGCAAGTTCTCACTGGTCAACTTTCTGCACAACCCTGATCTTGATACCAAGCTATCAACTCATCAAAATTCATTGATGTCCCAGGGTTGTATCCCCATCTACAGGGGTGTATCCCAGGGGTGTCTCCCCATCTACAGCATTTCAGACACACTGTCTCCATGAAGGCAGCTTGGACTGGTCTCCTGCCATGCTCTGCACTGGTAGGACATTCTCAGCATATGTGGGTGGTGTTGGAGGTGTTAGCAACTGCCTGGGAACTTAACTGCACTTAAGTAGCATTTAACAGTAAGCCATCCAACTGAGGGTGACATAACCACGAGCTCCAGAATAAATATGTTCCATTCTCACCTTGGAATACTCCATGCACTGCTGCTGGCTTAATTGTGCTTTAAGGCCAGCCAATTGTGAACCCAGCGTGGAAGCAGGGACATTTCTTCCATATGCGTTTGTTGAGGTTAGGGGAACATGGTCACAATGTGAAAGATAAGTCCTGTTCCAAGTCTTCTTAGCACATGAGTCCATGCGCGTGTGTACGTGTGTGTGTGTGTATATGTATGTGTAGAGTGTCTTTTTCTCAATGGATTCTAGACACATTGTCTTGCTGGGGAATTCCACACCCATGAGATGTGTGAATCTTGAGACCTCTTTGCTGACAAATACTCATTGAGTGCTCACCTTGTGCATGTGTTTCCTTTGGGGTCTCAACAGAAAGCAGATGACACATTTGAGATAAGATGATCTGAGGAGGGTTTATTTGCAAGGAGACTATTAACAAAAGTGTGGGTGTGGGAACCACAGGAGTGGAACAATAGCTTGTGGCTCAGAGTAGTTGTGGTATTTGTCTGCAGATCTGAGGCACAAAGGGAGGTAGCTGTCACTGTAAGCTGGAGGGGAGGGCCAGGGAGCCACTGCTCCTTCAGCTGAGGGACCAGCCAACTGGAGGTGACCTTGCCAACAACACCTATCCTCATCAATGACCCTTCTCACTAATATCCTTCTGCCTATGGATTTGGTGATTTTGAGCTAGAACATTGTTCCAGTCCGCAGTAAGCTTACAGCTGCATGGCTGATGGAGGTTTAGACAATTTATTGTAAATACAAAGGAAACCATGGCATAAGATAATAGATGAGATGCCACGGAAGGTTAGGTAGACATTGAAGTAGGCTTTGAAACAGTTAGGATTTAGATGTATGACAATCGTTGGGTAGAATAATATTAATATTATCTACTATTTATTGAGCACCTACTATGTGCAAAGCACTGTCTATAGATCATCTCATTTAATCCTGACCGAAACAGGAAAGCAAGACTCACAGGAGTTAAGTAACTTTCCTTAGGTCACAAAGCTACAAAGTGAAAGAGCTTAGGGTTTGCATTGCGGGCTGTTCGATTCCAGACCCAGGCCGTAGTGCACTGAACCAAGCTGCTGGGGGACGAGCCTTCCAGGGTGGTGGAGCAGAAGGTGGGAAAACGCGAGCGCAAGTAGGCAGAGGAGACCCTTAGCCCACGGGACTATAGGGCTTCTACTACATCCAACCCTTTGCCAACACACTTAATTTAATAAATCAAACTACTGCGAACACTGGCAATACTTATTTCGGTTCCAACATCACCGGAGGGTACAGTATCTCATCAAGACTGACTCGCAGGCAGTAAACCACACTTCCCGGAAGCTCAGGCGGGCGGAGGGACCCGGATCATTTTGAGCCCGGGAAAGACTCCATTTCCCAGCATGCAGCGGGAGCGCCGGCCCACAACTCCCGGCATGCGTGGGGAGGCGGTGCGGGCTGGCGCGGGCTCCGCCCCGCTCCGCGGCTGCCCCGCCTCTCCCGCTCGCCCTCGGCCAATCGGAAGGCTCTATATTGCAGTGTGTGACGGGGCCGACGCCGCCGTGGAGTTGCAAGTCGGCGAAAGCGGCGGGAAGTTCGTACAGTGCAGAAGGCGGCGCGTCTCCGGCTCGCGGTAGGGAGGCCGCGGGCGGCGCGGTGCGAGGGCGCGGGCGCCGAGCGGTGACCGCGGAGGGGCGGCCGGGGGCTGGGCCGGCGCTGGCGCCGGGCGGCCGGGCGGCCGTGACCTCGGGCGGCGCCGCGCGGGCGTCCCTTCCTGCAGGTTCCCCTCGGGCCCAGCAGCGGCCCCGGCTTCCTGCACCTGCCCCGCCCCCCTCCTCCGGCCTAGCTGCTCGTTCTCGCGCGCTCAGACCTGCCTCGCGTCCTGGGCCCTCGGGGCCCAGTCTCAGGGCCGGGGGCCGGGTGCCAGCAGGGACCGACGAGGTTCCTCCGGCATCTTGAAGTTCACATTCGGGAGGGGAAACGCCGAATAGAAGCAAATGCTACAGTTTGCAGACCCCGAGAAGCTCCCTTGAAAGCGGGACAGGCGATCGTAGGCCAGAGTGATGGGGGTGAGGAAGGGCATCCCAGAGGGGGTGACGTTTGACTTGAGAGCTGAGAGCGGAGAGGGAGCCTGCCCCCCTGAGGATAGCGTTCCGGGCCCGGGAACTTAGGGTGGGGGACTGTCCCCTTACCAGCCTGTCTGTCCGGGGAAGGCCAGGAAAGAGCTTGCCCCGGAGGGCGTGGTGCAAGGCGGTGGAGCTCCGTGAGTCGTTTATACCGTAAGGGATTTCGTGTGCCTTCTGTCTCCCTCCCTGGCTGACTCGGTGGCACCCTTTACTGATGCAGCTGTATCTGAGGGCAACACATAGTTTTTCCTACTGCCGAAGTAGTTTTTGGTTCTGGGCTCAAAGCTCTTAGGTGATGCAGTTAAAATCGACGGACAGCACCAGGGGCGTTGGGCTGAGAGGCAGACACTAGGTTCCTGTGGATGTGGAGGCCATCCATTTTTCTAACTTCTTTTTTGTCAAGTCACTCATTTTTGGTTTTTTTTGTATCGTCTCTTCCCTTTCCCTCCCCCGTCTTTTTTTCTTGGAACAACTTGGAAATACCAGTTTTGCTGTTGGGGTGGCGGTTTTAGGGAGCTGTGGACGAGCCTCATTAATCCTCCCTCCCTCCCTCCCACCCTTCCCTTCCCTTCCCTTCCCTTCCCTTCCCTTCTTCCTTCCCTTCCCCTTTTCCTTCCCTTCCCCTTTTCCTTCCCTTCCCCTTTTCCTTCCCTTCCCCTTTTCCTTCCCTTCCCCTTTTCCTTCCCTTCCCCTTTTCCTTCCTTCCTTCCTTCCTTCCTTCCTTCCTTCCTCCCTCCCTCCCTCCCTCCCTCCCTCCCTCCCTCCCTCCCTTCCTTCCTAAACTGCCTATCTTTTGAGTCTGAATTCACAAGAGGGAAAAAATGTCACTATTTTTCAGAGTTCAGACTCAAAACACCTTTTTATCATATGCTGAGCATCTCTTTGGGGAGAATGTAATCTACAGTTTTAAAGCGATTTCAGAGGGAAGCTAGGGTTCTTTATATAATCATTTTATTTAGATTATGCTGTTCAAAATGGCATGTAGTAATTGGAATTAAATTTCTGGATAGATAAGGTTATGTTCATCTACCCATAGAAGGAATGTGACTTAAGTAGTCACCTAATAATAGCTTTCTCTGCTGAAGCGATCACAGATGGTTATTCTCTGTGCATCTCAACATTGCTGATCCGATTCTGTTTTAATACAGTAAGACAACTTGAATTTAATAACAAAAAACTTGTGTGAAGTAAATTTAGTGCTAGTATCTGGTACAGATACTAGGTTTATAGTGTAGTGGCTTCTCGTTTCGTACTGCAAAAATTATGAGAGGTTATTTGTTAAACAAATGGGATAATGGAGTAATGTGTCAAGCATAGAACCTGGCATAGAATAAGTTACTAAGTGCCCAGGAAATGGTTCTGTGGAAGGCTTAGGCTAAGTTTTATTCCAGGATGCAAGTGTATATTTAAAACCAGCAGTACATTCCAAATGTTGACAGACCCTAAAATTTCTTAAATAGGCCACTTTTTTTTTTTTTTGTATTTGAGAACTAATGTGAAATAATTATGTAAGTGAATGTCTTAGATGTCTAGAAAAGAAAAAATAAGAGTTTATTTTGATAACTGTATATTTTTGCCTTAAAGTCATCCCTAATAAGATACGGTGTACCATGAATAGAATTTTGAATTGAAAAATAAAATTTTGAAAGGATTTTTGATATGAAAAATAAAACTTACTGGAAGCTTTAAAATTTACCTTATATCAAATGAAGGATGAGTCCTGAATTTATGCAAATGTGCAAATGCTGATAACACCATATATCAGGCAGTGAACCTAATGGGAATTAAGTGCTGCCTCTGTGTATGTGGGTGAGGCTTTCATGCAAATTGGTTTTGGTGGGTTATGAGAATGGATTGGTACCCGTATAGGACTGGAGAGTATTTTTTGGACTGGTAGGATATTTTCCACGCTTGCTGAGGTTATTTTTCAGAGTGAGCAGAAATAGACTCATTTATTCACCAGATGTCATGTGCCTGCCTACTGTATGTCACGACCTGGGCTAGCTGGGTATAGTCTCTTCTTGCCATTGGAGTGTTGTGTTTAAACACGTTTTCTTTGTTTTAAATTAATAGAAGTCATTCTTTTTGATTTCAGTTGTCTAGCATCCAGCACACAACAAGTCAATATATGTATAGGACACATTTGAAAAACTACACCGTTATTGATAAATTTAGAAAATTCGGAATTTTTAACTTTCTTTTTTTTCTTTTAAGATTCCATTTATTTATTCATGAGAGACCGAGAGAGAGAGGCAGAGGCAGAGGGAGAAGCAGGCTCCCCGCAGAGCAGGGAGCCCGACGCGGGACTCGATCCCAGGACCCTGGGATCATGGCCTGAGCCGAAGACAGATGCTTAACCGACTGAGCCACCCAGGCGTCCCTAGAAAATTCGGAATTTTTAATAAGGATATAATATTAGTTTAGAAAGATGACCGAACCTGACAAAGCACTTAGCTAGGATATGTTTGTATTCTAGAATACGTTTGGCCCCTTGACTGAAACTCCTGTGAATATGTTCCCCCTTGGCATTGTAAATGTGAGAAGAGGGCTGTGCCCTTTAATTTTTCCCCAACTTGGTTCCTGAATGCTGTTTAGTTAGCACTGAGGTTGCTATTTTGAAGTAATTTCATGCACTTCCCCAATTCCTCCTGCCCCAGCTCTCCCAGTGTAGTCTGTCATCTCTGCACTCAAACCAAGCACAGTCTACTACTCTTCTTCTGGATGACATGGGCAACCCTTTTGAAAAGGAACACTCTAGAGAGCCTAGAGAGGGATGAGGTGTGCCCTTCCCTCCCAGTAAGAGTTAGATTTTTAATATTCATCAGTAAATACTAATGACAAGAAACTACTTAGTAGTAGCATTCTCCAGTAAATTTATTAAGAAATTTGTTAGTCACAGCATCTTTGTCAACTTGGAAAAACACAGTGTGAATTATATTGTTTCTTTAGTCTTTATATAGATACATGGACTTTGATGGTTCTTTGCAGTAATTCCTGCCTCTCCATGGGTTTCTGGCCCATTGGATGGGAACCAGTACTCTAGGATTTAAAAATTAAGATAGACACTGTTAACACTGGCTAATATTTAGGGGGAATATTAAATATACGCACATACTAAGATATTTACCAATAAAGCCGCATACCTTAAGTGGGATGATGTAGTAGGTGGAGTCATATAATTAAATTGCAAGGTTATTAGCTGGGAGATTTAAGAGCGTTCTGTCCTCTACCTTTTAAACAAATAGCATATTTTATTGGAATGAAACATTTGTCTTAGGACCTCACTAGCTAGTTGGTCCCACAAGGGACCTAAGAACTGGAAAGTCGTTAGGAGCAAGGACAGCGGCACCCCCTGCCTCCCACTCTTTGGGGGGAGCTAGAGTTCTTTCTGTGCATTTATCTCATCTCTTTGTAGACTGGCTGGCTTGCTGCTGTTTGCCCGAGGATGTCTGCTCCACAGCTAGCTCCTTGTTTTAAGAACCCAAAAGAGATTCCATTATCCATCTTTGTCGTTTATATTTAAAATTAAAAAAAATCACGAGGTTAGAAATTTTACAGCTAACTACAGCTTTATTTCAGATTAATTGCTTTTCTCCAGTTGTGTTACCAAGTAACAGCTGAACAAGTGCCATTGTTTGATGATACTATGTGTAAATGCATTGTGAACACATTTCACAATACTAAGAGTTGGAAAGTGCTGTTAAACCTTCAGTCTTCATAGGCTATGGCTGGAAGACATAGAAACAAACTTGTACTGTTTCTGTTGGCAGTATTGCCTTTTTTTCACTTCTTATTGCAGTTTATAATATGGCAACAGAGCTAGCAACAAAGGGATTATATCTAAGTATACATTTTTTGTTAAAGGTAGTAAGGAAAAGTCTATTATTTGGGAATCAAGATAAAAGTTTTAAAAAATTCATTTTTTTTTTTTTTAGCAAGCTAAGCTCAGGTTATAACATTTTAGAGGTTTAATCTTACTGGTTTTTCAGGCCCTTAGAAAATATTTTAGAAATTGTGACTTTTTTTTTTTAAAAGATTTTATTTATTTATTTGTGAGAGAGAGAATGAGAGAGAGCACATGAGAGGGGGGAGGGTCAGAGGGAGAAGCAGACTCCCTGCCGAGCAGGGAGCCCGATGCGGGACTCGATCCAGGGACTCCAGGATCATGACCTGAGCCGAAGGCAGTCGCTTAACCAACTGAGCCACCCAGGCACCCTTTTTTTTTTTTTTTTTTTTAAAGATTTTATTTATTTATTTGACGAGAGAGAGAGGGAGAGCACAAGCAGGAGGAGCGGCAGGCAGAGGGAGAGGGAGAAGCAGGCTTCCTGATGAGCAGGGAGCCCGATGCGGGACTCGATCCCAGGACCCTGGGATCATGACCTGAGCCGAAAGCAGTCGCTTAACCAACTGAGCCACCCAGGCGCCCAGAAATTGTGACTTTCAAACTTACATTACCTCTCATGCTGCTGGTGGGAATGTAAAACAGTATAGCCACACTCTGGAAATGAGTTTGGGAGTTTCTTAAGAAGCTAAACATATACTTAACAATTGTACTCTTGGGTATTTATCCTAGAGAAATGAAAACTTACTCACAGGAAGACCTGTACATGAATGTTCACAGTAGCTTTTTTTATAATAGCCAAAACCCGAAAACAACTCCACCTGTCCTTCACTGGGTAAATGGTTAAATAAAATGTGGTCTAGCCATATAATGGGACACCCGCTCATAATAAAAAAAAGGCACAGTATTGTCGACATGCGACAGTTTGGGCGGAGCTTAACGGGCATTGTACTGAGTGCAAAAAGCCAACCTCAAAAGGGTGTGTGACTGTATCATTTGTTTATATAGTATTCTTGAAGTGACAAAATTGTAGAAATGGAGAACAGATCAGTTCCTGTGGGGTTGGGGCTGGGGGTGGTGGTGGGTTAACTCTGAAGAGGTAGCACAAAGGAGTTTCTGTGTAGTAATGGTTCTGTATCCTGATTGTTGTGATGGTTACACAAATCATTACATGGTGAACTGTCTTAGGACTATACTTAACACTCATAAAAAGGATGTAAAAACTGAAATTCGAGTAAGTAGTTTAGTTACCAATACTGTATCAATGACAATTTCCTGGTTTTGCCGGTAGTAGTGTGCTTGTCCAGCGTATGGCTCAACCACATTTTATTTAACCGTTAACCCACTGAAGGAGCTGTGGATTTTTTCTAGTCTTTGGCTATTACACATAAAGCTGCTATGAACATTCACGTTCGGGTTTCTTTCTTTTTCTTAATTTATTTGAATATAGTTGCTACAATGTTACATTAGTTTCAGGTGCGCAAAAGTGACTGGACACATGTATGCATTCTGCTACCTGCACCACAAGTATGTAGCTGCCATCTGTCAGGATATATCGCTGTTAGGTTATTAACTATATTCCTTACATTGTGCTATTCCTGTGACTCATTCGTTCCATAACTAGAAGCCTGTGTTCATGTACAGGTTTTAGTGTGAATATGTTTTTATTCTTATAGGATAAATGCCTAGGAGTGCGAACGTTGGGTTGTGGGGTAAGTGAATGTTTAACTTAAGAAACTGCCAAATGTCTCCACTGTAGCTGTACCATTTTACAGTCCTATCATCACTCTATGAGAGATGCAGCTTCATCACATTCTCGCCGGCATTTGGGGTTGGCAGTATTTTTTATGTTAGCCATGATAATAGGTGTGCAGTAGTATCTCATCATGGCTTTAATTTGCATTTCCCTAATGCCTAATGATGTTGAACATCTATCTTTTTTGGTATGTCTATCTTTTTTGTGACTCGTCTGTTCATATCTTTTGCCCATTTTGTGATTGGATTTGTTTGTTTTCTTACTGTTGATTTTAGAGTGTCCTTTGTATATCCTGAATACAAGTGGTTTGCCAGATAAGTGATTTGTAAATATATGCTCTCAGTCTGTGGCTTGTCTTTTCGTCTGTTATACTGTCTTTTGTAGTCCAAAAGTTTTTAATTGATGAAGTCCAGCTTATTGATATGTGGGTTGTGTTTTTGGCATCATGCATGTGTCAGAATTCTTTTATCTAATCCTAGGTCAGAAAGATATTTATAATTTGATGCCTTACATTTAGATCTATGATCCATTTTGGGTTAATTTTTGCACAGGATATGAGGTTTAGGTCTTCGGTCTTTGTTTTTCTTTTCCTTCTGCCTATGGATGTCCAACTGTTCCAAAACCATTAGTTGAAAAAACTACCCTTGCTTCATTGAATCATATTTTACTTTTTTTTTTTTTTAAAGATTTTATTTATTTATTCATGAGAGACAGAGAGAGAGACAGAGGCAGAGGGAGAAGCAGGCTCCCCGCAGAGCGGGGAGCCCGATGCGGGACTCGATCCCAGGACCCTGGGATCATGACCTGAGCCGAAGGCAGACGCTTAACCGACTGAGCCACCCAGGCGTCCCTCATATTTTACTTTTATTAAAAAAAAATCAACTGGCCATACACGGTAAACGTCATACCAAAATGAAGTGAGTGTGCAGTGAAGTATGAAAATTAATACAGATTTATGAAAGTACGACATGGCTTGAGTCTTAAGTATGTACTGATTTGAGAGGGGTGGGAAAACATTTTAGAGAATAGCATGAGCAAAGACAAGTCCTAGAAAAAATAAGAACTGGCTCTCTTAGGGAGCAGGTAAGTGAAGGGGAGGAGGAAGAGGAAAGATAGTTGCTTCATGAGTATAACCATTGGCTAGATTATAGAGTCTCTAATTGGTTTCATTTGCTCCTGCAGTTCTTGAGCAGGAAAATGACCCAGTAGAAATGGGCATTCGTAGAGGTTGTTGTAAGCCCTGTGTGGCGATAACAGGTTCACAAGGAAGAACAGGGTATAACCATAGCCCTTGACTTAGCGCTTTGTGTCAGGATGTCTACTGGAAAGCTCGAAAAGTGGTGTAATGTCGGTATTAAGTCCCTAGTATTTTCTAGAAGAATCATGGTAGATTTCAGACTTTTGCCACTGTCTTTGGCAAAGAGAACTCTGCTGCACTTCCAAACTCTTTCAAATTAATACTACTTTCGGTACATTTTACATGTGGGAAGAAGAGTAGTTTCTATTGACTCATTGTTGACATGGTTGACATTTCTTCTCAAGCCTGAAGGTCCTCGAGGTGAGCAACTTAAACGGTGAAAGCATAAAGAGTTAAGAAATTAGTCTGATGAGGAAAGCTAATGGCACCGCCTTTATTTAATCACGGCAGAGAAGAGTCTCGGGTTATTCAGTCAGTGTGTCCTGCCGCTTGTGTATGAAGAACTCTACAGAGAATGAGGGCCAGCAGTCTTTCTAAATTACTGAGGCCTAAACAAGGACACATGTTCCAAATTGCAGCATTTGGGATGAGCCTTAGGTCAGAATCTGGAAGAATTTCCAGACAATAATAACATTGGATATTTCACGCAAGCAATCCGAAAGATCCTTAAGGCCAAAATAGGAACCTCCATGTACTTTGGGAACATTTTGCTTTAGTCAGGGGGATGTGACAGGGACAGGTCTTGAGTCCTCATTTGTTAATTTTGTGACCCAAATTACTCAGTTTTTGTTTCTTAGCACTCGTTTCATTTCTTGATTTCTTTCTCTGAACAAATTATACTTTTTTTCTCCCTATTCATCTGTGGGAATCTCTTGGTTTCTGCTTTCTTGCATTTAAAAGATTATCTTGGATATTGATTGGACTTCTGTCATTTAAAAAATAATCACCCAACAAATAGAACTTAATCTCAGGCAGACTGCTAAATATCAATGCATTTCTGCTTTCTTACTTAGAACATGGAAAAGCATGTCATCCCATTTTTGAAAACAATGATGACTTCTTGAGCAAGGATTTACTGCCTAAGAGATCACCGTGACGTGTGTTCATGAAAGATTGGCAGTGTGAAAAGCTTTAGCGCGACTGCTTGTCTTCAAAGTACCTTTCCTGTTTGATTTAATTTCTTTAGTCTGATTCTTTTCTACCAGCCTAGATCTTTTTCCCACTGAAATGTTGAGATTGACCAAGAATGTTTCTTTTGTGATTGCAACCCTTCAGTATTACCACAGAGATTTTTTTTTTCTACGCAGAAGAGCAAGCTCTTACAGTGCTATGCAAGCTGCCCATTTAAAACTATCATTGCTTGGCACCTATGCCCTAGTGACAGTTTGACCAACATGTGAGCAGGCACACTGCCATCCTGACAGATGGGCGGGAGTATAGGCAGCCAAGAAACCATGTATCTGCATCTAGTGTATTTGTTAAGGGCAGGATTCCCAGTCGGGGATGTTCAAACGTCTGTCCATCCTGAGCTTTCACGCCTATGGATAAAGGGATGTCATCATTAATTTCAGCTTCTGACTGAGATTCCGTGGGTATATAAGAGCTTCTTGGCTCTTACAGAAGTAGGCAATTGGGGACAATCAGGATAATTGTTCTCTCCATCACAGGACTACTTCAAATAATCCTTTCCTCTTTCTTCTAGCCAGCTAGGTTTGCAGTGAGTACAAACCTGTCCAGACATTGTCCCTGTCTATACTTCTAGAATATGTGCTGCTTCACTTGTTTTCCAGAGCACAAAAGCCTTGGAAGTCATTTAATGTTTGTGCTTTGGACAGCGATGTATGTGATTGAAGTCAGGTAGATCTGGGTTCAAATGTTAACCCCTGTATGACATTACGGCCACCTGATTTTACCATCAAACCAGAGTAAAATAATATCTATCTCAGGGTGGCTGTGAGAATGAACTGTGAGATGTGTGTCTGAATTACTTGGTATAATGTCTGGCCCACAGTAAGTGTTCATCATTACTACCATCGTTGTTGCTTTAACATACCTGAGGGTATTTTTCTCTGGAGAATTATTTGAAACAGGAAATCGTCTTTCAGCTCATCCCCCACCATTTTTGAAAGTCATGTACTGAATATTAGCACGTTGTCTGGTCTATAATGGAATGCTTCCAATGACAGGGAACTCACTACCTCTAGAGCAGGTTTTTCACCCATGGCACTAGTGACATTTTAGATGGGTCATTCTTAGTTGGGGCAGGGGGTTCTTTGAATTCTACGATGTTTAGCAGCATCCCTGGCCATGGGGACAAAATCATCCCAGATTGAGAATCACTGTTCTAGAGACAGCCGATCCTGTTTTTAATCAAGTTAGCAAGCTTTTTCTTATATTGAGTGGAAGTCTTCTTTATTGTTTCTCCTACCCAATTCTGTCTTTTGGAGACACTTAGAACAAGTGGTGCTCTGTTCTGTATAACGTCTTTTCAAATACCTGAAGATGATCATCAAGTTTTCTCAATCTTCTTGAGTTGAGACATCTCCAGTTCATTAGCTGTTCCTTACAAGGCATGATTTCATGTCATTTCACCACATTGATGGCTTTCTTTTGATTTAATTCCATTTTTAAACTGTAGTGCTTAGAATTGAATGCAGTACTCTAGGGCTGGTTTAATTAGTAAAAAATAGAGTCGCATCTCTTGTTTAGCATTTTCCTTCTATTAGTGTAGGGAAGAATAATACCTTTCTTCTACATACTTTGTTCTTATTATCAGCTATATAATAGCTTTGATGACCACATCATACATCAAACTTGGGTGATGTTGAGTAGATATGTCTAAGCTGTATCTTCTTCATCCTGTTCTCAGGCATTAGTTTTGGGGTCCAACATGGGAGCTTATGTGTATCCTATTAAATTTTTTTTTTATTGGATTTAGCTAACTGCAGTATTAATTCTTGGTTGACTTGGAAGTTTCTTTTAAAAGAAGTAGGTGATGATGCCGTCAACTGAGATTGAAAATACAGGAGCAAGGGCTGTGTGTTTGCATGTGTGTGCATGTGCGCATGGAGATTGAAAAGGGGATTAAGATGGAAGCCTGGGGAACCCCGATATTAAGAGGCATTTACGAGAAAGGAAGGAAGAAAGGATACCAAGGGAGGGGTGGGCAGAAGGTAGAATGAAAATGAGAGGACTGTCTTGGAGGCTGGAGTGACTGTATGAAGTACTGTGGCTTGAATACAAAATGAATAGGACGTGGTCTGCTTTCTCTGCACATATGTATTTGCCCTGTCATTTAACTGTTCAGTTAATGGTACTACCTAGTCAGTTATGCCTGGAAAATTAGTCGTCCTCAGTTCTTCACACTCTTGCATCCATTTGAATTACCAAATTTTTTTTTCTGAAGTGTAATACACATACTGGAAAAAGAGCACAACTATTAAGGATCTAGCTCAGCAATTTTTTTTTAAACAAAGTGAACACACTGAAATCACCACCACCCAGAGCAAGACATTCACTATTCTAGCACTCCAGATGCCCCTACTGTGCCTCTTTCCAGTAATTACTCCCACCCGAGGTTACAACTAGGCTGACTTCTATTGTTATAGCTTAGTTTTGCCCACTAAGTAGAATTTTACCATATCTAATCCTTCTTACTAAGCTTCTTTTATGCAGCATTGTGTCTGAGTTTCATCTTTGCTGCATGTAGTTTGTTGTTTTTTTGTAGCTTTGTTTTTCTGGTTATCTGTTACTGCATAACACACCACTCCAAACTTAGTGGGGGAGAACAGCAACCATTGTATTGTCTCATGGATTCTGTGGGTTAGGAATTTGGTGGGCATAGCTTGTCTATGCTCTCTACGGTGGTTGTGGTCTAGAATCATTTAGAGGTTCCTTCATTCACATGCATGGTGCCTTGGCTGGGATGTCTCAAAGACGAGGATCATCTGGGATTGTTGGCCACAGCAGCTGCATGTAGAATTCTCCACCAGGCCTTGGGTTTTCACAGCATGTCGGCTGGGTTCCCAGAGGAAGCTTCCTGAGAGTGACTTATCCTTGAACGTCATATAATGTCACTCTGCTATACTATTGGTTGAAATAGATACAAGAGGATTCAAGAGGAGGGAACATAGACCTCATGTCTTTCTGAGAGAGGTGTCAGAATTTGTGGCCATTTCTAAAAGTCATCACAAATTATATACCACAATTTATCCACTGTATTGCAGATGAATTTGAGTAGTGTCTACTTGGGAGCAGTTATGAATAATGCTGTTGTAATAATTCTTGTTCATATCTTTTGGTTCACGTATATATTCATTTTAGTTGGGTATATAAGAGTAATTTGCCATAGTGTGTATGTATCTTCAGCTTTGATGGATAGATATTGCTAGACAGTTTTCCAAAGTGGTTGTACCAATTTATACTCCAACTAACAGTGTATGTGAGATCTAGTTGCTCTGTAGTCTTGCCTCTGCTTGGTACTGTCATTTAAATATTTAGATTTTTTTTTTAAGATTTTATTTATTTATTTGACAGAGCAAGACACAGTGAAAGAGGGAACACAAGCTGGGGGAGTGGGAGAGGGAGAGGGAGAAGCAGGCTTCCCACCGAGCAGGAAGCCCGATGCGGGGATTATGACCGAGCGGAAGGCAGATGCTTAATCGACTGAGCCACCCAGGCACCCCTAGAATTTTTTTTTAACCATTCCGTATTTGTGTAGAAGATCTCAGTGTGATTTTAATTGGCATTTCCTTGATAAGTGATTTGAGCACCTTTTCATATACTTGTTAACCATTTGGTTATCCTGTGTTGCAGAGTGACTGTCAAGTCTTGCTCATTTTTGACAAATTGGGTTGTCATTTTCTTATTGAAGTTTTGGGGTTTGTATATATTCTGGATATGAATTCTGTGTTGAATATATGAATTGTAAAAATGTCTTCCCATCCTATGGCTTGCCATGTCACTCTTGTAACGTGTCTTTTGATGAACTAAAATTCTAAATTTTAATCAATTCCATCTTATCAGTCTTTGTGGTTAGTGCTTTTTATGACCTGTTTACTTTTGCTGCCCCACAGTCATGAAGATTTTTTTTTTTTTAATGTTATCTTCTACTGGCTTTATTATTTTACCTTTCGTATTTAGGTCTGAGTGTCCAGGAATTGATTTGTGTTTGTTGTGAGGTAGGGAGGTCAAGATCCTCTCCACACCCCCCCCCCCATTATGTTTATCCATAGGAGTAGTAGAAGGTAGCATTGGGTCAGGTGGACACGGCTGGAAGTTAGGGTTCCTATATTCCTAGCCTTAACCTAACCTTTCATGCACCTTCTGAACTTGGGCTTATTATTAAACCCTTCTGGCCTCAGCTTCATCTGTAAAAGGAAGGATTTGAATGAAATGTGTTCTGATTTTCATTCTAGCTCTGGTTTGTTAGATCATTCTATCTAGTTCTACAGTTTTATTTAGGCTTGTTAGACTCTCCTTAGATCTGAATTCTGTCTGATGTATTCATGATACCTCCCAGCTTTCTGCTATCACCAATTAGTGATGAGTATGCCATTTAGGTCTTCATCTAAGCTACTGATGAAACACAGCTTTTTTGATCACGTTGGCACGTCGCTGCCCGAACATGGTCTTCTGATCTTCTTGGTATTTTTTGTCCCCTGCCAGGAACTCATTATTCTGTTTTAGTAAGCCATGGTTCAGGACACCAGTTCAGTTTTTGAAAGCCTTTTGCATATACTATTCCTTATACTTGTCCCTTACTTTAGTTTCTACTTGAGCTTCTCTAAGAGTCACAGATACAGTGTAGAGTTTCATGAATCATCAGAAGTTGTTTGTGACCAGCGAGTTCATCTAGGCAGTCTCCCTCTGGAGCATCTTACATATGTGCTTCTGGAAAGCGGCGTACCTTTGAATACCAGGTTTACACACTATAATTGTGTCCTAAGTAGAGTAGTCAGGAACCACCTGGATGACAGAACAGGAAATCTGTTGTTTGCTGGTTCCTGTGTGTTCTTAGAGGCCTGCTTTGGGGTAACTTCTACCCTTCTTTCAGAAGGTAAAGTTTTGTTTCCATAAAACAGTATAACTCCAGTATAGCTATATTGTTCCTTCCTTTATTATCCTTGATACCACATTTTTCTTCTCATTAACTTCTTTAAACACCTTTATTGGGGATATAGGTTCACATACCCTACGATTCACTCATTTAAGGAGTATTGTTCAGTGGTTTTTAGCATCTCCCGGGGACTGCAACTATTGTCATAATCTACTTGTACAATATTTTCATCAACCTTAAAAGAAACCTGCCCATGAGCAGTCACTCCATTCTCTCCTCACCCCCCACAGCCCTAGGAAACTGTTAGTCTGCTTTTGTCTCTATAATGCCCATTTTGGAAATCTTACATAATTGGGAGTTGTATAATATAGGGTCTTTTGTAACTGGCTTCTTTCACCCAGTGTAACGTTTTCAGGCGCATCCATGTTGTAGCAGGTGCCGGTACTTGATTTCTTTTTCTTTTTTTTTTTTTAAAGATTTTTATTTTTATTTATTCATGAGAGACAGAGAGAGAGGCAGAGGGAGAAGCAGGCTCCCAAGGAGCAGGGAGCCCGATGTGGGACTCGATCCCAGGATCCCGGGATCATGACCCGAGCCGAAGGCAGACGCTCAACCATCTGAGCCACCCAGGTGCCCACTTGATTTCTTTTTATTGCTGGGTAATATCCTGTTGTACGGATAGGTGGCATTGGTTTATTCATTCATCCGCTGAAGGGCATTGGAGTTGTTTCGAGTTTTGACTATTATGAGTAGTACTGTCATGAACATTTATGTACAAGTTTTTGTGTGGTTGTATGTTTTCATTTCTCTTAAGTATGTACCTACCAGTAGACATGCTGTGTCATGAGGTAACTCCATGTTTAACTTTTTAAAGAACTGCCCAATTGTTTTCCAGAGTCGGCTGCACCATTTTACATTTCAGTAGCACTGTAGGTAGATTCAGATCTCCACATCCTCACCAGTACTTGTTATATTGTCTCTTTTTGTTTGTATCTTTGTGAGTGTGAAGTGGTATCTCACTGTGGTTTGGTTTTCATTTCCCTAATGATTACTGCTGTCAAGCACCTTTTTCTGTGCTGTTGGCCATTTGTACATCTGTTTTGGAGAAATGTCTGTTTAAATCCTTTGCCCATTTTTAAATTGGGTTGTCTTTTTATTATTGAGTTCATTAGCCTTTTAAAATTCAGTTTGATTTATTTTCAACTAGAAATATTCTTTTGCTTTGGTTTTCTTTCCTTTGTTTTTCTTTCATTTTGTTCAGGGACCATTCATTCTTTCTGTAGTAAGGGAGAGGGTTAAGGTGGTTTTCAAGCCTTTTGCATTCTCTTGGCAACAGCTTCCCTTGGCAACCTACATAATTGTGGAATACCTTAGACTGGAAAAATGTACATCTCCTGATTACTGCAATAGATCCTTTATAGTTCATACTGGTTCTATTTTTCTTCCAGTTTAATAAGTTTATATTTTATTTTATTTTTTCAGTTCAATAAGTTTATATATATATATATTTTTTTATAGTTCATACTGGTTCTAAAATGAACCATGCTTCTTTCTCTACAAATCAGTAGGTGAAACTCCTGGCTTAGACTTCAATCCAAGTTATTTTACAGGTGAGGAAAAAAGACCTGGAGAAGTTGGACCATGTCTAGGTTCACAGCAGGTAGACCTGGAGCATAGCTTTAATTCACTCCATTCTTAAGAAAAATCTGTTGGTTTCTCACGAGGTGACAGCTTCGTGTTAGACTTGGGATACCAGGGTTAGACAGGGTCCCTAACTTCCAGATTCTCACAAAATATGTCAAAAGAGAGTGACATATATGCAATTAATGGTAATACAGTGTCACGGTACTGGGAAATGTGGGCAAGGTTGTAGAGTCTAGTGCTCTTAACACCACTCAGTGCTGAAATTTGCACTTTCCTTTCCTTTAGATTTTTGAGTAGTTGATTTGTCTGGACCACTTAGTAAAGAATGGTAACAAGAGTGCCATCATTCAGATGCAGAGATTGCGGAAGAAACTGACCTTAGCATGTTTGGGGTTTTACACTGGAATCTGAAGATAGTCTCATCAAGTACAGTGTTTTTATGCATATATTATTAACTAGTTTTTTCAAATATTCTGCAGTGATTTATTACATTGTTTTTTCCCTGAATTTGTCAATATTTTTTTTATTAAAAAACAACTAAAAACTTCTTTCTGAAGATCTTTACATCAGTGATTTATTTCATTACTTCTTTTGTTCTTTTGATCTTTGGAAGTCATTCTTTTTATTCAGCAGAGCTGGGCTGGGTATTTATAGTAATATGTGACTGTATTTCTGTTTTATCTTTTATACTGTTTTAATGGCATTTGTAATAGTATTAGATTGTAATATTAAAGCATATATTTTACCACCTTAAGACTTCTTGTTTTGCAAGTGATTTATTCTGTAGTATGTGCTGTCTTTTAATGCTTGTGTTAAATAACAAAAAGGCATTTTTGCAGAAATTTTATTTTCCATACATGTGTTTTGAATCTTGGTCCTGCTAACTTATTGGTTGTAAAAGCCATGAGCAAATTATTTAACTTCCCTTATTCCCAGTTTTGTTATATGCAGTCAGGATAATGCCACCTATGTTTCATGGTTATTTTAAGAGTTAGAGATAATGTGTTTAAATTAGCCAAGGTAGAGGCTGTCATATAGGTGCTTAATAATGAGGGTAGCTATTGTTATATGTTAGTTCATTCATATATATGAGCTGTAATTAATGGTTAATTGATTATTTCTTGTATAGATTCAGTCATCCATATTTTTACTCAGGATTATTTGGGCAAAAATAAATGATCATACTAATGTAAGAACTTCATGTCAGTATTCACTTTCAGTTAATAGTCTTTCAGATTGTATTGCTCTTTAAAGACTGACCTAGGCTTTACATCAAAACACAAAGGTATGGGCTTGTCTGCAAATGTAGGCATTGAGAGTTGTTTTTCTACATAGTTGATTGCTCTGTTTTTAATTTGAGGCAGTGGCTGGGCTGACTTGGGCAGATCCTGATGTTAAAAGAGCACAGGCAGATTCCAAAGTGACAACAATGGAAAGAGCTACTTGGTATTTTATGTAATACAAGTTCTTTTATTATTCATGAAGAATTCTTTAAAGATGTTTTAATTGAAAAAAAAAAGTTTTAATTGAGGGGTGCCTGGGTGGCTCAATCATTAAGTGTCTGCCTTTCGGCTCAGGTCATGGTCCCCAGGGTCCTGGGATCGAGCCCCGCATCGGGCTCTCTGCTCAGCGGGAAGCCTGCTTCTCCCTCTCCCACTCCTCCTGCTTGTGTTCCTTCTCTCACTGTCTCTCTCTCTGTCAAATAAATAAATAAAATCTTTAAAAAAAATGTTTTAATTGAAAAATAACATGCACACAATAAGAAATTTAGACAGTATAGGAGGATAAAGAATGGAAACTAAGCCTACCACAAAGGCATTGTTGCTAACCAATTGATTATATAGGGTACCAGTAATATGCTATATATATACATGGTACATTGTTGCACAAGTCCTGCGAGTGCTAATCATACATATTCGAGCATATACAGCGTACATTTTTCACTTAACTGTATCTTGTAGACTGTTCCATATTGATGTATATAGGTTTACCTCATTTTTTAAATTGCATATTCATTCTATGGATATGTCATCATTCACTTAATAAGTTCCCTTTTGATGTAAATTAAGGATGTTTCTAGTCTTTTGTTATATTATGCTGCAGTGAATATCCATGTACATGTTAACCTTAAAATACATTTATTTTACTGGCAGAAATGGATTCATTCAGAAATAACAGAATTGTAATTCAGGACAAGGCAAAACTGTGGCAAAACCAGAGGCTAGTCCGACAAAGGAGAGGAACATTTTACAGAGAAGAAAGAGGAAGCTGGGAGAGGGTGTTCTGAGCGAAAGTCCACTGGAGAGAAGCAAGGGTTCTGGGTGCTGAGGTTTCTCAGTGGCTGAGCTGGGCCGGGGGATCTATTTCTTGTGGGAGATGCAATGTACATCTTTCCCTGTGGGACCTGTAATTGATGGTTCTTTTCTGTTGACCATTCTTCTGCTGGGTCTGTAATTGACAGTTCTTCTGGTAATTGATGTTGAGTGGTCTGGCTCCCCCTCTCGCCTCCTGACTCCACTTTAGTGAGGTTTCCCTTCCTTAATTTTCACATACATTTGACAGGATGTGAGTGTACCTATAGGACAAATCGCCAGAAGTGGACTGAGCCATAGGGCTGTGTATGTAACATTTTGGTAGCTAATGCTAAATTGATGGGCCTCATACTCCTACCAGTCCAGTGTATTTTCTAACTCTTTGAATTTGGCTAATCCGATAGCTTAAAAATGTGATTTTAATGATAAGTGTAACATTTTGATAGCTAATGCTAAATTGATGGGCCTCATACTCCTACCAATCCAGTGTATTTTCTAACTCTTTGAATTTGGCTAATCCAATAGCTTAAAAATGTGATTTTAATGATAAATTAAGTCTTACTGTAATTTTATTTTGCATTTTATTAATGAAGCTGAGCCTATTTGCTGTTGATCTTTAGGATATAGTGTTAGTGAAAGAAATCATGGTGACAGACAAGGTATATAATATTTTACCTCTTAACCTAAGACACAGGTGATGCAGATAAATGTATTTTATTTGTTGCTTAAAAAGAAAAAACGAAGGATAAACTAAAAACTAACAAAAGCAGTTACATGGAGGGAAAGGACAGGAAGGCTGGAGAATGAAAGCTAGACTTCTGAACACACTGTGTGTTGTTTTGGTTTTGGAAATGTAAATGTTTTACAAAATTATAAAGATTCAAAGAGAATATGTATCAGTTAAATATTTAGGTTAATGTTGTTTGGAACCAAGGATTTTAACAGAGAATAGAGACAAATATAAAGGCAAAGAAGTTAAGCAAAAACCCTATAATCCTAAATTTGAACAAGAAATATCAATATAAACTTGTGATGTATTTTCTCTTTGAAAAAAATTCTTCTAGCTTTTTCCACTCAAAAGATCTAGAAATAATGACAACTTGGGACCAGTGAATATCGTTGGGCCCAGATTTTGGTCTCTAATCCATTTTCCACTAAAAGAAGACAGGCTCTTTGTAGAAGTGATTAATTTTAGGTTTGGGACAGGAAAATGAGCCTGAGGAACCTGGAACATCTTATACTAGGAAGCAAGGAAAACGTCCAGGACTGTTGGGGTTGAATCAGAAGGATATGGTGGCCAACCCAAAGGGCTTCCATTGTTCATTGCAAAAGAGAAAAGAGCAGCCCTGGCTGCAGAAGCTGCCTGACATTCGTAGACAGGCCATGTCCTCCTCCGGTTAAATGTAAGCAATCTCACAGCATACCTCAGACGGGGTTTCACTCACATTATGATAAAATGAAACCAGGCACAAAGCCAAGGTCTCTGTGTCGTCCACAAAATTCTTTTTTTTTTTTTTTAAGATTTTATTTATTTATTTGAGAGAGAGAGAGAGAGAGCACATGAGACGGGGGGAGGGTCAGAGGGAGAAGCAGACTCCCTGCTGAGCAGGGAGCCTGATGCGGGACTCCAGGATCACAACCTGAGCCGAAGGCAGTTGCTTAACCAACTGAGCCACCCAGGCGCCCCGTCCACAAAATTCTTGACCAAAATGAGTGATGGCTGCTTCTTTACCACTTACAGCCTTATCTTCATTCTAGTCTCCCCTCCCTGACATACCTAGTCATAGAATTACCCCACTTTCTGACATCCAATTTAGGGAAGCTCCTGCTTCCTTAGATCCTCCCCCAAATTACCCAGCCAAAGCCTAAATCCTATAATAGATTCCTTTTAACATTCTGTTACTGAGCCACCCTAGTGTTGTTCCCTGTGGAATGTGTTCTCCCAACTGGTTTCACTGTAGGTTTGTTCCTGGTGTTCACTGAAGGGCACTGACACCAGATTGATGACGGAGCAGTTTGAGCAACAACAGTAACAAAAGGTGTCGGGGAACACATTCAGTGACAGTAGAGGGACCCAATCAGCAAAATTCACAAAGGGGGAAATTTTGCAAGACAAACGACAAGGGAAGGAAAAAAAACATAAAAGAGGGAGATGGCATTTGTCCATTAAAGAGATTCAAAGACACATCCACCAGATGCAGCAAGTAAAAAATCAGCTATAAGGAGACACTTCTTGAGACAATTAGGGAGTCTTTAAACTTGCTACTAGATGATATCATAGAATGATTGTCAGTTTTGTTAGATGTGATAATATTTAGTGACTATATTTTTAAAAAAGTAACTGTTAGAAGAATTTGCGTATGAAACGATATGATATGTGGGGTTTACTTTGAAACTGTCTGCAGGGGTAAGTGGATCGGGTATAGGGAAAAAACAGATTGGCCTTGTGTGAATAATTGTTGAAACTGGGTGACATGTATGCAGGAGTTCATCATACTGCTTCTCTACTTTGTATGGATTTGAAAATTCTCCTACTAAGGAGTTTCTAGAAGCCTTTTGTATTTCTTGTTCTGTGAATTTCCATCTGCACCTTACTTCCCCATTTTTCTGTTGGGTTTTTGTCCCTTTTTTTTTTTTTTTAAGAAAGGAATCTTTACTTAGAAAATTAGCCTTTTGTCATGTTTTATATATAGTTTTCATTTGTCTTTCGGGTTTATGCTACTTTTAACCTGTGGAGAATTTTTATTTTGTCAAACAGTATGGCTTGACTGTTTTATTTTGTTGTCTCGAAAAACCTTCTTGTCTCTGGGACTCTTTAAAGTTTTTCTTTTATGTTTTCATGAAGACTTTTTTAATGACTGAAGTACACTTCTGATATGCTCAGACTATTTGGTCATCCTAATTTACTTTGCAAGTATTTAGAGCTATTCTCCCCTTGAGCCCTGCCACAAGAATATATAAGGAAAAATGTTGTGCAGTTGCTATCCTGTGCAGATTTAAATGTGAACACCCAGAGAATTAACTGTAAACAAAGTTTGGTTGCTAATTTTGTCCTCAAATAGGAAAACTACTGGGAAATCTATCGTTTACAAAATTGCCAAAACATGCTAAGTGCCGTATAAACATATTAACAGTATAGTTTAACCTTTCCAATTTTAGAACAGTTTCAGTGTTTGCTTAACATAGAGAAGCATTCCCTTGTAGCTCCTTTTGTAGGGCCTATGGGTCACCTCCCTTTGAAGTCAGCATCTTCAGACTTGCTCCCCTCTCAGATGTCATGCCTTTGTATGGGCAGAGCAGGAAGTACCCAGGTACCCAGCGTCTACTCTCTGTAGGACGAATGAATGTTACTGGAATGTCTTCTTCAAGGTTGGTTCCTGGAGACCTGTTAGGACTCCAGGGATGGATCTTCTAACCATCACATCTAAAGCCAGAAAGAGAGGTGCACAGCGAGACCTCACCGGAACCTTCGCCTTTCCAGGGAAGGGGTGGCGCGAGGCCTCCTGTGCTTATGTTTGAAACTGGACCATCCTGTGTATTCTCAGTTGAAAATTAATTCTGCAGTTAGTGCTCCTCTTTTAGAACTTTTAGAAAGCATTTAAAGGAAATTAAAGTTGAGGAAGTACACTTGATATACTGTATTTTAAACATTTTATTCGCTGTACCAAAAAATGTTATAGTGTAATGTAAATCAGTTTCCCACTACAAGTAGAAAACATTCTGACTAGGAAGAAATTTTTCTTCTCTGAGAATACCCACTTTCTTTCTCAGAATTAGAAGCGTGAGTCTTCACCTAGTTCTTTCCAGCGTTAGGTGTGAAAACCTGACTAGTGTGACAATTGCTTCCAAAGATGGTGTCACAGTTTGAGTTAGCTTAATGTTTTTCAGGAATAAGCCTATGAATTTATAGGATCATTATCTCTGGAGGTTCACTTCTGTATGCTCATGGATTGTTGTGCTGTATTTGACTCTTGTTTTGTTAGTGTCCCCAGAGGTACCATACAGCCGTGAAGACTTTTCCTACTTAAATTGATACTCCTGGTTCTCAGAGTGAGACCAGGGGGACTGATTGATTGGGTGTCCCTAATAGGAACTCACAATTAACCTTCCTTTGTCACAGGTTTTTATGTTAAATGGTATTGATAATAAGTATATTTTTATTCTATGGATATCCTTACAGTTCAGTCTCAACCATAGGATTTGTGGGGATAAAAAAAGTAAGTATATGAAGACCCTTGGTATGATTGGGAAGAGGCTATATAAACTCAAGATGCTGTATTTTATTTTTTAGATGATTTCTTAGCAGTAATCAAATGCATTAATCAACTTCTGATTAGCTGGCTCATTTGTAAGAGAATTGTCTTTAAATATATTGCTTTCAAATTGTTCCTGATGTAATTTAGCAAAAAAGGTGATGAAGTTCTTTGTTGACCGATTATCTCGTTTGCTTTTATTCTTTGACTTACTGTAGTTTGGCAGGAAGCCATTTATACCAAAACATGTAATTACTTTTTAATCCCAAATAAGTTTGAAATGTAAATGAATGATTTTTGATCTGGGATATGAGGGGATGGGAAAAGGGTGTTTTTTTGGGGGGGCTCCTCTTGAATCATTCATTCACTAATTTCTGTTTTTTTCCAACTTCTGAAAAGAACTGGAGGGAGCTTTTATTGACATCCTCTTATACAGTAGAGTTGTGTGTAACAGCTAGTATGTGGAAAATGAGTGACTGAACGTAGAGAGGAACATGTGCCGGCATATCTAGATTGGTGGTCCAGTCCGTGTATCACCTCCTCTGTGTGGCATTTCAGCACATGGATGCCAGGGCTCTTGTGGAAGAGGCCCTTTCTGGTTTCAGAGTTCTGCTGGTAATTGCCATGTGTAGCCAGGACTCAGAGTGCTGCCGTAGACCATGATACTTATGTAATTCAGTTTATAATTTTGCTCTGAACTTGCTGGCGCTCATTGAAAAAAATGAGAAAACAGGAGCTTCAGAGATCTTGCTATCTTAAAAACTTGCACCCCACTGGAAGAGGCACTTTGTCCTTGCCCTGAAACCAACAGAGTTTGGTTCTGTAGATGTCTACAACTGCTCACTGTCTTTAATAAATAGTTTTATCAGAGGATTCAGAAACATTCTTTACCTGGAGGACTTTTTATTGATCCTTGTTTGAAGCTGATGATATAAAAATCCTAACTGTATGAAGGTGTTTCTACATGAACCTAAATGCAGCTTCTTGAGGCCAAAGGTTGCATTTTATCCGTGTGCGTTTCCAGCTCCAAGCATCAGTTTCTGGCACATATTTTGGAGGTGTTTTATAAATGCCTTTGGAATAAAGGAGTTCAAATATTAAATATTCTGATTCTGGTGAACTAAATTGTTGTAAAGATAGAGCTTAGAAAATCTAGAGTAAGAGATGATTAGCATGTTTCCTAGACCATCTGTCACTAATTTCAATTGTTTCTGCTTGGCACTGAAGACTTGTTTGGGAGGTGGGGGGACGGTAGTGCATGTAAAGTTTAAAAAAATCTAAAAACCTCTTAGGTTATTCTGTACCCCTCTGTTTGGTGGCTAAAAGTCAGTGCAGTGTTTAAAAAATTGACATTATCTAGGAAGGATTAATGCAGTCATTGGTTTTTCCAATAGCAACACCATTGTAATAAGTGGTAGCTGTTTTTGTTTTGCCCCCATCCAGTATGTTTGATGGATTCACCAGAGCTAGCCTTTGAAAATGTAAGCCAAAGCATGCTACTTCTCTGCGCAAAACCTTCCCAGAATTTCCCATCTCCCTGAGATCCAAAGTCAGTGTCCTTACAGTGAGTGGCCTGTGTGTTGGGCGTGACCACCAGGCCTGTGCTCTTTTATATCTCTGACATCAGCTAGTGCTGTCCCCTGGCGGATTCTTCTCCAGCTGCACCCACCTCCTTGCCACTTTGGCTTCCAGAACAAGCTGGCCATACTCTTGCCTCAGGGCCTTTGCACTTGCTGCTCCCTCCATGTGGGATGCTCTTCCTCTAGACGACTGCATGGCCAGCTTCCCTCACTGTGTTGCAGGTCTCTGCTTAAGTGTCATTTTCTCGTAAGGCTTTACCAGATCATCTTTTACATTTTACCCCCATCCCCCTCCCCTCTTCCTACTTTATTTTTTCCCTTAGCACTTATTACCATTGGACACTGAGCATGTTTTAATTTTTAACAGTTTCTCTATCTTAAATTTAAAAAAGCTTAATGAGGGCAGTGAGTTGTAATCACTGATCACAGATAACCATAAAGAGTGCATGGCTGAGGAAAAGAAAAGAAACTGGATAACCATTTGGAAAACCATTTGATCACTGATCACAGATAACCATAATAAATAAAATAATAATGAAAAAGTTTGAAATACTGCAAAAATTTCCAAAATTACGCAGAGACACGAAGTGAGAAAATGCTGTTGGAAAAATGGCGCCAATAGACTTGCTATGCAGAAGGTTGCCACAAACCTTCAATTTAAAAAAAAAAACAGCACAGTATCCATGAAGCGTAATAAAGCAAAGCGCAGTAAAAGGCAATAGGCCTGTAATTAGCATCCGTAAGGACAACCTTTGAGATAATACCACTTGCAATGCTTTTCCAATTGTGGGTGTGCACGTGCGCAGGGGAAGGGTGATTCCATAGTCACCAAGAATATATTGGTATTATACTATTTCTGTTTTACCTATTGGGTCTATAAAACTCTTTTCATTCTTTTTTTAATTGTGGGGGAAAAATAACAACAGAGAATCACAAAATTTACCACCCTAACCATTTTTTAGTGTACAGTTCAGTAGTGTTAGGTATGTTCACTCTGTTAGCTTACAGGAAAAGTATATCAACCAGTTCTATTTTTGTATATGCCTCCATCTTAATTTCAAAGCTCTTAATTTTATTTCTAAGATCTTAGGTTTATTTAACAGCATGTTTTTTCTTTTATGTAATTTACTTTCACATTATAAAATGTATATTTTGGTGTAAGCTGGGGAAATGTAGGTGGTCTGCTTTTTTAACACGATTCACCCCTGGAAAACTGTATGTCAAAAAGCAGGACAAACTCCTTGAAAAAACAGGCTGTTACTCATTTGTTGTATTTCCCAAATTACCTAGACTGTGAATGGCCTAAACCATAGAATGAGCACCAGGATACCACAGTAGCAAAGGAAGAGAATGTTTCCAGAAGGAAAGAATGAACAACAGTGTTGTATTCTCCTGAGCAGGCAGATGGGAGGGTGCGCTGTCATTTGGATTCAGTGCCCTTAGCAAGAGCAGTAGGAGCGGATCCTGAAGGTAAAGTCTGGACCGAGCCAGGTGTGGCGCCAGGGAGGAGAATGGACAGGTTAGTAGGGACACGTGATTATTGAGATATTTACATGAAAGGAAGAAGAAAGCTAGGATGATAATGGGGAGAGACTAATTAATAGTGTAAGTCCTAAGAAGGTGGGAGGGGATGGGATACAAGGCAGAGGTAAAGGACCTGACATTTGGTAGAGGAGCAGAGCTTCCCTGAATTGTGATACGAGGGACGGAAGATAGGATGGATGCCCCAGGTGGGCTTGATGTGGGTGAAGGTGGTATGTAGGTTTGGGTCTTAGATAAAAGAATTCCCAAACAAACAAACAAAAAAGTAAGAAAAAAGAATTCCCACTTAAACCTTCAGTTTTCTCTGTGAACTGGGAGATGAGGTCATCTGTTGAAATTTATGAGTTAAGAAAGGGAAGGACGGTTTTGAGGAGAATAAACAGGGTTCAACATAGTCATTGTAGAAAGTGGGAAGAGATGTCAGTTGCCAGGCTTATAGAAGGAGGGCAGTGTCCATTGCAGTTGAGGGAGGTACATTAAGCATAAAGTTAGACATTAGATACTTGAGAAGAAAAACCCTTTTTGCTGTTTAATTTGACACATTTATTGAATTCCTACCTACTGCATGTGTTGGAAGACAGTTCTAGTACCCAGGGAGCTTAGAAACTTACAGAACATTTATTACATAAAATAAGAGGTGAGAACAGTCCTAAAACTTCAGAGATCAGATCTGATTGAGAGAGAGAGATCTTTGGGTTTGGAAAAGACCTGAGTCAATGTAGATGGGGGAGGGCGAGAAAAAGCTTTACACCCCTGAGTGAAGAGAAGAATCCGTAGGTACCATGTTAATGGTTGGAATGGTGAGTAGTCCAGTTTGTTCAGAATTATCCCTGAGTCACTATGTCTCCATGCAGTTTAAAAACATATCAGAGAAGCTTAGTGATTTAAAGAAGATTTCCTAAAAGTATGTGACCACCCCCCCAGGGGAGTTTATGTGCATATCTATTGTAGGGGAACGTAGGACTAGTCATCCAGTGTATAACAGGCTTTATTGCTGTACTGTAAATTCCCAGTTTGGATCGGATGAATTTGTAGAGCTCATCAAGTGTAATTGATACTTTTCGATCCATTCAAGCTTTTTTTCTGTCTTGAAAATTATTCCAAATTTGAATCCAGGACTTGAGAAAAATGTCAGTTGTCTAAATACAGTACCATATTGTGATAAATATAGCTATTGAAATTTAAAAAATCTCTTCACAAAACTTTATTTTAATATTCACAGCAGAACTTTTTTGGGAATGTTATCTGAGAAACAGGACCATTTTATTATCAGAGCTGACTATTAATTAGGGTATTGTTTCAGATATAAAAGTTGATCTGCCACTGAAATTCTATTTGAATATGTATAGTTCCAAGCTTGCTTTGTGTATTTAATAACTTTAGTACCATAATTACTCTGTTTACAATTAAATTTTGGTGAATATGCTAATACGGAATATGGCAGTGAGTGATTTCAGCAAAGGGCAGTGCTGATTTGCATCTTGATGTGCTTTTCACTTGCATCTGCATTTCATTTACTATCACTGGGAAAAGAAATGGTCAGATTATGTAATGGATTTTGTGACAGTGAAGTTTTCCTTTTCTTTGAAACCTCTTTGTAAGCTACCATAATAGTGGATTTGCTTTGCTCCCAGTGGGCAGAAGTGATGCAGAAAGGTTGAATTTGGTTGAGGTTTGTGTCCTCCAGTGTATTGTTTAATAGAAACCTGGGCGCCTGGGTGGCTCAGTTGGTTAAGCGACTGCCTTCGGCTCAGGTCATGATCCTGGGGTCCTGGGATCGAGTCCCGCGTCGGGCTCCCTGCTCAGCGGGGAGTCTGCTTCTCCCTCTCCCGCTCCCCCCTCTTGTGCTCTTTCTCTCTCTCACTCTCTCTCTCAAATAAATAAATAAAATCTTTAAAAAAAAAAAATAGAAACCTAATGTAGGTATGGGTTTCATCATTAGAAGAAACCTATAATATATTGAGGTGATTGTAGAATTCAAATTAGTGTTTTAAGTTCTTTATGAACATCACTGAATAAATGAGGCAAATGCTTATGGTTGTAAAACTTAACAGTTTTTGAGCAGGGGCTTCTTTTTTTTTTTTTTTTTTTTTTAAGATTTTATTTATTTATTTGAGAGAGACAATGAGATAGAGAGAGCATGAGAGGGGGGAGGGTCAGAGGGAGAAGCAGACTCCCTGCCGAGCAGGGAGCCCGACGCGGGACTCGATCCCGGGACTCCAAGATCATGACCTGAGCTGAAGGCAGTCGCTTAACCAACTGAGCCACCCAGGTGCCCCTGAGCAGGGGCTTCTGGTGTTAAATACTTCTTTCTTCTTTTCAGAAATCACCTGAAAAGGAGCAAGGAGATTGAGAAACACAGCTCTCATATTCTCTGAAACTAGGAGACTTCTGTGACCCTGAACCAGGAAATAAGACGGGTGGCCAAACGCTGTGAAAGTCAAATGGGGGTGTGGTAGGATGTGGAAAGGGGACACTGGCGGGGCTGGGACACAGACCTCAGACCAAGCTGGAGGACAGGTGTTCACCAGAGTGAGTGGAGCACAACCAATAAGCCTTTGTTTAGAAGAATAAGAAATGGTGTTCTGGTATTGGCAGAACAACTTTATATGAAAAAAGGAGAAAGAAAAGAAAGAGCAACGTTGTGCGAACTTTTTTTGTCCTTAGTTTACTTAGGCTGTATGGTATATTTAAGTTCCTTGAACCCTGTGGATCTCCCTAATGTGCACGCATTGCTGAGGAAAAGAAAAGAAACTGGATAACCATTTGGAACATTCTGGATTCCTCTGATTATCTTATGCCAGTATAAGTGTAGACAAATCAAAATTTCATCAGCAAAATACGAAACCATAAAATAACTAAAAGAAGACATGGGAGATATTTGAAAAGAGTAATTTGGGAGGGGACTTTCCAAGGATGACATAAAGTCCAAAAGCTAAAAATAAACAATATCAAAAGATAAATAGGGAAGACTGTTTGCAATATAAAGAGATAATTTCTTCACTAGAGAATATATAGGAAGTACCTATAAAAAAAGCAAAAGGCAACTGATAGTTCTTAGGAAATGAAGTACAGATTTTACTTAGTGCGTGTGTGTGTGTGTGTGTGCATGTGTGCGTCTGATTGGACAAGCTCATAGAGTATGAAAAGATTCTCAGTTTCTGTCCCTTGGTGATTGTTAATTATAGGAACGGCAATTTTTTAATGCTTTTAAAATCATAAAATATTTCACAATACAGAAGACCTTATTAAGCAGATACAGACTTAATGAATTATAAGGTACTGTTAGAACCACCACCCACATCATGAAATAGAACCACCTGCCCGTCCTCATCACAACTTTCTTACACTTCCTGAAAGTAACTTTTGTCTTTTATGGCAATCACTTCCTTTTTTTTATCAGTTCACCACACAAATACGCATCCCTAAACTGCGGTGTAGATTTGCCTGATTTTGTTTTGTTTTGGATATGTTGTATTAAGTCTTTCTGCATCTGGTTCTCTTCTCCCCCATCTCTTCTTTTTTTCCCTTTATCTGTTGAAGAAATGGGATTATATGTACTCTAGGGTTTCTCACCCTTGGGACTTTGCTGATTGCATTCCTGTGCTATAGTTTATCATGTTCTTCTGTTCTCTTCATATCCTGTGAATTGATAGGCTTGATCAGCTTCAGGGTCTATTAATTTTTTATTTTTCTTTTTTGGCAAGATTACTTCGTGGGTAGTGGCATGTACTTTTATCAGGAGGCATATAATATGTCTGGACATCTCTCATATTTTGATGTTAGTAGCTATCAGTGCTCAGTGTCTAGATCCATTAATTCATTAGGAGGTGGAAATGGTGTTAACCTAAAACCATTCTTATTCATTTATTAGCTGAAATTTTTCCATAAGGAGAAATTTCTCTTCATCTAATATTTGGTTACCCAGTGGTACAATTCATATAAGAAAGAAAGGATAAAGGCTTGATTCTTTTCCTTCCTTTTTTTTTTTTTTTTTAAAGCAGCTTTCAAAATTGAGTGGTTTCCTATTATTCTCTAGAGGTGACCGCTTAGGTTTTCTTAACTATTATAAACTCTTGGATTTACCCATTTTATGTGTTTTAATCCATAGCGGTTATTATCTTTATTGACTCAGATTGGCCCAACTTTGGTCAGTGGGAACACCTAAGTTGGTTCCTTAGACATATCTGACATCACTCTCGTAGTTTCTGATAGCTTCCTTGACACCTAGAAATGACAAGGTGTTCCAAGTCTGTCTTGTACATTTCTGGCTCCACATCTGGAATTGGTCCTCTCTTCAAGAAATCTGGCTTCTTTGACAAGAAACAGTATTTTTAAGAATACAATTTGTATACTATTGATACTCATTACTACTGGGTTGGTTATTTGTTTCTAAGCTTTTTTGTGGCTAGGGCTAGGAAATGCAAAGGTGATGTGTGTGTGTGTGTGTGTGCACGCGCGCGCGCAAGAGTGCATTTTGTAAAAAATAACCTCTGAAAACTATTTTCAAATAAAGCATTTTTAGCCTTACCTCTTCTCTCATCTGTATCCCCTTTCTTTCGTATTTGAATCTCGATTTTTAAGGATACAAGGGGATGGCAGAATTAAAATATCACATAATTACTCATTTGCATCATTCCACAGCTGTGTATATTAACCTTAGTCTACAAAACCAGGTATCACTTATAGTATGATTACTGGAGAGTTGGGTGTTTTTGTGTATGTTCTCCCATGTTTTACAGTTGTACTGTATCTACTTCATCAGAACATATGCCCATTATATATTCTGTCCTCTCCTTATAGTCCTTACTGAGTCTTGCTTCTACAAATCAGTGTCTGCTTACTGCTCACTATCAGTTCTTACAGCAACATTTCTTTAGGCATTTTGGATATCTGAGGCTTGTTCTCTGGTGGATTCTTATTCCCTTTTTCCATGTTGAGAACACTCTGGTCTTTATACTTGAAATTTAACTTAGTATAAAATCTTCAGTTCTTGTTTTGTCTTAACTATGTTACTTCCCCTTTTTTTTCTGGCATAAGTGTTCCTGTCAGAGTGATGACAGTCTGATTTATTTTCCCTATAAAAGATCTGTTTTTGGCCTGGATGCTCAAAGAATACTTTCTTTTTCGTGGAGTTCTGTAATTTTACTAGGTGATGTTGGAGTGCGGGTTGTCCTGGGCTGATTTCTCGATGTACTGTGTAAGGTGTGACCTTTCATTTTGTAATTTCACTTTTTTTTTTTTTAAAGTTTAGGAAAGTCTTCTTAGATTAAAGCATTTTTGGTATTCTGTTCCCTTGCTTTGATTGTCTTTGTTATATGTTCACTGGCTTTTCTTTTTCTGCATTCTAAATCTATGATTTTCTCTTGAAATGTTTATCTTTTTCACCCTTTTTGATTTTTAAATTTTTTTCCTTTTCACTTTCTATTTTTGTTAAGTCACTGTGTTTAAATTGTCTTCAGTCTGATGTTCCTTCTAGCTTAGTTTTCATCTCTCAAATGTTTGTGACTTTTTAGTTATTTCCTTCTATCCCTTGGTCTCTGAGTTTTTCTAAATCTGATCTCTTGTTAATCTTTCTATATAAAGATTTTTAAGCTTGTTTTGAAATATTGGTTCATAGCTCTCAACTTTTTGGCAAGCCTGTTTTATGTATTTTTTTGCAGGGATTTTCAAAAAAATTTCAATTTGCACGGGACTAGGCCTTGATCCTTTTTTCTTGCTGAGTTTTATAAGCAATTATTTTTCTTTTATGTGCAATTAGTTCTAGATGGTATAGTTCAGGTTGACTTTATGTCATTTTCTAGAGCCTCCTCTTCTGTTCTGTTTTGTTTTGTTTTGTTTTGGTATAGTGTTCCAAAACAATGGAGGCTAACTTACAGATCCACTTTTGTGTTTGAACCTTCTTTTTCCTTTCTTTGTATTAGCTTTGTGATGCTCAGTTTGGATTCCATTCCCAGCCATTTCTTGTCCACCTGGGGAGGTTTTGACCTGAGAGTGTTTTGGCTGGTTGGTCTTGCGAGTTGTGGAGGCCAGCCTGCTCCAGCCCCTCCAGCAGAGCCCCGCATGAGCCCGCTGCTGGAGTGCGCACAGCCCTTCCCAGCTTGGGCTGCTGTTCCCACGTTGTCTCTGTGCTTCTGAGAAGTAACCTGGGGTTACTTGGGGATTCTCAGATTCATCAGCGACACCGCCCTCGCTTCTGCTGCTTCCCTCACAGCTGCTGGTAGCACGTAGGTCATCTTGCTGTCTGAGGCTTCTTCACCCACTCCCATTTTGGGGTTTGTGGATGTAGGGAATACTGTCGCTTAGTTTTGTTGTAGATGCTGCCCATTGGGTTTGAGTCCTGCTCTCCAGTTGTCCTCTTTGGTTTTATGGGGAAGTTTAGGGAGATTAAACAGGTGTGCTGCCAGTCCCGCCATCTTCAGTAGCAGCAAACCTTTGGAAGCAGTGGTTTGTTCAGGGATTCAGGAGACTCACAGTGATGGCTGATTCTGTGAGACTGCTTTTAGGAAGGAAAGAAAGTCATTCCAGACTGCATTAATTGTTACAAGTAGGCTATAGGAATAAAACTCAGAATAAAAGCTAACCACTTAATTTGGAGGAAAAACACTTTTTGTTGACTGCAGTTTATGTTGAGTAGAAGGTGAGCTAGCATATTGCATTTGAAATATGGTCACTTTTGGAAAGGAATTCCAGTAAAACACAAAAGATAGTCTGGTTACTATCTTGAGTTACAGAAAGAGGAAAAGATTTTTTTTTAACTCATTTTAAATTGTCTTGACTACTGTAAGGAAATCATCAAATAGGAGATTACTCTGATGATTTGTTACAGTGAGGTAAATTTAGAAGGCATCCATTTTAGTATTTGGAAGTGCTATGCCTTGGTTCGTTCGTTCTTTCTTTCTTTCTTTTTTTTTTTTTCCCTTTTTTTGGTCTTGGTTATTTCTTGCACTCAGTCTACAACCATCGCTGTAAAAGTTACCTTGTCTGGTGTATTGAGTCTGGTCTGTTACGGTTTACACTGAAATTCCATTCAGGAAGATTTTATAATGATTAAAAATACACATTAAGAAAATTGTTTGATAGGAAGAAATAATAGCCACATTCATTTATTTTGAAGATGTTTTGTTAGAGAAGATTTAGACAATGAAGAGGGATTGGTATTCTATAGGAAAAATTAAATTTAAAAATCCCCAATAAGTTAATAAAGAGCATTTGCATATATGGAGTTTATGTATGTGGTGTGATAGTGGGTGGAGATTTGCTAAAAAAAAAAAAAAAAATCCCCCTCTAGTATTTTGTATAGTACTTAGAATATCTAGGTTCCAAAGCAAACCACCTTATGTAATGTAACAAACCTGTCTTTCACCTGAACAACCATTTCAAGTGTTGCAGACTTACAGCCTCTGAGAAAGTATTTGTTTTAAATATTTATTTACTTGAGAGAGAGAGAGAGAGAGATAGCATGAGATGGGGGAAGGGGCAGAGGCAGAGGGAGAAGCAGGCTCCGTGACCGAGGGACTCCATCCCAGGACCCTGGGATTGTGACCTGAGCCGAAGGCAGATGCTTAATTAAGACTGAACCACCCAGGGGCTCACTACTCGAGAAAGTATTTGTTTTAAATCTTTTTCAATTAGTAGTGTAGAACTGAGAGTTTGAGCCTCCTCCCCCCCCTTCCCCCGGGGGTTCTTTCTCTACATCTCAGCGCAGTTAAAGCCCAGAGAGAAGTGACTTGATCACAGTCTCCAGACTAACTGGTATCATAGCTGCACTGGAATCTGGGGCTTTTGAGTCTAGCCCAGGCGGTTTTCACCATAACACGCTGCTTTCTCTGAATGTTACGTTAACCTTGGCCGTGAGTGAGAAAGGTGAATCCAGATTCATTGCCAAGGGGTGAGAAGGGAAACATGGAGCTTTGGGGGTCACCAGCTTGGCCTTGTCTGTGAAGCCAAATGACCAAAGAGCCACTGTTCCCTTGTCACTGTTTTGAAAGGTCCTCTCCTTCACTGTGGTGACTTTTGTAATTGTGGGCCGTGGTGTTGAGGCTTTGAAGCCAGAAGCCAGGTTAGTCCTCAGAGCAGATTTCTGTTGCTTTGCCACTTTCTAGGTACATAGCCTTGGACAGCTTGCTAAACTTTGCTGAGCCTTCATTTCTTCATCTGTAAAATGGGGATGATAATGTAATCTTCACAGAGATGTGAGGGTGGATCGGGGCTTGTGTGTAAAGTATCTCCTGTAATGTCATAAATCCTCGTCCACATTTGAAAAGAACCTTTGTAGCACAGAGCTTTCCTTAGTGGAAAACGTTTACAGCATTTTGAGGATTAGAATTCTGAGTGTCGCTTTCTTTCATTTTATAGTGAAAATGCCTCGTGTAAAAGCAGCTCAAGCTGGAAGACAGGGCCCTGGAAAGAGACGACTTGCAGAACACTTTGCAGCTGGGGAGATAATCACTGATATGACGAAGAAGGAGTGGAAACTAGGATCGCCCATTGGCCAGGGTGGCTTCGGTTGTATATATCTTGGTAAGTGTACCAGTCCAAAGATTTACATGTTTCTTATCAAAATAGTTTCTCAGGAGCTTTTCCAGGATGTTCCTAGTTATCTACATTCAACTTAATACTGTATGATTTGGCAAAGATGCATCAATGACACAGGAGTGGAAAAAACGGTAGTTGATTTAGTCACAGTAGAAAGAGAGGGTGATATTATCCTTTAGATTTAATTTTATTATCCTTCAGATTTTTAAGAGATTCTGTATAATCTTAACTCTTCTGATACCCAGAGAAAGCCATGGCCATCTTTCTTTCCCCACCTCCACTCAGTTGGGATTTTATTCCCTCTGTTTTGGTTTAATTTGGAGATTTTCAGATAACAGGGATGGATTTTTTTTCTTTCTATATAACCCTTGTAGTCATTGTAGTGGAATTGAGAGAATGACCTAAAAATTACATACTAGGCCTGATTAAATGTGCTATTAATTAAGATACTTAGCCTGAAATTTTGAGGGACCTATGTGGAACCCTGAGTTCTGTAGGCTAACTAAATTGTTGATATAAAAATATTTTACCTGATTGCTTCTAAAGGTGACTGCTTCACCCAGAGTATTAATAGTGATACAGTATATTTCAGGTTTGCTTTTTTTTTTAAATTTTATTTTGTTGTGTTAATCATCATACATTACATCATTAGTTTTTGATGTAGTGATCCATGATTCATGGTTTGTGTATAACACCCAGTGCTCCATTCAATACGTGCCCACTTTAATACTCATCACCAGGCTAACCCAACCCCCACCCCCTCCCCTCTAGAACCCTCAGTTTGTTTCTCAGAGTCCATCATCTCTCATGGTTCATCGCCCTCTCTTATTTCCCCCGCTTCATTTTTCCCTTCCTACTATCATGTTTGCTTTTGAAATTTCTTTCTAACTTTTCCATGATAGGCCTTTATTCCACCTCTAATCTCGATTTAGTTATTTACTTAATTATTTAATTTCTGCCATGAGGTTTATAAAATATTATTTTTAGTAAAGGAACCCTTTTTTCTTTCAAGCAACATCTTACTCAGGATACTAATATTAGTTACTAGGTCAGCATTAGTAGCGGAAACTTCTTAGCTCTGAGATTCTCAGGTCCTACTCTGGGCCTAGGAATCAGATGCTGTACGTAGGGAGAGGGCCTAGTAATGCGACTGAACAAGTCACCCAGGTGATTCAGATGCATGCTGACGTGTGAGAGCCACTGGTGGAGATCAAGAGCTCTTACTCAGAGGGTCTGACTCCAACTCCTCCAGGACCAGCGGGGTGTAGGGTTAGCTGCAGCCTCTAGGTGTGTGTTCATGAGACAGCTTGAAGCCTAGTACTCTGTTGTATGTTGTAGATTTCTCTAGGTCAGCTGCACCTGCCTTTGGGAGACAGGTATTGATTCTTTAGGTTTGTTCAGGGCCAAGCCTCTTCTAGTAAACTAGGCTATCTGTTAAGGTGAAAATCCTCATAAACTATGAAAGGTTAGCAGCTATGTTGGCCAGGTATATAGGTTTTGACCTTGTGGGTTAGCGATGGTAGATTCTATAAGCTGTTTATGCTGCAGAATGTGTGGACTTAGGATATCCCATGTTCGGAATGGGAACTTGAAGCAAGTAGGTTCTTCATTTTGTATTAGTTAATTTGCTTTTGTAACTTTTGGAACATTTGCAACTCGCATTGCATTTGTGCTATTTTATTGGTATTTATATTTATCATTAGAAAGTGCCATCTAATAGTGAGTACTATTTTTTTAAATTTTTTTATTGTTATGTTAGTCACCATACATTACATCATTAGTTTTAGATGTAGTGTTCCATGATTCATTGTTTGTGCACAACACCAGTGCTCCATGCAGAACGTGCCCTCTTTAAAACCCATCACCAGGCTAACCCATCCTCCCACCCCCCTCCCCTCTAGAACCCTCAGTTTGTTTTTCAGAGTCCATTGTCTCTCATGGTTCGTCCTCCCCTCCGATTTTACCCCCTTCATTCTTCCCCTCCTGCTATCTCCTTTTTTTTTTTTCTTAACATATATTGCATTATTTGTTTCAGAGGTACAGATCTGTGATTCAAGTCTTGCACAATTCACAGTGCTCACCATAGTACATACCCTCCCCAGTGTCTATCACCCAGCCACCCCATCCCTCCCACCCCACCCCCCACTCCAACAACACTCAGTTTGTTTCCTGAGATTAAGAATTCCTCATATCAGTGAGGTCATATGATACACGTCTTTCTCTGATTGACTTATTTCGCTCAGCATAACACCCTCCAATTCCATCCACGTCATTGCAAATGGCAAGATCTCATTCCTTTTGATGGCTGCATAATATTCCATTGTATATATATACCACATCTTCTTTATCCATTCATCTGTTGATGGACATCTTGGCTCTTTCCACAGTTTGGCTATTGTGGACATTGCTGCTATAAACATCGGGGTGCATGTACCCCTTCGGATCCCTACATTTGTATCTTTGGGGTAAATACCCAGTAGTGCAATTGCTGGATCATAGGGTAGCTCTGTTTTCGACTTTTTGAGGAACCTCCATACAGTTTTCCAGAGTGGCCGCACCAGCTTGCATTCCCACCAACAGTATAGGAGGGTTTCCCTTTCTCCGCATACCCGTCAACATCTGTCGTTTCCTGACTTGTTAATTTTAGCCATTCTGACTTGTGTGAGGTGGTATCTCATTGAGGTTTTGATTTGGATTTCCCTGATGCCGAGCGATGTTGAGCACTTTTTCATGTGTCTGTTGGCCATTTGGATGTCTTCTTTGGAAAATTGTCTGTTCATGTCTTCTGCCCATTTCTTGATTGGATTCTTTGTTCTTTGGGTGTTGAGTTTGATGAGTTCTTTATAGATTTTGGATACTAGCCCTTTATCTGATATGTCATTTGCAAATATCTTCTCCCATTCTGTCGGTTGTCTTTTGGTTTTGTTGACTGTTTCTTTTGCTATGCAAAAGCTTTTTATCTTGATGAGGTCCCAATAGTTCATTTTTGCCCTTGCTTCCCTCGCCTTTGGCGATGTTTCTAGGAAGAAGTTGCTGCGGCTGAGGTTGAAGAGGTTGCTGCCTGTGTTCTCCTTTAGGATTTTGATGGACTCCTGTCTCACATTTAGGTCTTTCAACCATTTGGAGTCTATTTTTGTGTGTGGTGTGAGGAAATGGTCCTGTTTCATTCTTCTGCATGTGGCTGTCCAATTTTCCCAACACCATTTGTTGAAGAGACCGTCCTTTTTCCATTGGACATTCTTTCCTGCTTTGTCAAAGATTAGTTGACCATAGAGTTGAGGGTCCATTTCTGGGCTCTCTGTTCTGTTCCATTGATCTATGTGTCTGTTTTTGTGCCAGTACCATACTGTCTTGATGATGACAGCTTTGTAGAGCTGGAAGTCCAGAATTGTGATGCCGCCAGCTTTGCTTTTCTTTTTCAACATTCCTCTGGCTGTTCGCGGTCTTTTCTGGTTCCATACAAATTTTAGGATTATTTGTTCCATTTCTTTGAAAAAAGTGGATGGTATTTTGATGGGGATTGCATTGAATGTGTAGATTGCTCTAGGTAACATTGACATCTTCACAATATTTGTTCTTCCAATCCATGAGCATGGAACGTTTTTCCATTTCTTTGTGTCTTCCTCAATTTCTTTCATGAGTATTTTATAGTTTTCGGAGTACAGATCCTTTGCCTCTTTGGTTGGATTTATTCCTAGGTATCTTACGGTTTTGGGTGCAATTGTAAATGGGATCGACTCCTTAATTTCTCTTTCTTCTGTCTTGTTGGTGTATAGGAATGCCACTGATTTCTGTGCATTGATTTTATATCCTGCCACTTTACTGAATTCCTGTATGAGTTTAGCAGTTTTGGGGTGGAGTCTTTTGGGTTTTCCACATAAAGTATCCTATCATCTGCAAAGAGTGAGAGTTTGACTTCTTCTTTGCCGATTTGGATGCCTTTGATTTCCTTTTGTTGTCTGATTGCTGTGGCTAGGACTTCTAGTACTGCTATTCAAGCAGTGGTGATAGTGGACATCCCTGCTGCGTTCCTGACCTTAGGGGGAAAGCTCTCAGTTTTTCCCCATTGAGAATGATATTCGCTGTAGGTTTTTCATAGATGGCTTTTATGATATTGAGGTATGTACCCTCTATCCCTATACTCTGAAGAGTTTTGATCAAGAAAGGATGCTGTACTTTGTCAAATGCTTTTTCTGCATCTATTCAGAGGATCATATGATTCTTGTTCTTTCTTTTATTAATATATTGTATCACATTGATTGATTTGTGGATGTTGAACCAACCTTGCAGCCCAGGGGTAAATCCCACTTGGTCGTGGTGAATAATCCTTTTAATGTACTGTTGGATCCTATTGGCTAGTATTTTGGTGAGAATTTTTGCATCCATGTTCATCAAGGATATTGGTCTGTGATTCTCCTTTTTGATGGGGTCTTTGTCTGGTTTTGGGATCAAGGTAATGCTGGCCTCATAAAACAACTTTGGAAGTTTTCCTTCCATTTCTGTTTTTTGGAACAGTTTCAGAAGAATAGGTATTAATTCTTCTTTAAATGTTTGGTAGAATTACCCTGGAAAGCCATCTGGCCCTGGGCTTTTGTTTGTTGGGAGATTTTTGATGACTGCTTCAATTTCCTTAGTGGTTATAGGTCTGTTCAGGTTTTCTATTTCTTCCTGGTTCAGTTTTGGTAGTTGATACATCTCTAGGAATGCATCCATTTCTTCCAGGTTATCTAATCTGCTGGCATAGAGTTGCTCATAATATGTTCTTATAATTGTTTGTATTTCTTTCGTGTTGGTTGTGATCTCTCCTCTTTCATTCATGATTTTGTTGATTTGGGTCATTTCTCTTTTCTTTTTGATAAGTCTGGCCAGGGGTTTATCAATCTTGTTAATTCTTTCAAAGAACCAGCTCCTCGTTTTGTTGATCTGTTCTACTGTTCTTTTTGTTTCTATTTCATTGATTTCTGCTCTGATCTTTATTATTTCTCTTCTCCTGCTGGGTTTAGGCTTTATTTGCTGTTCTCTCTCCAGCTCCTTTAGGTGTAGGGTTAGGTTGTGTACTTGAGACCTTTCTTGTTTCTTGAGAAAGGCTTGTATTGCTATATACTTTCCTCTTAGGACTGCCTTTGCTGCATCCCAAAGATTTTGAATAGTTGTGTTTTCATTTTCATTGGTTTCCATGAATTTTTTTAATTCTTCTTTAATTTCCTGGTTGACCCATTCATTCTTCAGTAGGATGCTCTTTAGCCTCATGTATTTGAGTTCTTTCCTACTTTCCTCTTGTGATTGAGTTCTAGTTTCAAAGTATTGTGGTCTGAAAATAGGCAGGGAATGATCCCAATCTTTCGGTACCTGTTGAGACCTGATTTATGACCTAGGATGTGATCGATTCTGGAGAATGTTCCATGGGCACTAGAGAAGAATGTGTATTCAATTGCTTTGGGATAGAATGTTCTGAATGTCTGTGAAGTCCATTTGGTCCAGTGTGTCATTTAAAGTCTTTATTTCCTTGTTGGTCTTTTGCTTAGAAGATCTGTCCATTTCAGTGAGGGGGGTGTTAAAGTCCCCCACTATTATTGTATTGTTGTCAATGTGTTTCTTTGCTTTTGTTATTAATTGCCTTATGTAATTGGCTGCTCCCATGTTAGGGGCATAGATATTTACAATTGTTAGATCTTCTTGTTGGATAGACCCTTTAAGTAGGATATAGTGTCCTTCCTCATCTCTTATTACAGTCTTTGGTTTAAAATCTAATTTGTCTGATATAAGGATCACCACCCCAGCTTTCTTTTGGTGTCCATTAGCATTGTAAATGGTTTTCCACCCCCTCACTTTCAATCTGGGGGTGTCTTTGGGTCTAAAATAAGTCTCTTGCAGACAGCAGATCGATGGGTCTTGTTTTTTTTTTTTGATGGGTCTTGTTTTTTAATCTAATCTGATAGCCTGTGTCTTTTGATTGGGGCATTTAGTGCATTTACATTCAGGGTAACTGTTGAAAGATAGGAATTTAGTGCCATTGTATTGCCTGTAAGGTGACTGTTACTGTATATTGTCTGTGTTCCTTTCTGGTCTATGTTGCTTTTAGGCTCTCTCTTTGCGTAGAGGACCCCTTTCAATATTTCTTGTAGGGCTGGTTTCGTGTTTGCACATTCCTTTAGTTTTTGTTTGTCCTGGGAGCTTTTTATCTCTCCTTCTATTTTCAATGACAGCCTAGCTGGATATAGTGTTCTTGGCTGCATATTTTTCTCATTTAGTACTCTGAATATATCCTGCCAGTCCTTTCTGGCCTGCCAGGTCTCTGTGGATAGGTCTGTTGCCAATCTAATGTTTCTACCCTTGTAGGTTACATATCTCTTCTCCTGAGCTGCTTTCAGGATTTTCTCTTTGTCTCTGAGACTCGTAAGTTTTACTATTAAATGTCGGGATGTTGACCTATTTTTATTAATTTTGAGAGGGGTTCTCTGTGCTTCCTGGATTCTGATGCCTGTTTCCTTCCCCAGATTAGGGAAGTTCTCTGCTATAATTTGCTCCAATATACCTTCTGCCCCTCTCTCTCTTTCTTCTTCTGGGATCCCAATTATTCTAATGTTTCATCTTATGGTATCGCTTATCTCTTGAATTCTGCCCTTGTGATCCAGTAGTTGTTTATCTCTCTTTTTCTCAGCTTCTTTATTTTCCATCGTTTGGTCTTCTATATCACTGATTCTGTCTTCTGTCTCATTTATCCTAGCAGTGAGCACCCCATTTTTGATTGCACCTCATTAATAGCCTTTTTGATTTCGACTTGGTTAGATTTTAATTCTTTTATTTCTCCAGAAAGGGTTTCTCCATGCTTTTTTCAAGCCCAGCTGGTATCTTTAAAGTGATGATTCTGAACTGTAGATCCGACATCGTACTAATGTCCGTGTTGAGTAGGTCCCTGGCAGTCGGTATTACCTCTTGTTCTTTTTGTTGAGGTGATTTTTTCTGTCTCGTCATTTTATCCAGAGGAGAATAGATGAATGAGAGAACAAAATGCTAACAGGGTAACAACGTCCCCAGAAAATATACTGTAAACAAATCAGAAAAGACCTGAAGCCAGGGGAAAAGAAAGGGAAAGAAAGGAAAAAGAAAAAAAAAGAAAAAGATAAAGCAAACAAAAATAGAACAAAACCAAAAAAACCAGAATATGATCAAATATGATCAGGCTGGTGCGTAGATCAGTGCCACACACTAGATTTTGGGTGTATTTTGGTCTGTTAGAAGAAAGTGCCTCCCAAAATTTTAAAGAAAGAAAAATTTATATATGTACAAAAATAAGGGTTGATATGATGAAAGGATGGAATATGACTGTAAGGATGGAAATTATAAAAAATTTTATAAAAGGAATTGATAAGAAGTTGTTTGAAAAAAGAAAGAAGAGGATTTAAAAAAAGGAGAGAATGTGATCAGGCAGGAGAGTAGAATAAAACCATACACTAGAGATTTAGGGTATATTTTGATCTGTTAGAAGAAACTGTATCTCAAAATTTTAAAGAGAGAACAACTTATATATATATGCCAAAAATAAGGGTAACTACTATGAAGGGATAGAATATGACTCTAAAAATGAAAAATGAAAATGTTTTTTAAAAAAGGGATTGATAAGATGTTGGTTGAAAAAGGGAAAAAGAAAAATTCAAAAAAAAAAAAGACAGTTAATAAAATAATTAGCTTTGAAAGACTAGAGAATCATGGTAAAAAAGCCATGGATTCTATGTGCATTGTTCGGAGTTCTGCCGTTCTCATTGATCGGTAAACTTGGTCTTGGCTGGCTGTTCTTGCTGATCTTCTGGGGGAGGGGCCTGTTGCTGTGGTTCCCAAATGTCTTTGCTGGAGGCGGAATTGCCCCCGCCCTTGCCGGTCCGGGCTAAGTAACCTGCTCGGGTTTGCTCTCGGGAGCTTTTGTTCCCTGCAAGCTTTCCGTACAGCTTTGGAGGCTGAGAGTGAAAATGGCGGCCTCCCAATCTCCGCCCTGGAGGACCCGAGAACTCGGGGCCCCACTCCTCAGTTCGCCCCCCCAGAGAAAAGCAGTCAGTCACTCCTGTCTCCCCAGTCTCTGGCCGCACTCCATGCTCACCCGGCCTGTGACCGCGCATTTCCATCTCCGGCACCCGACCCCGGGTGGAGTCTCCAAACCCAGCAGACCCCTGCGGTGCCCTCCCGCGTGGCTCCTCCCCGGGGAGGAAGGTGAGTCTCCCCGGATCTGCCGCTTGTTGGGTCCCTGCTGGAGGAGCAGTGGCCCGACTGTGCCGCGGATCACGGTTTATGACTACCCCGAGCTGAGAGCTCGCACCTTGGCTCTGTCTCTGCAGCCAGCTTCCCCGCTCCGATACCTGGGAGCTCTGCCGCACTCAGGCAGCCCCGGTCTTTCTGTGACCCTGAGGGTCCTGAGACCACACTGTCCCACGAGGGTTCCACCCCCTGCTTAGCCACCAGAGTGACGTCCCTCAGCGGAGCAGACTTCTAAAAGTTCCGATTTTGTGCTTCCCGGCTCTATCACTTGCCAGAAGCGGCTGACAGAGGCCCCCTCCCCCACCGTCTATCCTCCCAAATATCGCCTCGAATTCACTTTTCCGCACGTCCTACCTTCCAGAAAGTGGTCGCTTTTCTGTTCAGAGAGTTGTTGCTATTCTTTTCTTCGATCTCCTGTTGAGTTTGTAGGTGTTCAGAATGGTTTGATCCCTATCCAGCTGAATTCCTGAGACCAGACAAAATCCAGGTCTCCTACTCCTCCGCCATCTTGCTCTGCCCCCTGAGTACTATTTTTTAATATTCAATGATTTGACAGATTTCTGTAATAAAGCTTGGCTTTTGTAAAGCTGGATTGATCAATCTGGATTTGCTGTAGTATTGCTGCCTCCAGTTTGTCTCTCTGTGCCCACTGATACTCAAAAGCAGCCATATTCAAGATCATCAACAGTTTTTACTGATGAATTAAAAAGAGAGCTTTTGAATTTTCTTCGGATATTTTCTGCAGCATTTGCTACTGTTTATGTTTCCTTCTCGGAAAGATTGCTCCGGTGTCTTTCACGGGAACATGTCCCCTCTTGCTTTCCTGCTGCTTCTGGAGGTCCATGGTCATTTTCAGAGCAACCTCTGTGTTCTCCAGCTTTCCTTCCTTGGCTCACTTTTCCTTCCATGTGTTCTCTCTGAGTTCTCTCATCGATTTCATGGCTGCTCTTGATGTCTTTTTACTGTCCACTTCCCCATCTCTTATCTGTAGCCTGGGACTTGATTTCCTGAGTGCAGATCCACGGCCAGGGGCCTATAGGGCGCTCTCTGTGGATGCCCGCCAGCTCTCTTGTGACCAGGAGAGGTGTATATCAAGCCAGACACTGGAAGGCATTGTCAAGTCTTCCTTCACCAGCGACCCTAGTACTTCTTCATCTAGTCCTGCAGCTTTAACTCTGTGCTTTCTCTTCGTCTTTGCTGACCCTGTCTTGGTGCCTGTCATTTTCAGGTCTTGTTGGGATCCTCACTGCGGCAGTGACTCTTCTCTGCTCCGTCTTTCCCCCTTGTATCCCACTGTTCACGCTGTGGCTTGAGTGATCTAGCCTAGTTAAATTTCCAGAATGGCTCGCCCTGGGCTGGGGATAAAGTGCCAGACATAGGAGAATGGCATACGAGACCCTCCCTCTGGTCTGGTCCCTATGTAGCTTTAATCTTCATCAGTCTTATTTCCTCAGGATCTGTGCTTCAGCCATCCTGCTGCCCTTTGCCGCTTGATCTCCATATGTAATGCTTTTCTTGTTTCATTTTTCCCAAGCTGAGGTTAGGGCAGGTACTCTCTGTTTATAGAACCTTTGTGTTAACCCTTTCACAGTTCTTTCCATGCTGTATTGAAATTACTTTTCTTTCTCGGCAACAGGGCATCTCTTCTTGCTGTGTTCCTAGTACCTGGCATATTTTGTAGCACATAAAGTTTGAATTATTGAGCTTCCTTTTCCTCCTTTCCTCATTTGAACTGTGTCGTATTATTGGGATACTATCCTTATTTTAATATTTAATACATTAAGTGCTTATTTAAAAAGATCTAATCTTGCTTTATTACTAATCTGAGTGATGTGTCTTGGAGCTCACACCTTTCCATCTGCCTATGGTAGCTGTTTTCGTGACTCGCGTTCCTTCTTCACTCTGAAGTACTGTAGCTGCGGTTTCTTCAAAATCCTGCTGTTCCCAGCCGATTTGTGGTTTCTTGTTTTCCTTTGCCAGTCCTTCTTCGTCTTTTCACTGTCTAACGGGAGAATGCCTTAGGGCTCAGGCCTAGGGTTTCTTCTTTTATCCACTACACTCATGCCCTAGGGTCTTGGCTTTAAATGAGTAGTGTTTCGATGTCGGTGACTCTTAAGTTTATTTCTCCAACTTGGACCATTCTTCTGAACTCAAGACTTGTATATCAACTGCCTGCATAACATGTGGACTTGGATGTTTACTAAGCATCTCAGGCATAAGGCTCCCTAAAGCACCAGCTCTTCCTGCAGCTTCCTCCATCTTAGTAAGTAGCAACTTCCTCTTTTCAGTTGCTCAGGCTGAAAACCTGGAGGTCTCCTTACCTCCTCTTCCCCTCTTGCGCTCCATACCCAGTTTATCAACATCTCCTTTTGGCTCTTCTTTGAACATACGTCCACAGTGTGACCACTTATCACCACCTTATCTGCTACCACGTCTCGTCATAGCCTGGCCAACCTCCCTGCTTCTGCCCTTGCCCTCTGCACGCCATTCTTCACTAAGAAGCCTGAAGAATTCTTAAAAAATCAAAAGTCTGATTTTGCCAGTCCTCTTCTTAGAACCTTCCAGTGGCTCTCTCAGTTCATAGTGACAGCTTTACGTCACCTGTCATGCTGGTGTTTGGTCCCTGCTGCTTTTCTGATCTGTCCCTTGTTACTTTCCACCTCACTTTTCTCACTTCTCTCCAGCTACTTTGGCCTTCTTGCTTTCCACAGACTTGCAGAGGCTTCCATGTCAGGGCCTTTGTGCTGGTTTGCCTGGAATGTTCTTCCCAGACATTTACATGACTTATTCCCTCACTGCCTTCAGACCACAGCTCCAGGGACACCCTGTCAGTGAGGTTTCTCTTAGGAGCTTGCAACACACCTGCCTTCCTTTCCCGCTTTGTTTTCCCCCCATAACACTGACACCATCAAGCATACTTTATACTTCATTGTTGTCTGTGTCCTACCACCGTTAGCTTCCTAAGAGTAGCATAGCGATTATTTCTTCCTGTTCATTACTAAGTCAATTTCCTAGAAACTGGCATATCGTAGGTGCGTGGTTAAAAATATTTGTTTCATGAGTGTGGGCAGCCTTATATTCCTGACTTAGTGTTCCAGGGCACCTGTGCTTTATTTGCATGAAATACAGTGACAGCCACATGACGATTATTATGGATGGCAGTTCAAAGTTCTAGTGCCAACAGCCTGAATTATTGATACAGATGAATTCTTTTCCCCCCAAATTAGTGCTTTTTGGAACTTTAGCTCCCCCTTACCTTTTTTTTTTTTTTGCCCCTTCTTAGAAAGGTTCCCTGGTTTGTGAAATTTAAGAAATGTCATCAGTGGGCGCCTGGGTGGCTCAGTTGGTTAAGCGACTGCCTTCGGCTCAGGCCATGATCCTGGAGTCCCTGGATCGAGTCCCGCATCGGGCTCCCTGCTCGGCAGGGAGTCTGCTTCTCCCTCTGACCCTCCCCCTTCTCATGCTCTTTCTCGCTCTCAAATAAATAAATAAATAAAATCTTAAAAAAAAAAAAAAAAGGCGCCTGGGTGGCTCAGTTGGTTAAGCGACTGCCTTCGGCTCAGGCCATGATCCTGGAGTCCCGGGATCGAGTCCCGCATCGGGCTCCCTGCTCGGCGGGGAGCCTGCTTCTCCCTCTGACCCTCCCCCCTCTCATGTGCTCTCTCTCTCTCTCATTCTCTCTGTCTCAAATAAATAAATAAAATCTTTAAAAAAAAAAAAAAGAAATGTCATCAGTTACCATCCTCTTGGGAATTCACAACTCACATTAGCATATCAAAGGCCATGAGTACTTCTGAATTAAAGAAATCTTTAACTCAGAGTTTTCCATACTTAATTGATGATCCTATTGAAGATACCAGCAATTATAAAATGCCTTCCAATTTCAGATATGTTAAATCATGAAAAAAAAAAGGCTTCAAATTGATGAAATATACTGTAATGATATCCTGAGACACCTATTTGGGAACTGAAATTTATTCTATCAAGGAGTTATAGATATACAGACCTAAATATTAACAAAGGGTTAGTAACAGGCTAATTAAAATAATGCTACTTCTTGTTCTGATATTACATATATCCCTTTTTCAAACAGCTGATATGAATTCTTCAAAATCGGTGGGAAGCGATGCACCCTGTGTTGTAAAAGTGGTAAGAAAATATTTTAGCTGATTTTCTTTTTTGTTGAATGGGTGTAGTATTTATTTTGTAAGACATCCTCTTTGATAACTAGAATTAATGAAACCATAAGGTACTACATTTTTAACAATGTTTGATAAATGTTTAATAAGACACAAAAGTATCTTTATAGTTTTAAGTAATTTAGTTCAAAAAGTCCATTTCCTCTCTTTTAAATTAGAGTGATCCTGGTATTTGGGGGAAAAATGAATGAAAGTATGGAGGTGTACAAATGTGGAATAAAAATACTCAGCTCATTCTTTTTATTTCAGCTATATTTACAAAAGATGAGCTACTTTTTTATTTATATCCCACAATACTATACTACTCTAATGAAATTTTATTGTATTTTATCTTGCATTTGCTTCTGAACTTCCACTTGGTCAATTTTTTTCATTTTATTTCCAGTTTTCCCTTCCCCATCCATTTTAGTAAATTTTTTATTTAATTGTGATCACTTTGAACCTTCTTTTTGCTAAACTAATGTTGAAATTAGTGTGTGATGAGTAAAGGTTGACAGCATCCCGTCTGATATAAGCATACTTTGAATAGTCAGGTCATCTTACACACTGGTGCACTAAAAGGCATTTTAACTACTATTTTTTGCTAAGAATATATTACGCATCTTTCTGCTTGCAAAGTTACATTTCTAACTCCTCTCAAAGTTCTTTACTCTGTGTGAAGAACATGTTTTTGTTAAATAATAGAAGAGATAACAGGTTCTGTTAATTTGGGCAAATTACATAAGTTCCCCACCCCTCCTTTCTTTCTAACGGCTACAGAAATCAGAATTATCCTCAAGTTTTGTGTTTTGGTTTGTTTTATTTCACTTTCTTTTCAATGAGGAATATATTTGATCCCTTGTGAATTAACTCTTTTGGACCTGAGTTGTTTTAGTGATTGTTTTTAATACTTTTTATTCAGGCATAGTTTTTACAAGGAAATCCATGGATACTAAATAATTTGAATACTTTTGACAAGTGCATGTACTTGTACATCTCCCACCTGTATCAAAATATAAAACATTTCTGTCACCCCAGAAAGATTTCTTATATTGTGTTCTGGTCAAACCCCTACATCCTGCACCCTTGGAGGTAACTACTTACCCGAGTTTTTTTTCTGAAAAAAAATTTTTTTTTGTGCTGTGGATTATTCTTGCCTAGAATGTCGTATACATTATACAGTATATACTGTTTTGTTTCTGACTTCTTATGCTCCACAAAATGTTTAATAGACTCATTCATGTTGTTGGTGTATCAATTAACTCGTTCAGTTTTACTGCTCAGAAAATTATATAGACATAGTCTTTTTTTCCATTTCCTGTTGATAGAGTTTTTGGCTATTATGAATAAAGCTTTTATAAAAATTTTTGTACAAGGTTTTTATTTCTCTTGGATAAATATCTGAAAGGAGAATTGCTGGTTTATAGGAAAGGTGTATATTTAAATTTATAAGAAAGTACCAGACAGATTTCCAAAGTGGTTGTGCCATTTTACACATCCACCAGTGAGGTAGGAGAGTCCTGCTCGTTCCAGATCCTTGACTGTGTGGTTGTCAGGTGGGCGGGATTGTTTTGCAGCCATGGTGTTGGGTGTATAGTAGTGTCTCAGAGTTTTACCTGATGGCTGATTTTGATTAGTTTTCCCAAGGAATTGTGCTTACTGGCCATTGATGTATTTTGTGACGTGCCTCCTCAGTTTTTGTTTGTTTGAAATAACTAGGTTGTTTTGCTTTTTATAATTGAGTAGTAAGAGAGTTGTTCTGGATGCAAGTCCTATTCCAGATGTGTGCATTGTAAATATTTTCTCCCAGTTTGTCGTTTGCCTGTTTGGTTTTTTGAATGCCTTTCTGCACCTTTTGAGATGGATCATAGGATTTTTCTCCTTTATTCTGTTAATGTGGCAGTAATATTGATTGGTAATTTGAGTGTAAAACTTTTATTCTTAACATACACTCCACTTAGTTATGGTATATTATGCTTTATACATAATGCTGACATTGATTTGTCAGTATTTTGTTAAGGATTTTTCCATCTTTGTTCATGAGGGATATTGGTCTTTAATTTTTTTACTAATATTTCTAAATTTTAAAAATGTCCACTCTCATTGTTTAGTTTTGGCATCAGGGTTATTGGCACTCGGTTTCCTTCTTGCCCTGCAGAACCCTGGATCACCTCCTTTTTACTCCTGGTGCCTCTGTGAGGAAAGCGGAGTCTGGCCTGGGGCTCATTGTGTTTGTTCCCCCCCCCCTTTTTTTTTTAAGATTTTATTTATTTCTAGATCGAGAGAGAGAGAGAGAGAGAGAAAGAGAGGGAGAGAGAGAGCCAGGCAGAGGTAGGGGCAGAGGGAGAGAATCTCAAGCAGACTCCCTGCTGAGCGCAGAGCCTGACTCCAGGGCCCTATCTCACGACCCTGAGATCCTGACTGGTCACCCACATGCCCTGATTTGTTTCCCAATTTTTAAAGACCACGGTCTATACTGCCTGAAAGGAGGGATTCCATCTGTTTTGTCCAGTTTTTATATTTGTTTATAGCAGTGGGCTAATCGGGTCCCAGTTACTCTGTCAGGCCTGTAAGTAAAGTTGATACCTTGATGGGCATATCCAGGCATTTTGCTTTTCTTTAAGCCCTTTCATTTTGGTTTTTTCTCTCTCTCTGTGGACTAATATTTCTTTTGAAATACTCAGTTTGCTGCTGTATCAGAGGAAGAAAGTTCTTACTATTAAATTGGGTTGTTTGTATGGAAACACAGAATGTTATTTGCATTTGTCTTTGATATGACAGATTAAAATTAAAATCTGCAGGCAAGACCACTTTCTTCTTAGGATCTTAAAGTTTCCATTGTTAGAAGAGAGCAGGTCCACTTATGACTTCTCACAGTCTTGAGGTTCAAAAAACGTGGTTGGCTGTGACTACCTTGCCGTTGGCTGACCTGCACTGCCCTCCCCACGTGTTGGAAGGACAGCACCAGGGCCACACCTGACAGGTGGGGCTGGTGTGTCACCGTGTCTGTTTTCTTCTGGATAGCCTGAGATTTTTCTAACCGTGGTTTGGTTTAGAATGAAGATGCTCTTCTTTATTATGGGTCATTCTAAGTATTTTAGTTGTTATTTAATGTAACCTCACTTGTACTCCCTGTTTTACTTACAGAGTTATGAAAAAAAATGAGTAGGAACAAGCATTTCCTAACTGCTTAATAAGGTAGTAAATTACTCTTTATTTCTAGTTTTAAAGCCTTTTGTTATCAAACCTAGTTTAGTGCTCTGCATCTCTCCTGTCTCCTAATTTAGTTCTGTTTCCATTGGCCTGTATTACTCCTTTGTCATTAGGACAATGGTAAATAGTCAGTTGATTTCTCTTTTGCATTTAATATCTTAGCAACATTTTCAGTGTGGTAGTTTGTGATCCTGGAAGAATGCCATAAACAAATCAGTGTTACTGACTTTCCTTTTCCTCTCTCGGGGAGAGCCTTGTAGCTGCTATTGCTGGTTCCTTCCCAGATCCTTATCCTCTCTGAATTCCTTGGAACTCTAGTAGCATTCATTCTGTTTACATTTATTTTACCATTTCAGATGCTAATATCCTTCCCACGCCACAGTTGCTTTTAATTTTGTATGTGTTTTTCTGCTTAGCAGGATTTCAAGTTGTTTAATGCTAAGGACCTCGTTGTAAACTTGTTTTCTTTATCACGTTTTTAAATGCCTATTTTATTCTTCTGAAAACTTTGTAGCCATAATTTCCCGTCACCTTTTGATTTCCTGGGGCCACCCACTTTCATCTCTGGTCTGTGTCTTTTCAAGTAGCATCATTTGCCTTCACTTGTGACGTGCTGTGACGTAGCTCTGTCTGCTACTTATTCTGTAAGTCTTTTGCTCTCAGAGCTTTATAATATTAAAGGTGGAAATGGTTCACCAAACACAAGCCTGTAAAATGAGTATCAGATCTTTCCAGTATGAAAATCAAATGTTTATGAACATTTGCCATTTAAAACATTAAGGTCTATTAAAAATCATGTTTTCAAAGAACAGGTACTACTCTTTGGGGGAATTTCATAAGTAATTACTAAAAAAAAGCAAGATACAAAACTACATGTAGTATGGAGGTAATTTTATAAAACAGCCATAAATGTGAAGAAAATATGTCAAAATATTTCCAAATTTTCTAAAATAAGCACATATATTATCTTTGGAGAAAAATCACCTTAGCAAATGTTATTTAAGAAATAATCGAAGGCTGGGTGGCTCAGTCGGTTAAGCGTCTACCTTCAGCTTGGGTCATGATCTCGGGGTCCTGGGATTGAGCCCGCATTGGCCTCCCTGTTCAGCTGGGAGTCTGCTCCCTCTCTCTCTGTGTGCATGCCCTCTCTCTCTCCCTCTTTCTCTGTCTCAAATAAATAAATAAATCTTAAAAAAAAAAAATCAAAGGCAAGTTGATTTTTAATGTGAAATTAGACTTAATAATGCAATGGCATATCAAATCAAACAGTGGTTCTCCACTCCGGTTGTGCGGTATAATCAGAATCTCTGAGTGCAGAGCCTGGTTATTGGTATTTTTAGTAAAGCTCCCCACGGGATTCTTTTGTGCCTCAAGGTTGAGAACCACTGGTAGAGTGGTTCAGCACCTTCATTATTTTCATTGGAATCATGCATGCTCATGTGTACTTTTGGGGATCCTTTCATTCAGTGAGGCGGCAGGTTCCCTGTGCTTCTGGTAGGGCTTCCCACCTCAGTGTGGAAGATTTGTCAAAAAATGTGGTTGCTGCTAATATGCATCCCTGCTCTGGGAAAGAGCTTCGGATGGTGAACCCACGAATTTCTTACATTTGGTCTTGAAATTAAGTTAAGACAGACATATTCAAGATAGATGTTTAGGTACATACTGAATATTTTCTCTCTCCTACCAAATGACCGTTCTGGTTTTGTTTAGGGCCTTATTCCTTATTGACTTAGGGGAGCAGCCTTGGAACTGTGGTGCTGGGGTCACCAGAGATGGTAAATTTGTATTCTCTGCCTTTAGATAACTGAGATACCCTATCTGTATTTTATCTCAGGAAAGATGATGTGCAGTGAGAAATGGGAAATTGGTAAAAAGTTGGATAATGGAAGGAGGAAAAAAATACTCTTTTGTGTTTTCTTGTTAACAGCCTTGATAACGAATTAGTTTTCAGTTACACTCCCCCTTTGCAGTCATGTCAGTGAGCTCAGAGCAGAACTGAGGGGGAGGGCGGGCTTTTGGGTCTTATAGCCTAACATAACAGTTCCTTATTTCGTGGTCCCTTTACAGTGTGAATGGACATAAAGTCTGTATTTTGAAGTTCCCTGGCAAGAAGTTTGCAGACTGATGTTTAATTTCTCTCACAGACTTTATGAGAAGTGACCTGAATTTTCAATTCATATATCATAATTTTTTGGTAGGAGGGGGAAACTTTATACAGCTTCATTTTTAAATGGCAGCCAGTTGCTTTTAGAGGGTGCCATTGAAATATATCACATTTTAATTTTTTTTCTGTTGTCATCTTCATTTTGACACTTAGAAGTCTTAAAGAAACGTTTAGTGATATTCTAGTTAAAATGTCAGTCCCAATTTCTTTTCTAAATCTTGGCTATTATAGAGTTGGCAAAGTATTTTAGATTTGAAATATGTTAATAAAATTTTAGTTATGAGTTAAGGTATTTTCTTCCACGGAAATAGCGAGCTTTGGCCAGAGTGCAATGCCAAGGAAGTAGCTCCTTTATTTTGTTATAATGGAACCTTATTGGATTAGAAAAAAGTATGAAATGAGCTCAAAGAGCCTTCATTGTAGTGGGGCTTTCATTATAATAGTCTGATTTATATAGGTTGATTCTTATTATTATAAGTTTAATAAATTATTGCCCGAAGGGAAGCTTGGAAATGAAAGTTGATATGACATAGGTCGAAATGGAATGAATCAGAATTTTATACGATGGTAATAAGCCAGGATTTGTCTTAGGAAAACCCCTTTCAAACTTGAATTATATTAATAAGCTATTCTAAAAGTTAGCCTTTGGAGAGAACTTCACCAAAATGTCTTCTCTTGAATTTCGACTACTTTTTTCATTTCTTTCACGGAGACTGCTGCTTCTGCTGAAGGCCTGGCTGTGGGCTCTGAACAGGTACAGGTGTCTATCCAGAGAGCACTGATGCCAAGAAAAGAGCCGCAGGTTATGGTGACACTTGAGGTACCGAGTCCAAAAATTAGGGATTTGGACTCATACCTTATATGTTGGTTAGCTTCTACTTCTTAAGAGGTGATGAGATGCCAAGCCCTCTGTACCATTCTGTATACTTACAGGCAAGTATACTTACCTGGAACAAGGCAAGTTTATTTTCAGGTTCTGATCCACGTGTTAGTTGTGTATGTTGCCTGTTTGCGGTTGAGTGCTCGTTCTTAACTAGGTGCTGCCTGACTCTTTGCAGATTGGCCGACCAGTCTTCCTATACGTGCTGTTACTAGGGATTCCTAAAGCTAGTGAGCCTTATTGTCATTTCTTATAATGCTCTGCTGACCTTGGAACTCCAGCTGCACAGATGTTCTGTCCAAAATGACTTTCTTCCCGTATTTCGTAAAGGAAAAGCAACCCTAGAATTAGTTTGGAAATGTTAGCTTCCTTATTTGAAGTTTTCACTGCTTTTCAGAATTTTTCTCAGGTTCTCAATAAATAAGCTAATACCAACAGAAATGATCAAACTTGACATACTAACCACTTTTGATTCAGACACAACTTACTATTTAAAAAGTCCACAAAATTGTAAGGTCTTTTTTACCCTTCCCATGTGTATTTAACAAGGCAAACTCCCAACAGGCTGATATTTCTTGTTTGTCCATGCCTTTTTGTGCATACATAACTCTTTACAATCATTTTAACTGTTACTATCCCTTAAAATGTAAAATGAATGTAGTCCAGTAAAGTTGGTGGAAAACAATTATTACCGAGCCCCAGTTTCCTCTTGACTTTGAATTATCACGTGGGAAGTGAATTGTGGGGCTCCTTAGTTTGAAAAAGGCGGGAATCAGTGCCAGCAAGGAAGGGATGTCACTAAGTGGACAGTGCTTGCTCGCTCTGGAGTTCCAGAAAATTCCCTTTGTGACAAGGTTGGTTTCTGCCAGTCCTGATCAACTAGATACAAGTTTTCCCTGAGAAACAGGGACAAGAGTTGGATTTTGCCACTGATTGGTTAAGTCGGGTATTGGAATTTTATTAGATCTCAGAAATAAAATTCTGATAGCCCCTTGGTAAAACAGTTTACATGGTTGCCAGTTATTGCTTAAGAGAAAGCTTAACAAAGATGAAAATGAGTTTAAATATTTTTCTTAAACTTCTGTGAAGATGGAGCTGTATATCTGATTTTGAACATTTTATCACTTACAGAAGTGGACCTTGACAAAAATACCAAGATTCATGGACTCTTCTGAGAATATCTAAAACATTTTTAAAGAGGGTGTGCCTTAAACATAGTTACAAACTTAAGTTATCACAATTACATTGGAAAGAAACACTGATGTTTTTTGACATCAGTGCTTCTTGAAGTTTCATTAAAAATGACTCCATAATGTTAACGACTGCTAGCGCCAATTACCTCTTATGTTTTAAGGAGCCCAGTGACAATGGACCTCTCTTTACTGAATTGAAGTTCTACCAGCGAGCTGCCAAACCAGAGCAAAGTAAGGAATAAGGCACACTTACGCCTACACTCTTAAAGTGACTGCCGCTTGTTGTGTGAAGTCAAGACTAGAGCACTGGATCTGATATTACCATGCTTTTTGTTTTTTACTTGTATGAAAGAATTCTGATCTCTTATTGGGTTTGATATGATAAGATTTCACTTATATTGACATATAGAATAAATTTAGTAGAGGATATAGGATTTAGTAAATACTGTTAAAAATTGAGAAGTAATCCTAATTCATGTATGGGACTCCCAGTCTTTTTGAGAATTTTTTCTAAACTCTGGAGAACATAACCTGGGCAGAGGGGGATGCTGTAATTGATGAATCAGAACAACCTGCAGGGAAGAGAGCTAGACCTCTTCAAGCCCCCCCCCCTCCCCCCCAGGGCTTTATTTCCTGGTTGACGACCTTTGGAAATGAGGTAAACAACTTCCAGATTGGGTAAAATGTCTTTCTGGAGAAGTGAGTAACCATTTATATCATTAGAGCTAGTAATAGCAACTGGCATAATGTGGTTGGATTTTCTTTTTTTAAATGCCTTTCGCAGATTTTTCATTTTAAAGACAATGCTTAGAGCAGGATAAAATTTTGTGGGTTAATAAAAATGTTTTGATTGCAAGGTACTTGTTATTTGTTATTATAATGTATTGTTCACTTTTTTATGAAAAAAGATGAACTCTTATTGCATGTATAAGTACATTCTGCTCTTAATGATTTAAAAAATCATGTAAAACAAAAGTGAAATCACAGGCCTGTGTTTTTTAACTTGTAGTTCAGAAGTGGATTCGCACCCATAAACTGAAGTACCTGGGCGTTCCTAAGTATTGGGGGTCTGGCCTACATGATAAAAATGGAAAAAGGTAAAAATTTGCATGTTTTGTGTTTCTTCTCCCTGTTTTGAGCATTCACTGTCCATGGTTTACTGAGCACCTGCAATTCTGCCGGGCCTACATCTGGGCTGCAGGGCATGCACTTAACAGAGATGAACAGGACATTATCCCTAGTCTGGAGGACTTGTGCAGAGCACTAGAACTGACTAGAGCCCAGCTGATGAGTAGGAACAAAGCAAAAGCACCCTGCATTTTTTCCTCTTACAAATAAGCAAGCAGGCAAACAAAAACTCCATGTCGTTTATGGGAAAGGGAGCCCTTCAGGCTTCAGTTTGGTGTTTCATATTAGATACATGATCTGCCCGTGGCAGCATCCTCCTCTTTATGACATTTCAGTCCAGCTGGTGAGAAAACACAAACAAGTATGAGACAATTATAACCACTAAGTGCTACTAAACTGTGCGACTCTGCTTCGTTTGTGTCTTAGGAGTTCTGAGATTGGAGAGAGAACCTTGTTGGCACCGCTGAATTGGAGAAAACCTCCCATACTTTGGTGCATGATTGACATTTTAAAAATATTTGAATGAATGAATGGAACTTCCTGGAGTAAGGCTGGCAGCTGTCCGAGAAGTAGATTTAGTTCGGTCCTGGGGGTATATTGGTTAGGGTGCTTTCAGCTGCAAGTAAAGGAAAACTTTGACTCTGAAGTGATCGTCAGGGATCCAGGTTCCTTTATCTTGCCCTTTTTCCCTCCTCCTCTTGGCTTTGTGCTGTATTAATTCTCCATTGTGTGGCCTCAGGGTGGCTGCCCCATTTCTAGGCATCACATGCAGACGCAGCAGCTCACGGCAGTAGAAGGTATTGCTTGTTCTGTGTTTCACTTTCCTGGTAAAGGAACCTCCCTTCCTCTCATGTTTCTTGGTCCGGGTTTTATCGGTGCTTATTCTTAAACCAGTCACCAACAAGGGCCAAGCGATCACAGTGATGGGCATGGCAAAGCATGCGGCCATGTGGAAGAGGATGGAATGCTTGAACCCAGTTGGTGCTCTGTTGGAAAGGATGGAGAGGAGAGGTAGTTGTTGGGTGGGCAGCCAGCGCTGTTTTTCTCTTGGAAGTTCTTATCCTGGGATCTGTGTACCTCTTAGGGAATATGGCGAACTTCCTGAAATGATAGCATTTTTTTGTTACATATGGTTTTGCTGGGACAAGTCTCTATAGTTTTTATGAAAATTTCTGGAGAAGTAGTATAGAGCAAGGAATAATTACATATAGAGCAGGGATTCTAGAGCCAGACTGTTTGGTTTCAAATCTGTGTTTTGCTCCTTAAAATGTATGTGACTGGGTAAGTTACTCCTTTTGGCCTCAATTTCCTCATCTGTGAAATTGAAGAATAGCTCCCCACTTAATAAGGGGGATGAAACGTAAAGCTGTTAGAATATATGTAAAATACTGTGTTAGCTTTTACTTTAGCTTTTACTCTCAAAGGGGCCTTAATCCCTTAAATGTTCAGAACTACCAATTTAGAAAACCACTGGAGAACAGGATACGTCTTAGGCCGGAGAGTATTGCAAATGCAGGGACCCGGTAGGTCTCTGGCCTGCCTTGTGGCACTTGGCATTGCTCTTTCTCAAGGAATAGGATGTGCATGTGGAAGGGGGAAGGAGCCTGAGGCCAGTAATGGAAACCATCAATGTGTACTTTCCTGGAGACTTGGATAAATGCAAATGATAAAATGCAAATGTTGGAAAATCAGTTGATGTGTATAATTTGAAACAGGCGATTAGGGGATGATTTACAGTACTGGTGGAGTGGTTTGTGAATAAAAACAAAGATGTACTCAGTGTGATGTATTAATAGATCTCATGTTGAATTAAGCAGTTGTGTTTTAGCCCTCTTTTAGACTCTTACCAGAGGTTGTATTTTTGTTACCCCTGTATTATTTTATACTAATTACATCACTTACTGTAAAAACAAATGTGTGTGTGTGTCCTGTTCTCATCCCTCAACCTTTCAAAACCTGTTGTACAAAGGAAATCAGGAAGTCAGAATTATTGTTCCTTCTTTATGATGATAGAGTTCGCAGTGTACTGGAAAATCTTATATGAATGAATACATTTTGCCTCTCACTAACTGCATGACTTTGGACAAATCACTTTACCTCTATAGACTTAATTAATTTATTCATTAAAATATGTTTAGACAAGTTGATCTCTCATTCTCTTCCAATTCAAAAATGGATAGAATCCTGATTTTTTTTTAATTTGGCATGTTGTCTTTTAATGTTAGCTTTCCTTCCCTGTTGAACGTGTCATATGGTATGTGTTGTAGGCTTCTCAGATAAAAATAAGGGGATTTTTGTGTACCACTGACGTTTATTTGTTTGGATATGTTTAGTGTAGAGGTGAAAAACCATGGTGCCACCACTTCCTACAGGACAAATTACCAGTCATCGGTTTTCTTCTGCTGTAAAATGGGGCGAATAGGAGCCCCTGCCTCACGAGGGTGATGTGAGGTTGACACACACTAGCACATGTGAAGTACTCAGAACAGTGCTGTGTTCAGACCAAGGCTTTAGTTCGTGCTCGCTGTTGTTACGATCATCATTCCTAATCTTATCCCCATTGGAATGTACATTGTGAGTGTGGCCTTGGTTTTTACTGATTTATGGAGTAATTTAACCAGACGAATCAGAATTTGGAAAACTTGATAAAGATAAAAGTGATCCTCAGAGCATACGGTGAACTGTGTTACTGGAGTGAGGTGTTGCTTTTCGGGCACACACAGAAATGTCACTTACGGTTGTCAGATGTTGGAATTTGAGTGCCAGAAAAGATCTCAACACGCATGAGGCCCCACGCTGTCATTCCATATCTGTGGGGATTAGGTCTCACAGAAGTAATGTGACTCGGCCAAGGTGACTTAGTGGGTTTGTGGCAAAACCAAAAATCTGCACATTTCCCCAGGATATTTGTTTTTCCCTAGCTTTTGTCCTTTGAGTATTTAACATATAGCCCTTTTATACCATTTAAACAATTTTATTGAATTTAGCTATTATTACAGCATCTCTTGATAGTCTCGATTTTAATAAAACGTTAATACTGCTAAAATGTGCCCTGAAAGTAGAGAAAAACAACAAGCTAATATCCAGAAACATAAATTAACTTTGGTGTGAGGAAAATCCATGATACTAGTCTTACATGGATTGTCTCCTCTTTCCTGTGAACGAATCGCGAGCATCTGTCTGTGGGCTGATTAGCTCACGTTGAGTAGTGTCGCAGGAAACCACCTGGCTGCCACCACGAGGAGGCCCTCTGGGCAGCACAGGGAAGCACTCCCAACTCTTGAGATTTCTAGCTGGAAGAAACGGTTTCAAATGTTTGTCTTTCTTTCCTTCTTTCTCCTTTTTTCCCTTTTCATTCTGCTTTCTCACTAAACATGGCCTTGAAAAAATTACTGTGAAGGGAGAGTAGTCACTGCAAAGTAGGTTTTCCAGAGTTCTGTTTTGTTCATTGACTTTTCTTGTTTGTCTTTAGTTACAGGTTTATGATAATGGATCGCTTTGGAAGTGACCTTCAGAAAATATATGAAGCAAATGCCAGAAGGTTTTCTCGGAAAACTGTCTTGCAGCTAAGCTTGAGAATTGTATGTGAGCTACATTCCTCTTGTTTTAATCCAGTAAAGGCGAGTTGTGTTGAAGCTCAGTCCTCTGCTGGCTGGTGTTAGGTACTGCATTAATTTATTCTATATGATGCTTTCATAGCTGGATATTCTGGAATATATTCACGAGCATGAGTATGTACACGGAGATATCAAGGCCTCAAATCTTCTTTTGAGCTACAAGAATCCTGACCAGGTAGCTTTATTAACTTTAATTTCTACTATTTAAAAGCTGTTGTTTGAAAACAAATATGGTTGCTTTGAACTTTTGAACCTGTGCAGAAGTTTTACTTTTTGGAGTAGATACGGTAATAATAATATTTCTTCTTGACACTTTTATCTAGTTAACATTCTACATTTCTGATGCGATTTGTTGGCACTTTATCAAGTTGGCTATTTTGCCCTAAATAATATTCAGAAGAAGTACTTGTGATACAAAATGAATTTCAAATAGCTGTTTGGGGGTGGAAGCTTAAAATTATATAGTGCACCGATGAATTATGTTTGCTTGTCTGCTTTGTCATTTTTTTATTTCCTTTGTTCAAGAAATCCATCAAATATAAGTGTTCTGTTACTTGGAAAATTTGGTCTTTAACATGTTGATTATTCAAATCAATTGGTTTACAGAAATATCTTAGCTGTCTAAATTTGTATACCCTTAGTGTTTAGAATTCAAATGTGCACTTTTTTTAGTTTATTGTATTCACTTTGTAATTTTTACTTTTTAAGGAAAAGAGAAAAGCTAATGCTATTATACCTTTATTTGGATCAGTTTAGTTGGAGTGGAGGGGTTTATGCAATTTTCTTGAAGCTGTTTCCACAATTTCGGTTAAAGTAAGGTTTGGTTGGCACTCCTGGTCAGGCCACTGTGTGGAATCTGTCCCATGTATGTTCTTGCATCTTACTGATGGTGTATAAGAAAGGGCTATCTAAGTATTTTAAGTGTGTTTATGTTGACACTCCATTTTATTTTTTTCTCAAACCAATCTTTAACTTTCTCTTGCTTAGTTTTTCCCTTTCCCTTCACCTTGCCTCTATTTTCTACCATCTCCGGTATTGCCTCCATCCCCCGTCTCTGTCATGGTGGCGGTCAGGGATCTCCATGTACAACAGAGGAAAGTCCCTATACGGTAGCATGCTCGTGGGGAAATCTTACAGGCACTCACAGGATTCCCAGACGTCTTGTGTTAGATGTTTTTAAAAAGGTTAAAAGCAAGCAAGCAAACAAACAGAACATGGCTGAGAACCTGAACCATAAGGATTCCATTAATTGAAGTGAACTGGACTTGTACAATGCAATAAATAAAAATACAGTTTAGTTCAGTTTGCAGTTAGCTAAAATATGCTGCCTTTTGTTTGTAGGAAAATATTTTTGCAGCTCCGTTATCCTTCGGGCATATGCTTTGGATGGGATTATTTTTCTAGTGTTAGATGTGTGTGCTAGATCCATCCCCATATTTTTACTTCAGTTTCCTCTTGTGATCACATGCATACATTTGTGAGACAGTTACCCAGAACCAGAGATGTGATATGTGGCTATGGAATAGAAGAAAGCCAAATTTACTGGCTTTGTATGCTCATGAGACCCTCAAGTACATGCCCACAGATATATGCTTTGTAATATTAAAATTTAGTTTTAATTATGAAACTTGACTTTAATATATATTTAAAGGGAGATAAGAGCCTTATCTAAAGATTTTTCAGATCATTATTATCGGAAATAATTTTATGAAGTGAATTGATAAATTGATTATTTCATAAGTGGAGGAGCAGAGGAATAGAAAATAATTAATTATCGTGTGTCATCTAAGTAGGTAGTCTTATACTTGCTGTGGGGCAGTTGTATTGCAACAAGTATTGATGGTTTCCTCTGTGCTTAATTCTGTTTTGGACTCTGCAAGAAAAAATATAAGATTTATAGTCTTTGCTCAAGTTGAGACAGGATTAATTACAAGTATAACATATTTACCTAAAGTGTATAGAGGCAGGTGATATTATCTGGACTATAGTGACGTGAACATTCACATTTTTCTTGAAATAAAAGGTCTTTCAGAATTGGGGTGCCTGGGTGGCAAAGTCCGTAAGGTGTCTGACTCCTGGTTTTGGCTCAGGTCATGATCTCAGGGGCCTGAGATCAAGCCCTGCACTGGGCTCTGCACTCAGCATGGAGTTTGCTTAAGACTCTCTCTCTCTTTGTCCCTCCCTGCCTGCACACTCAGGTGCATGCGCGTGCTCTCTTGCTCTCTCTCAAAATAAATAAATAAATCTTAAAAAAAAAAAAAGCCTTTCAGGATTAAGTATTTGCTTTTGTTAGCATATTGGATCTCACTTGTTTCAGGTACAGTGGGGTGGCCTTGCAAATGAATCCACCTTCGAATGACAGTATTTTGTCTCTGGGCCATAAAGGAGTATATGTGCAATCATTTTGGCTTTGATTTTTCTTGGTGCTTGGACATTTATAGGTGTACTTGGTAGATTACGGCCTTGCTTACCGGTATTGCCCAGAAGGAATTCATAAAGAATACAAAGAAGACCCCAAAAGATGTCATGATGGCACTATTGAATTCACCAGCATTGATGCGCACAATGGTGTCGGTATGTCAATGACACCTGACAGAAATATGCTGCTAACATTTCAGTTGAAATCCTGCATGTTCTTAATTTTGTACAAATAAGCAAGCAGATAAATAAGAATCGCAGAGGCAGGTAGGGTGGGGAAAGGGTCGGGGGAGGAGGTTGGACTCCTGTAGTCGTGTAACGGGGCCACCAGGGTCTTTCCCTTCTTCTGACCTTGGTTTTAGCAGGGAATGTGGTTCGGTCAGCTCACTGAGGATTTCTTTTTGGTTCTATTTAGCTTAGTCGAATGTGGGGAATTTTTTTTCCCCCTAAAAGTCTGTAAGTTTCTTAGGCAGCCACAACTTTGTAGCAGGCACACTGACTTTGTCACCTCTGAAGTCGGCTTATTCCTTTAGCAGGCGTTTTCCTTTTCTGTGCCCAGCCCTGTGGAGGAGCTGAGACCCCAGTTCTCTGGGCCTCTCTGTAGCTTACAGCGTTTTAGTGTCTTTGAACTTTCCAAGGATAGTATTAAATGTGTGTCTGCTTTATAATCTATTTCCTAGACCAGTAGTCTCAGTTTGAAGCTCTAGAGTTTGTCTGTTTGGATTTTAAAGTAAGTTCTTAGTTGGATGTAAATTATTTCTTTCATATTGCCCAATATTTATTCAGTACTTTTACTAAATGCAGTGATAAGTTTTGATGAAAAACAAGACTATAAGATTGGCTGTTTTACCTTATTGGTTTATATATATTTGAAACTATACCTCAAAGTGATTTTGGTGCTTAACCTGCTTCTTTTGTATTCATAGCCCCGTCAAGACGTGGTGATTTGGAAATCCTTGGTTATTGCATGATCCAGTGGCTTAGTGGCCATCTTCCTTGGGAGGATAATTTGAAAGACCCTAACTATGTTAGAGATTCCAAAATTAGGTAAAGGAAAACTTACAATAAATTATTTTGGGCAAAATCATGATAAGGTACATGTATTTAAGTCAGAATTTCTTGATGGAGACTATAGTTTAAACTGCTACTAATGTAGAAACAAGAAGGTACTTGCTAAATGGGAAGAGTCTTCGGTCTTCTGTTCAGTTTGTTTTAGAGGAAAGCCTAAGCGTATTTAGGATGCCACACAGTGCTGCTTTATTGTGCTATTTATTGTTATTAAATATTAATACACTTCCATGGTGTAAAGCTTCAAACAATGACTCAGTCTTTAATTTTTAACAGATACAGAGAAAATATTGCAGACTTCATGGACACATGTTTTCCTGAGAGAAACAAGCCAGGTAACCTGGAAAAGACTTCTTAAATGTTCATAGGGGTTTCATTTTCTGAGGAAGAAAGACTGAGAGTCATGATGTCTGTGGCATATCCCATAATGTAAAAGCTTAGGTATTTTCAAGTGTGATCATTGTAGTGGGGCCTGTTCTCATCACGACAGCAGTTCCGTTTCCAAAGGTGGGCTAAAGGGGTACTTGAGCTTCCTTAAATTATTACTCAGCTTTCAGGAGAGGAACCAAATTTCATTCATTCATTCAGTGATTTTTTTATTGAGGCTTGATTGTGTGCCAGGTACCATTCTAGGCACTAGGGATACACCAGTGAACAAAATAAAGCAAAATTCCTGTCTTTATGAAGCTTATGCTCTAGTTAGGAGAGATAGTGAACACATGAGTGAATTTTAGAGCATATTATTTGGTTCGTACTATGGGATAAAAAGAAAGCAGGGAATAGAATTAGTGGTTGTGGGGATGAAGTGGGGAATAGAGTGGGAGGGAGTTGGAATTTTAAATACGGTGGCCTTACTGAAGAGGTGACGTTTGAGCAGTAGGAGATAGGGAGCGAGCTCTGCGGAAGTCTGGGGAACAGTATCGTAGGCAGAAAGAATGTAAGTACCTGGTGTACTTGCGGAGTGCATTTTAGGCCATCCATCATAAGGGCTTTGACTTTTCCTTTCAGCAGGAGTGTAAGGTTTGGAGTAGAAGAGTGACATCAGTGTCTACCTTTAAGGGAAATCTCAAGCTCCTGTCCTGAGCATAGACTGCTGAGGGAGTAAGGCAGGTATGAGCAGGAGCAGGTTAGGAGGCCACCACAGTAATCCAGGCAAGGAAGGGAAGTAGCAGTGGGAGTATTGAGAAGTGGTCACTTTGCATATACTTCGATGTCTTTTCAAGCCTTTGCTCATTTGTCTCCTTTTCAGGGAAGTCCACCCTGACCTTATGCTATTTAAAATTGCAGTCTTACCAACCACACAAGAAATGGAATGTTATAGGCTTCTCAGAGTCCCCCCTTGTGCCTCCTACCAATCACGAGCCTCTCCCTCCGGCCTAATAACTAGCCTAACTTCCAACCCCCAAAATTTGTTTTTGAGCTGTATAAAAATGGAATCATAGAGTGAACAACATAGATAAAAATCCCTGCCCTCATTACATTAACTTCTAGCTTTGTTAGAATCCTGTTTCTTTTACTCAGTATAATATTTGTGAAATTCATTCCCATTGTTGCATGGGTTTTTTTTTTTTTTAATGTTCCTATTTATTTTTTAACTTTATTGACAAATATAATTGTATACATTTCCAAGTGTACAATGTGGTGATTCAACATACATTTGTATCGTAGAATGATTAACAAGATCAAGATCGTTAACACTTCTGTTACCTCACAGTTAACTTTGTGTTTGTGTATGTGTATATGTGGTGATGCTCAAGATCTACTCTCAGCCACTTTCCAGTCTGCAGTACCAAGTTACTAACTGTAATCCCCATGCTGTGCATTAGATCCTCATGGGACCCTGTTGTTGCATGTTTAACAGTGATGTGTTCATTCTCATTTCTAATAGTATTCTGTTGTATTTATATCCTATTATATAGCTTTATCTATTCTGCTGTTGACTATTTCCAAATTTTGGCAATCATAGATTGCCAGTTACACATATAGATGTATAGTCCACCTGTAACTGATTATTGTGCCTTATATGAGGAGGGGCCAGATCCCCCCCCCCCCCAGTATTTATAAACAGTTGACCCAGTAGCTTTTCTTGGGGGAAAACAAACAAAAAAACCGCTCTTTCCGTATGGTGCCACCTTTGACATAAATTAAGTGTGGATCTGTGGATCTGTTTCTGGACTTCTTTCTTTTTATTATTGTTTTTTTAAATTTTATTTTATTATGTTAGTCACCATACAATACATCATTAGTTTTCTTTTTGTCTGTTCTTGGGCAGCAGTGTCCTAATGACACTGGTTGTTCTTTAAACTTGACTTTGCTATTTTGCAATTCTTGACCCTTTGAGTATCTGTGTACATTTTAGAGCCACCTTGTCAGTTCCACACATATCCCCTCCCTTTCCAGTTTGCTGGAATTTTGAGTGGGATTGCTTTGACTCTAGATCGACTGACATCCTTATACTATTGAGTCTTCCAATTCACTAATGTGGCATATTCTCCACTTCATTTCTTTCACTATGTTTTATAATTTTGTCTGCAAAAAATCTTGCCTGTCTTCATTGTATTTGTTGCTAGGTGTTTGATGGTTTTTTGATGCCATTGTAAATGAGCTATTATTTTAAGATTTTTATTTTATTTATTTTAGAGAGCGCGTGTGTATGAATGGAAGGTGGGGCAGAGGGAGGGGGAAGCAGACTCTCCGCTGAGTGTGGAGCCCGCTGTGGGGGGTAGATCTCGTGACCCCGAGATCATGACCCCAGCTGAATGAACCAAGAGTCGGAGGCTTAACTTACTGAGCCACTCGGGTGCCCCAGTGATTTATTTTTGTTAAATTTTATTTTCGAATTGCTTATTGATAGTACATAGAAAACGATTTTTTAATATTTTACCTTATATCCTGTGACCCTGGTAAATTTATCTATTAGTCTTCCTAGTTTTTTATAGATTCCTTAGGATTTTCTGCATACACTGCTGTGTTTGTGAATAAGCCCTTCCACTCTTTATGCCTTCTGTTTCTTTTCTTGCCTTACTGTACTGACTGAAAGCATATATAACTATTACACTGAACAGAAGTGGTAAACATGGACATGCTTGACATTTTCCCCTCTCAGAAGGGAAGTTTTCCATATGAAACTATATTAGGTGATGTTTGCTTTAGGTTTTCCATAGATCCCCTTTATCAGATTAAGAAAGTTGAAGGGAGGGATTTTCATTTCTTTTTTCCTCATGTTTCCCAAGTACCTAGAATTGTGCCTGCCGTGTAGTGAGTGCTGGTCAGTGTTGGAATGGACGGAGGCGTGTATATGTCTGTGTGTAGCACTGACAGGTTCTCTTGGTTTATTGCATGTGGGGTGTGGGAAGAGATTTCTGGTTTGAGGAGCTGGAAGAATGGAGTTCTTTTTTTTTTAAAGATTTTTTATTTATTTATTTGAGACAGAGAGAATGAGAGAGAGCACATGAGAGGGGGGAGGGCCAGAGGGAGAAGCAGACTCCCTGCCGAGCAGGGAGCCCGATGCGGGACTCTATCCCGGGACTCCAGGATCATGACCTGAGCCGAAGGCAGTCGCTTAACCAACTGAGCCACCCAGGCGCCCAGAATGGAGTTCTTAGTAACGGGGCAAGGGAGACCACAGGGGAACAGGTTTAGGGGTAGGTCAGGAGTTTGGATTGGGATTTGCTGGGATTCCAAAGGACAGTGAGAGATCCAGGAGCCAGTGTATGAGGCCATGGGTGCACAAGTTCCTGGAGGCTGGTGAACGTAGGAGTTGTTAGCCTAAAGATGGATTTCTGGTGTTGAGGAGTGTTGATCTTGACTGGTAAGATTTCTTTTTAGGGGAGTGGTCCTGCCTCAGTGTACAGTGGGCCTTTCATCATTCAGAAGCTGATTTTTCTCTTTTATGGGAAAACTAGGTCTTGCTTCTTTCTTCCTTCTTCAACCTGGTTTTGGTATGTTTTATTTCCCATTTATACAAAGAATGCAGCTATTTTCTATAGAACTAATGGCTTTTGTGGGGAAAAAAAATATGGGCTGTGATAGTCCTTGTACTTTAGTACTTTTTACTTTATAATCTATTCGAGGTCCTTTCCTGTTTTGTTTCTGTAGCTTTAAAAGTACAGGAGTTATTTCATGCATTTTTAAATTCTAGTATGTTCCTTACCTTTTGTCCCTTACAATTACAAAAATGTCTTTTACATTATATCTCAAAATAAGTTTCTTATTTCACTTGCCTGACAGTTCCTGACTTCAAAAGTGTACTTTTCCATTGAAAAAGTGATTTATGTAAAAACATATTCTAGCAGGATAGACATTTGCATTCTAAAGTTGCTATAACCGTGAGTTATTTTCTTAGAAGAGATAAATATGTTGTATTTGTGATTAAAAAATTACAGAATAATTGTGTTACTCTTTTAGATGAGATTGCTAAATACATGGAAACAGTGAAATTACTGGACTATGCCGAGAAACCTCTTTATCAGAATTTGCGAGACACTCTTTTGCAAGGACTGAGAGCTATAGGAAGCAAGGATGACGGCAAGTTGGACCTCAGCCTCGTGGAGAACGGAGGCTTGAGAACAAAGTCAATAACAAAGGTGAATTTTGTTAAGTTATCCTTTGGCTTCCTGTGATGGTAATTGCAGCAAACACTAATTTTAGGGAAGTAAATCAGTAAAGAAAAGTGTAACGGATTGCTTGGCAATTAAGTATCTGTTACCATTAGGTAAAGGGACACTCTTTATGAGACATGAAACATGTAGAGGGTTGTAGAAGAATGAATAGATATCTATTTCTTTTTTTTTTAAAGATTTTATTTATTTGTGTGTGCATGTGCCTGCGAGATAGAGTGAGAGAGAAAACAGGCAGGGGGGAGGGAAAAAGGGAGAGGGAGAAGCAGACTCCCTGCAGAGCAGGGAGCCCGATGTGGGGCTCGACCCTGGGATTATGACCTGAGCCGAAGGCAGGTGCTTAATGACTGAGCCACCCAGGCTCCCAATAGGTAATCTATTTCTTATGTCCAGTAGCAAGTTTGTAAATTCCTGGAAAGATTCTAATTTGGGATACTGACATCTGGCAGGGGGATTTGGATGGGGCACTCGATTCACAGTGTGGGTGTTTTTTTCTCCCAGGCCACAGGGAAGGGTTGGTCTTGTCTTTTAGCTCTTCCTCCTTTGTTGGTGTGGTCAGAGTGTTTATCATTTGAAAATTGGTGTTTGAAAATTACTATTTGAAAATTAACTTTCGAAAGTTTCCTTGTTTGCTGGTGTGAAGTGCTTACCGTTTGAACATTATTTTGCTCTTTATAGAAATGTCATTATGTAAAGCTATGTAGCTGCATATAAAGAGGTTAATTTATCGGAGAGATAGGTTAGCAGTGAACTTTACAGGCAAATATTGTGCAGGCATGTAAATAACTCCTGGTATCACTTTAAAATTTAGATTTTACAGGTATGCATTAACTTACTGATTATTTTTAATAGTTAAATTATTGATTAACTCAGATTTCCTTTATAGTCTGAAATTATTGAATACAATAATGCTTTTAAATGGAAAAGAATTACTTTTAGAAGAAAAAAATATGTATTTTTTAAAGATTTTATTTATTTGAGAGAGATAGTGTGAGAGAGAGAGAGCACAAGCAGGGGAAGCTGCAGAGGGAGAGGGAGAAGCAGGCTCCCTGCTAGGCAGGGAGCCTGATATGGGGCTCAGTCCTGGACCCTGGAATCATGACCTGAGCTGAAGGCAGACCAACTGAGCCACCCAGGCACCCCAGAAAAATAGATACATATTTTTTTACACTATTGACTATTTTTACTGTCACTGACTCTGTAAATTCCAGTAGATTCCTTTGGAAATACTGTATTCTGAATTATGAGAAAAAGGGTTTAAAAACAAATTTTCTTTCTTTAAAATAGGGCAGCATTATTAAAAGGTTTTTGTAGTTCTTTTTAACTCATAAAGGAGATGGAAATTTTGAAATTGTATCTTGAATTTGACTTTTTTGGCAAATAGTAGGTCTCTTTGTAGTTTCACTCCAAAATCTGAAATTACACACACACGTCTACGTATACATTTTTTTTTCTTTTGTAAGTTTTTTCTTAATTACATCGCTCCATTTTTGTGGTCAACAAGTGTGTTGAGAGCCACATCCAGCTTTGAAATTAAGAGGATAAAATGGAAGCCCGAGTGGAATTTTTCAGTAAGGTAGTGAACTTAGAGTTTGCATGTATGTATAAACATACAGAATGCATCTTCCTGCTCAGGACAGATTTCTGTGCATTAATATTTATAGATAGCTTCTGTGGTGTTTTCCTCTAAAATTTTGCTGATTGAGAAGTAAAGATCTCTGTTGCAGTGAGAACTTGTCCAGTGCCATACCCACTTACTTTGCAGATCACTGTTATTTGGACTTACATGCTGGAGAAAATTTGGTTTCTGCAGCTTGGCTGACTTTATAGCTGAATAGGTCAGTCTGCTGCAGAGCTAACGTCTGTGACCTTACAATTCTCTTGTGTCCTTGGGTAGTTCAGAAGGCTGGAAATTTCCTGCTGGATCATCCCCCACATGTATAAAGCTTTATTTAGAGGGGGAAAATTAATGAATAACAAGTGAACTATTAGATGTCCTTTATTAGTTTACTGCCTTTCTCCCCCCCTCCCTCATAGCTGACACAGGGCTATTCTTTGTATTAAAAAGAAGTTAATAAAAGTTAAGATTAGGTAAGATCATGAAGCTGCTTGATGGCCATGTAACGAGGTGAGTTGTTAATTTGATGGCCATTTGTCTTGTGTTTTAATGTGAAAGAGTTGGACCAGCCCAGTTTTCTCTTTTAAGATTTTTTCTTTCTTTCTTTCTTTCTTTCTTTCTTTCTTTCTTTCTTTCTTTCTTTCTTTCTTTCTTTCTTTTCTTTTCTTTTCTTTTCTTTTCTTTTCTTTTCTTTCTTTCTTTCTTTCTTTCTTTCTTTCTTTCTTTTCTTTTCTTTTCTTTTCTTTTCTTTTCTTTCTTTTCTTTCTTTTTAAAGCCCCAGGACATTTTCTTCAAATAAATTGTAAATACCCTTTATTTAAAGCAAATAAAAGCACAGCTCCACCAACTGAAAAGTTAGGGGCTCTCTACAAGGAAAAGCTTTTGCTTTGATAAGTTAGTATGCCATCTCTTCTTTTAGCAAGGGGTATATAATCAAGATGTCATTTTTTGCTCTGGTTACTAGGAAGCTCAGAGTTAATTATGATGCTTAATCATAGAAATTCTGTTAATCCTTATAATTAGCATATTTTCTCCTTTCCCTTTTCATGATTTCTTAAAACTTTTTAAGATATATTCTTTGTATTTATGACATTCAAATCTCTTTTGAAAAGGGATAGTTTTAACTAATACAATTTATATTTCTCTTTATGTTCCTGAGAGTTGTCCATTATGGTAAAAACCTATGAGAATTGATTAGCAGTGGAATGAAACAAGGTTTCTATCCATTTTTAAATAGCCATGCTTGATTATGGTACAGTAAATTTGGAAACTAGAGTGAAATATGAATTTACCCACTTGAAAATGTTTTCAGCCTCAGTAGCCCGAGTTTTATTTAAAGCACAGGATTTTGGGATAACATAAGGCTGAAGTGGAAAAAAACTAAGCATCATTTTACCCTTAGGAAGTACACAGCCAAAGATTTTCATTGTTAATTATAACTGAACACTTGCGTTAGAATTGGGCAGTCCAGTTCCAGCAGTTATTGGATTCAGTGTGTACTCTTAAATCAACATTCAACAATGTAAAAGTCTAATTTATGTACCTGGTCTAGGCTAGGTCCCTGGGGCTATAAAGATCAATAGCATGTAGTTCCATCCTTAAAGAATTCCTTCCTGTCCCATCTGGGTTAAGAACAGCTTAATTTATTGGAAAGAACTCAGCAAGTTAAAAGGACATTAATACCTCCATTAGCTATTTTCTTGTAAGGTTTTGATTAAGTTGCTTGCCCAAGCCAACAAAAAGGGCTGTTCATTAGAATTTCTTGAGTCTCATCCCTGGAGATTCATTGAGTAGGTCTGGAGTGTGGCCCTGTGATTTGTATTTTTTCATTTTCAGACAGTATATACTGTTGTTTCCTATGAATGACTTGCACATACCCTTCTCTCCACTCCCATATTTTTTAGTTCTTTTAAGTTATATTATGCTAGTTGGCCTTCCTAGAGTTTCTCTGAAAAATGATTAACCATTAAATAAATCCCTGCTGGCACTCAGCTTGGAACATGGTACAAAGAGACGAATAAGAGTCCAGGCCTTCCATTGCCAGCCAGTGGCCTGCAGCTCCTCTGGTGGACACCTTCCTGTCTCTTGAGGTGACTGCATCCCGTGCAGCCTGTAGTTTCAGTTAGATGGCCCCAAATAAACCCTCTGAATTTGGCGAAAGTCTGTCTAACTTGGTTAGCATGCTAGAATAATAGAAACTGTATTTTCCTTAGATAAATTTAGATGGTTGAAGTCAAGACACTTCTTTGTTTTCTGATGGGGATTTAGCCTTAGTTTTTTATGTAAGTGGATTCATTGTTTACTAATGATTCTTTCCCTAGGTGCTTGAGCTCTGTATTTTAAATCTTGTCTTATTTGGGCTGGATTTTGCAGGTAGCTTTTTTTCCCTATATGTGTGTGTGTGTATATATATATTTTTTAAGATTTTATTTATTTATTTGTCAGAGAGAAAGAGAGAGAGCACAAGCAGGGGGAGCAGCAGAGGGAGAGGGGGAAGCAGGCTCCCCGCAGAGCAAGGAGCCTGATGTGGGACTTGATCCCCAGGCCGCAGGGATCATGACCTGAGCCAGAGGCAGACACTTAACTGACTGAGCCACCTGGGCGTCCATTTTCTCTATATTTTTAAGTAAGGTTATGACATATGTACAGAAAATGCACAAGTAAATGTGGAATTTGAACTTTACAAATTAAGCATGCACATTTAAACATCCCCCAGATCAAGGTATGTATCATCACTTGAGCCCCAGAAACCTCTCTCAGGCCCCCTCTCAGCCATTATCCTTCATTAAGAATAAGCAGTGTTTTGACTTACAACACCATAAATTAATTTTGCCATTTAAAGAACATTCATAGTAATAGCACCATACAATGTATACTTTTTTTGTGTCTTTTATTCATTATATGTCTGAATTTCCATGCTGTTGAATGCAACAAGTTTTCTGTTTCTTGTTACTGTATAGTATGGCACTCCATTATATGAGTACATCATAATTCCTTTATCTCTTCTATTGATGGACAAACGTTTATACTGTTTCCGGTTTTTGGCAGTTGTGGTAATGCTGGTTAAGAACATTCTTGTAATTTCTTTTGGGAACTGCATATATTTATTTCAAGTGGGGTATATACGTAGCGGAAGTACTGGGGTAGAGGGCTTACTTACGTTTAGCTTTAGTAGGTGCTGCCAAGCAGTTTCTCCCAGCAGCTGTCCCAGCTGATGCTCTCACCAGCAGTTTATGAGAGGTCCAGTTGCTTATCGACACTAGCTTTTGCATTATATTTAATTTTATCCATTTTGGTAGGTGTGTACTGGTGTTTCTATGTTGTTTTAATTTAATCTCCTTTAGAATATTGATTTTGAACACCTTTTCATATGCGTATCAGTCTCCATTGCCCTTTTTCAGTGTGGTGCATTTCAGATTTTTTGTTCCTTAAAAAGGGGGGAGGTTGTCAGCTTTCTTTTGATTTGCCAGACTTGACTACTTTGTATATAAGCAATCTATGTATTACACACATTTTTTTTCTTTCTTTCTTTCTTTCTTTTTTTTTTTTACAATTGGTAGTTTATCTTTTCATTCTGTTAATGTGGTAATATCTCTTGATGAACAGAAAGTTCTTCATTTTAATGAAGCCTAATTTACCAGTCTTCTTGTTTATGGTTAGTGCTTTCTGTATTCTATTTTGGGAAAATTTTGTCTACCCCGATCATGAAGAGAATTCTGTTATTATCAAGAAATACTATCTTTTGTATTCAGGTCTACGATTTAACAGCAACTGATTTTGTGCATAGTGTAAGTCTGTATTTATTTACCTCCTGTGGATAGCTAGTTGATTTCAACCATTTATTGAAAAGTCTGTAATGTCCCCACAGCATGTAGCAGACTTTCAGGTAACCATATATGTTTGGGTCTGCTTCTAGAAACTCTGTTCTGTGCCATTGGCCCACTTACCTTTTTTGCCAAGCCACAATAGGTGAACTACTGGCTTCATAATGATATCTGATGGTGGAAGTCCTCCAACTTTGTTGTTCTTCTTTTTGTCTTAGCTATTCTTGGCCCTTCAGCTTTACATATAAATTTCAGAATCAGCCTATTAATTTCTACACACATACTTCTGGGATTTTGATTGAGATTGCATTGACTCTGTCATTTTGGGAAGAATTGACATCTTCACAATATTCTCTTCTGTCAGTGAATATGGTACACCCTTGTATTTAGGTGGTCTTTCATTTATCTCAGTCATGTTTGCAGTTGTCTCTGGCTGTGTAGAGATCATACCCATCTTCCATGTCTGTTTTCTTCTAAGTGCTTATTAATTCTTCATCTGTTTCTTTTGTATCATCTGGAATTACCATAGAACTTTACTTCATGTCATTTGGTTGTCAGCTCTGTCTGCTGTTTTTTGATGTTTCTAATATAAGTTCTGTAGTGATTATTGTTCTATTTATTGGCTGTGCCGTTTCCTTGTTATCTCTTCATTTTCTTTTTTAAATTATCATTTCTCATTTACTCAGTTTTTTTAATTTTTTTTTTTTTTTTTAAGCCTCCAGTGCATGTTATGAAATTTTCTTCTTTTGGGAGGAATGTGTTTTCTTTCAGAGTGGAATCTTCAGCTGTCTTTTGTGTGCTATGACCATTTATCATCTTCTCTTTTTGTCCCCAAGATTTCTAACTTTGTTGGCGTGCTTCTTCTCTGGATCGTATTAATAGTGAATAGAATAGCTTTACCTGGGCCTAACAGATTATTGTATTTGTGAATCCTTGGCTTTCCCATTGGATTAAACTGTTTTGCTTTTCCTCAGGGTTCGGATTTGAGGGTTTGGCATTGTTAAGGGACTTTTTTTGCCTGCAGTTCATACTCTGGGAGGATCTGGAGGGCCATGGCTCAGCTGGTACGCAGGTCAGATTACCTGTCTTTCCTCAGTACTTGCTCCATTCCCTTCCTGGCCAGAGGAGGCAAAAATTTGGTAAAATCTAAATCCACGGGAGAGAAACCTCGTTGGAGATTCTTCTCTGTGGCTTTAGCTATGTTTTACTCATTTTCTGTTTTGTCGTATATTTTGGTAAATCATTGTTTATTGTTGAAAATAATTAGTCTTGAATGATTGTGGTTATTCTGCCCTCTTTCTCCAGGGAAGAAACAGAATCACATGTCCTGCTTTCAATGAGGGACTGTGGGAGTAGGGAATGTCTCTTCCAGGGGGCTGTTCCAGTCTTTCTTTTCAAGCTTCCTATTTATATTTTGTAAATTGAAGGTCAGTGGTGAAAAATTTCTGAATGGTGTTCACTTAAGTTCTTTTCCCCAATATGGTTCTTCAGGAGCCACATGTTTCTTTCTAAAAGTGTCTGACTCTTCTTGGCCACAACTTCCCAATGGTTATGGTGAGAGGCTCTGTCACTGTTGCTGCTGAAATATTTTTTAATTGCTATTTTGTGTTCATTTCTTCAGAGTTTAGTGGGGCAGAGGTTGAAATACTACCCCCCAAATGTCCCCTATTTTACACACAATTTAGCTTGTTTGTGGGTGTGAACATTTCAGGGTCACTGAAATCTATGTCCTTCCCCCACGAGAGTAGATCGCGCGTGTTGTGCTGTCACCCTCTCAGCTCCTCATAGACCGTCTCCCACATTACAGTCACCTGACATTTCAGTTTTTGTACACGTGGTGGCATTAATTCATTTTCGGATAATGACAGTAAATTCTTCATTCCTCATGGCATCTTAAGAGTGGAGAACTTGAACTAGTGAAGAACACAATATCCGTAACTTTGTTAGTCTTATGTTGTAACATTTTATTTTGCTAAGCCCTTTCCCCCAGACCTGTTAATAATTAGCAGAATTCACGAGTTGTACTTGCTCTTCCTGCCTCCAGAGTAGATACCTAAACGTGTTGACAGGACATCTGAACAAAGCAGTGACAACAGCAACTACAAATACAGTGAAGTCCTGCATGGGCTCCATTTACAGTGCATGGATACTTCACCACATGGCATTCGTGCATGTGGGGTTACTCTGGACACTTACCTAAGACGATTTACAGAACTCTGAAGTGATTTCTTCCAGGACTTAGAGTCTTAGAGACTTAATGTGTATGTGTTTAATGTTTTGATAAAAGCTAAGATTACTCTTTTGCTTTAATCTGTTTTTTAGCATGTATTTTTCACCTTGAGGATGTAGACTGTAACAGTGCCAGGCACATAGTGGGTGCTTAGTTAGTATGTGGTGGGTTCTCTGCCCCTGATAACGTAAAGGCCCATGTTATTGCAGAAGGAAATTGTAATATTCATGATTCTTGTTACAGCCTTTATCACTAGAACTCATTTAAAATAATTAATCACTTTAATGCATTCTAGCAGAATATTTTTAGATTATTCTTTAAATTTATCTGCCCCTCTTTTTAAGTCACTCACTTCCTGACCCACTTCCCATCTTTTCATCTCTTCTTTTTCCGATTATGTCTGACCTTTTCCTGCTTTTTCTCAAAATATATCTGTAATTACTTAAGTCCACTTAAACATTACACAGTTTGTAAAGGGCTTGGAGTAAAATAGGAAGTCAGCTCTTTATTATTGCAACACTAGTTGAATCGTTGCTTGAGAGGTGCAGACCCATAGATATTTCTGTGTAAAATAACCATGCTAGGCTCCACGAGAGCTCCGCACATATAGAAGGGAGAAACAGGAGTGTGGACGAGGCTCTGCCAGGCACACAGCTCGGTGGACTCTCCCTCTTTAGGAGGGGATGTGCTAACGTGGGAGCACAGCAGCCGGGGACTGTAAGGGAGGCGGCATAGCTCTGAGACGGAAATTGGAGCAGGAACGAAGAGCTCTGAGTTCTAGTCTTTCCCACGCCCAGCTGAGAAACACTGAGCCAGTTCTCTTAGCCTTCTTCTGTCTCCAGCCTCAGCATTTTCTGTCTATAGTGTGAATTTTAACTAACTCTGCTGGTTTGTAAGTATTGTGTAACACACATGTCTGCTTTGCTTTCATAGAAGATAGGTGTTCTGTGTTTTTTTAGTTACTGTCGAGTAACAACCTGTTTTTTTTTGGTTGCTATTAATGAATGTAGGAGCATAGATGAATCATGCTATTAGTTTATAAAGTCTGTACCATTTGCATGGTGACTTCAGGTGGTCTTAAGTAAATAAGATGAACTGATTGGTGCAGTCAATCTCTAAATAATTGTATTTAGAGTTCTTTGTTCATCGACACATGTATAGTACCAAACATTTAGAAATTTTAGGCTGTATATTCTAAGTTTCTATAATAAACATTTGTGATTTTTATAATAAAGAGTTAAAAACCAACAACAGTCCTGAATACTCCTCACCTTTGATATAGCCATGGATCTGATTGGCTTTTCTTAGAGGCTGTTGAAAGCATCTAGAGGTGATCTTTTGATGTGTGACCTGGTAAGCAAAGAATGAACGGGTCTTCGGTTTTTGCCTCGCAGGATTTTTATTCTTTGTCCTGTTAAAACAGCTTTAAGTCTCTAAGTGGTCTCTAGTCAGTGTTTAGACTATTAGTAAATTATCAGTCCAAATGCATCTAGCTGATTTGTCTTCCTGTTTCTAAGCTGGAAGTGAGAAGCTGCTAATTAACTAAATTTTAGCCTAGCATATCTGAACACTTCAAAAATACAATGTGTAATACATTCGCTAATGCCCTTTGAAATAAACCTAATTTTCTGCAGATATTTTAGCTGTGCTGAATTAAAAGAAAACTCTATTCTAAGTTTATAAATCATTCTGGTGTATTGTATAATATTTTGATTTCATTTATAGATGCAGAGGCACTTTGTGGGACCTGGTATGGAATATGACAGAATCAGAGATTAGCGTAGTCCCTTTGTGAAGCCGTTTTTTGTTCAGAGAGAACCAAAATATGCACTATCTGAAGCCCAAGATGTTGACAAATAACAAAGTGAGGCATTAGGAGATATCAGGAGAAAGAAGCTGCCAGTGAATTTGTTTGGAATTTTGCTCATTGCCTTATAGAATTAATAACACACTTAAATGCTATTAAATATGAAAGGTTTTTTTTTTTTTTGAAATTGGTCTTTTCCTGTAGGCTATTGGCCCCTTCTGTCAAAACTAAATACATTCTCAGAAAAGTTGGGCAGGAGATACCCAGCTGAAGTATGGACTAATGAAATTCAGTGCTTTACCTATTGCGTGATGCTTAAAATACAGGTGTTTTTTTTTGTTGGTTGAATACTGGCTGATTTTCATTCCTATGTAATTTACTTGCATGGAGATTAAGAAAGCTCTTTTTTATTAAATAAGCTTGAGAACAAGATGAATGCACTAGGTTCTTGGGTAGAATGTATTGGATAGCTCCCTTTATAATGAGCATTTAAAAATCTGCCTCCTTAAAATCGGAAAATGCATTCTTTCCTGTATGGAAAGCAATAAAGTAGTGAAATATTCCTCCTTAATTTTGGTCCGAACGAACAAAAGTGTCTGTGTTTATTCCTGCCTAATGCATCACAAATCTGCTGACATGCTAACCTTGGAGTCTTGGCTGGCGTTAATCAGGCCTGTGCACCGGCAGGAAAGATGCACCTAATGCACTCCATCAGTGCAGTTTGCATATGGAAGTTCTCACAGGGGAGCTGCCCTGTGCCAGCTGAGGGTTACCTGCCCACTGCAGTTATTGTATGTAATTATCGAACCAATCTGTTCAGCCCAGCAGGGTTTAGATGGTAATCATGAAGCAACACTTTGGAAAAGAAAGAGGTAAGGCACTCTCCCCTTCTCTCATCAGTTATATGAAGTTACAGCCATTCTTAACAGCTGTTTTTGAGAGGCAATATCTCCATATACAAATCTGCTAAATGAATGCCTTTGAAAGTTTCTTAAGGTTTAGTCAAGTTATTTTTGTCTGTGTGAAGTGTTTTCTTCAGGAGCGTGGCGGGGATCTTGGAGTTCTGAACTTTCCACGGCCACCTTAAGAATATTTTGAAACAGTGGGATTATTTGTAATATGTAGATAATAACAGTTCTGACCATTTTGGGGTTTTAAAGTAATGTGGTTTGAGTAGAGTGGAGCTTTCTCATGCAGCTCTCTGTGGAACAGAACCCGCGGTTGCCATCAGGCAAGAGAACCGTGTGCTGTCAGCAGGCAGTGTGGGGAATGGCCCGAAGCAAGGGAAATGCTCAGATGAAGTTTAACTTAATATTAATTGTTAGAAAATATAAGTGAGGACGTTCCGATGCATTGTGAATCTGAAGTTTGGGACAGATGAGAGGACTTCCTAAACGAAATCTGGGCCACCCAGGGAAGCTTTGAATTATCATTTGGATTTTAACGCATTTAAATTTGAGACTACATGGGATAAAGTTATAGGAGAAATACAAAGTTGTAAAGTTATTACTAAGTCCTTCCGTAGTGATTCCCACATGTAGACGTGTGGAGTAATTTAAAAACTTCACACAGGACTGAACTAGTTAGAAAATGTCATAGTGAAAGAAAATAATAAAAAGAAACTGAACGAACACTTGGGAAGACCGCCTGGTGACAGAATTTAAGCATTAACTCCTAAGTAACCCTCAACTAGAAAAAATAAATAGAAAGCTGGAAAAAATAAATAGAAAGTTGAGGAGAATCCAACCTATTTTGGAGATTTTAGGAAAGCTGTGTACTTTTAAGACTCTTCCTTTACAGGAAGGTGTCCCCCTTAAACTTTTAATGAAAAGTATACCAAAAGAAGACCTTTATTGGAAGTTTGTTGTTATTGATTCATGAGCAGAATTTTGCCATTGATTGATAGAGTATAACCAGTGATATACTATATGCACAAGGTGCATATTTTCCCCTTTATCAAGTAGATTACTCTCCCTCCCCCCGCATAGCCCACACACATTGTAAAATGCGGAGAATAAGTATCGTTGGCCTGAGTGGTGAAACCAAGTTTGTTAAATGCTTTGCTTTTAAAAGAGAGTTTCTGTATCATCAATCCTGATGGTTAGGCTTTCAATTATGAACTATAAAAAGCATAAAAGCTTGAGGTGGTTACAACAAACAAGCTGACATTCAGACTAACTGAATAGTTGAAGGTTCTCTTAATCCCATTTTCTTCCATCCACAGACCCTTCCCCTTAGGTAACTACCGCCCTGTAGTTGTGTGTATTCTTACTGTATGTTTTGATTCACCCACACCTGGATAGATTCACATATATACTAGTATATGGTAAGTTTGTGTATTTACTTCTTTGACCATCAGACCACATCTCTCTCTCTTTTCAAAAATCTTTGTGTGTACCAAGCGCAAGAAAGGAATCGAGGAGAGCACTGAATCCAGTGTTGAAGATATGGAATGCTCAGGTACACAGACAGAAGAGGCCACAAAAACCCGTAAGTTGAACAGTCTTGCCTATTAGCTTTTTCCATATATAAACACAGATTTCATTTCCTTCCGCTAAGTAAGAGGTTAACTTATGGTCATAACATTTTGATTTTATGATAAAATATCACACAAGAGGATCTTCTATTTGTATAGTATTATCACAGTGTTCTTTGTATACATTGTATTATTTACTGTTCACAGTAGTCACGAAGTTGGGGTGGGGAGCTACTCTCATTTTGCATCTAGGGAGCCCAAGACATGGAGCACTGAAATGGCAGAGCCAGAGCTCTTACCTCTCAGGCTGCTCTCTTTCCATTTCTGCACACGGATTACACATCATGGGATACAGGGGAAGGTCCAGATCTGGCGAGTAGTACCTGGGCTTACTGCGGCTGCCAAGTTCCACGGGCCTGAGCCATCCGTGTGCCCCCCACAAAGTCTGCCAGCTCTTCTTGTCTCTCAACAAGTTGGGGCGCAAGGAATTAAAGCCTCAGTCATCACTTTTCAAAGCTCTTGAAGCAAAAAGCAGAGTATAAAGTCATTTCCGAGATGGCTCGTAAACTGGTGCTGAAGGCTCTTCCAGTATGGAGCAGAGCTGGCGTTGGCATCAGCAGGGCTGCATCTGCAAAGGGCACAGTGGGGTTGGGCTTCCGTGTGGTCCACTTCGTAGACGGCTGGTGTGGATGTGTAGGTGCACCTCTGGGCGGCCCAGAAAAGGGAAAACAGGTTCCAGGTTTCACAAGAGATGATTTCTTGGGTGCGATGAAGAGATTGAGCGCTGGTTGTGGTACCAGGCTTTTCTTTTTCCAGACTTCTCTCCTATCTCGCTGCCTTTTATTTATTTATTCTTTTCTTGGTTCTGAAACATTTCTCACTTTCTAATAGAAAAGGCTCATTTTTGGTAAACGTTTCATGAGAGCCCAAGTGCCCTGTTGAGTCGGACCAGGGACCTATTTTACCTTCCCTTTGGTAGTGTCCGCCTGTGCACATCTGTGGAAGACAAGCCTTTGACTTTCAAAGAGAATCTTCTGCACTCGAGTCTGTTAACACTGTCTTTCTTGTGTAGTATGGATAGGATTTCCTTAGGTTCACATGAATTCACCCCAGACAGTACTGGGGGTATCTAGAGAGGGAGGATAGAACCTCACCCTGGAGGCTAAAGGTTTTGAAGAAGTTCCTTTCTGTCTCCTGCAGCCATTTTCCGATCCCTGCTGTTCTCCCCGCCTCCCGTCTTGTTCATTTTGTTATTAGGAAGTGAGGAGTCCCGAGGAGCAGTGCATGGAAGCCTGTGTCAGCCAGAGGCTAGCGGCAGCAGCTACGACAGTGAGTGGGAGCAAAACTAAGGAGCATTTGTAAAGATAGAGCAATATTCTTACTTTAAAAAAATCCCTTAAAAAGTTTTTAAAACAGAGAGTTTCAGTTCAGCAAAGGAACCAGCCCACATTGTGATAATAAGGTTGATACCCATTTAGACTGGAGTGAATTCACAGCTGTGCGTGGAGAAAACTCATGCCTCTCCTGACTGCCTGAAGGTCATTTGTTACCTGAACTTTGCTTAATGAGCATCAGAGTTATTTGTTTTGATACATCAATAATTTTAAATTGGACTATAATTATGAAAAAATGTTTTTCATACCCCAAATTTTAACTTAAGGTCCTTACGCTGCTGGTTTTCACTGGGAGAAAATATATGAGTATTTTTGTTTTACTTATTAATAACAAAAGAAGAGTGTGGACCCCATTGCATATTTGAGGAGAACAATCCAGATCTTTTGTTTCAGTTTAAACAAAAAGAAGATAGAGAATAAACACATTCTCCCTGATTTATATAAACTCCAAATTGCTTTACTTAAATGCTGTTTCTCTTCTTATTGTAATTTATCCTTTCTCCTAAAGTATAGGGCTAAAGTATTTTATTGTCTAAATATTCATAAATGAGAGAAATATTACCTGAGATGGTAAAATGTTATTGCTTCTGGCAAAAAAAAAAAAAAAGGCCAGTGTTCATGAAAATACGTATTTGTATTCATCATTTTAAAATAACTTGGAGGAGGCACATTATTGTGTTTGAATTTTGTTTTAAAAAAATATATAATACAATTCAGTGACTTCTGTGTCCTAGAGCTCTAAGATTTTGTGTCATAAACGTGTTTCAAGAATGGTTACCTCTAACAGCAGCTTTAGAAACGTCAGTTTCTTCATTAACAGTTTTATTTTCAAACACAATTTATGGTTTACAATATGGTAAGAGATTTTTCTCACTGTGCGATCTTTCAGAATGCTGTGCCTGGCAAAATGGGAGCACCTTTCCTTTAATATCTATTTAGACCATTTTGAAAACATGTATAATTTTCTTGATACACCTAAACTCATTTTGACTAGTTGGTGGTCTATTGTGTAAGAACACATTCTGAAAGCTTTCAAAATGTGTATTGTGTAGGTTTTCTCAAAGAAAGAGAGGGGGTGACGGGGTGGTTTTCAAGAAGAACAGAGGCCTCTAATCCTTTTATTTTTATGCAAGGCATAATTTTTACCAATTGAGAAAATTTGGTTATTTGCTGCAAGTAATTTTCCCCCCCACAAAATGATAAGCCTTAAAAAACCATGCATATTCTGGCATTTCAAAACCGTCCCAGTACTTCAGAATTGGACTAAAAATTAGTTAATGTAGCCATGATATTTATGGCTAGCTGCTTTGTCCCTCCCGTTCATAAAATGGACAGTACTCTACAACCTTCTCTTGTGAGTGTTATATTTGAAGTAACCTTGAATTTTGGTCCATTCTTGAGAAATCTGAGGGAAGCAGGATTGACGGTTGGTTACCTCTCGAATATCTATGATCTAGTCAAAAAAGGGATACTTTTAAGGGCACACTACAAAGAAACTTCCCACTTATTTTAAATTTCTGCATTAATAAAATCATAGAAGAGTACTTTTCCTTTTTCAGATACCAAATTTTACACGTTAGTCTTAAGATTGCACCTTTTACCAATAGTAATAAATTATGAAAATGGGTATATTTTTTTAAAGAGACGAGAAGAGGAAAAATATTTTTTCTGCCACAATTAGAATTGATTATTAGGGAAAATACTGAATTGATACCTGCAGCAAAGACTTCACGTTGCAGGATCCTGATTACATAATAAATTCCACGTAGTGTTTTTAGTTGCAGTGAAAAATTTTAAATCTAGATAGAAGGAGATAAGCAGCAGTGGTGTTTAAGAGTTAAAAAAAAAAAAAGCATAAAATGACAAATTAGGATGTTAGTGATAATACTACTACTTGAACAGAGTGATAACTATTGTTAAGTGTCCTTTGTAATGTGACTATTCCAAATTTATTGAAAGGAAGATGTACTATAGTACTGATTATTGACCTGGATTTTGTGATACCCTATTACGCCCCACCTCAGTCCATCACAGTATTCCTCCTTTTCTATGCAAAATTAATTTCAAAATTCTTGAAATAAAAAATTAAAAATCTACCATGGAATATTTTTTATCTATCACAAAAATTGAGGAAAAAGCTCAAAAGTTTAAACCAGCTGTAGTAAAGGCTATCTATTATCAATGGCAGGAAAAAAAAAAGATATCCATGTAAATTTGAAGTTTGCTTTAATTGAAATATATGGCGGGGCGCCTGGGTGGCTCAGTCGGTTAAGTGCTGCCTTCGGCTCAGGCCGTGATCCCAGGGTCCTGGGATCAAGCCCTGCGTTGGGCTCCCTGCTCCGCGGGAAGCCTGCTTCTCCCTCTCCCTCTGCCTTCTGCTCTGCCTATCTGTGCTCTCTCTCTTTCAAATAAATAAAATCCAAAAAAAAAAAAAAAAAAAAATACGGCAATGAAATAAAAACTGGAACTTGGAAAAAACAAAACAAAACACTGATTTTTAAACTGATCTTCCACACAAGTAACTAAGACTATAAACAGAAAACCTTTAGAATTTATTATTAGATGTGGTAAATATTTTGTCCGAGATTCAAAGAATGTTTTGTACATTTCAGAAAAGAAGTATTGATCTGTTGCTTAGTGCATTCATTGATTAATTATGGGTGACCATGCTGCCCCTCACCCTGGTACCGTTGCTCTTTTCCGGGCCAAGGGAGGCGTGAAGCAGAGGGAAGGCACACATCATTGGCCCATGCTAGGCAGCCGTGATCAGGCTTACACGTACCCTTCCGACTGCTGTGCTCGCCTTGGAGGTAGAGTGGGGGTGCCAGGTGGGAAGAGTCTCCTTGGTGAGGTGGAGTTCCTGTAAAGAATTCCGCCCCCAGTAAAGAATCACGGATTTATTCCAACTCAGGAGTAGTTGGATGGGAACTGTCAGGAGGTACTTTGACTGGTATCAGATGTGATGCATCTTTAGAAGGCTCCTCAGTTGGGATCTCTTTAATTCCTAGTGGAAAAGACTTTGTGTTTTGGAATGGCCAGGGCTCTCCTGCCTAGAGAGTATGGGTAACAGGCTTTAAAAAGCAACACATTTTATCCCTTGCTTTTCAGAATATGCGTTACTTCATCGCTTCCCTCCAGGAAATGAAGGCCTGTCTTGTTGCTATAGCTTACATTAGGAGTTATTGTTTTAAATTGCACAATAAAAGTTTTGGGGAGAAAGATTTCAGTGCCTTTGTAAATTGTTCTGTTGTGACTTAAGACTGAAAGGTAGATGTTAGCATATTTTTGGACATACTAAAAAATGGACACAATTTCCTAAGATTTTCAGGCTATTAGCCATTACTTTTGTGTAGGAATTTAATCTCCACAAATCCTCATAGTCAGTTAGATTTTTAGATACGAATAAGTATATATGGAAATGCTTATATATCTGTTCTTTAGTTTTTGTAAGTTAATGATTTGAATTTCTTTGTTTTTTTTTCTCTTCAAGGTTCAAAAACCAGAAAGAGAGTCCAGAAGTAAATCAAATGCTGTCAACCGACTTTTCTTTTCTTCCTGTCATTTGACTTTTTCCTCTTTTTCTATTTTAAATGTTATATTTTCATGTGAGTCTTTGAGGATGGGGCTGACCATGAAATACTATGTCTTTGAAAAATATAAACTTTTTTTATTAAGTAAATACTTTGCACAATTTATTAAAGGCTAATTATAAAATTGAAAATCTATAGGTCATACTCTTTCAGCTGATCCCAAGCTGTATGTGTTTGAGGTTCTGAAGCAGCTGTAAGAAAAACCACCATGATGTGTACTTTCTAATCATTGTCCATTGCCCCGAGTGTATAGAAATGCTTGGCAAAATCTTCCCCTTTAAGCAGATATACAAACCTTAAAATAAAGGTCTCTTTTTGCATGATACAAATACACCATTTGTTGTGGCCATAAGATTTGGATTGCATTGGTTCTGTTCAGTTCCACAAGCATTTATTGAGCACCTGCTGTATGAAGCAAGAGGAACAAAAAAGGGAAAGGGTTATGAAAGCAAAAGTGGGGTACTAAGCAGGTCTGTGGGAGACCAAACCCATGTATTTGAAAGTGAGATTGCAGAATGACTACCTACGCATGCAAACTGTATGAAAAGAAAATACGATAAAGTATCCAGTGGTAGCATGATTACAGATTTATAGACTGGCTTCTTTTAAGGAGATCCTGTGGGAAAAAAAAACAAAGCAGACTTATTGCTCATTCACAGGAGATTATTTTTCTTATAAGTCGTTTTTGTAGCATATGATGTCTGTGCAGTAAACCAAAGCACTCGAGAGTTTTAGTGATCAGAGAATTTCAGATTTGAACTTTTTATAGTTTCCCTGGTAATAAAAGCTTGGGATTTAAACTATATGAACAATTTCAAGGTTTACTTTGTTGCAGAAATTGGAATTGGGTTGGATTTCCCAAAGGGTGGTACACCTTACCGCTTAATGGCACATTCCATCTTTGTAGATGACATAGAGACACACTTTTATTTCAGCATTTAAGCATTAAGCATGTATTTTAATATGTGTTCAGAACATAAGTAGCACATGAAACTGGTGATTTCTCTGTTGCTTAGGACAAGCTTCAAGGAGGTATTTCTGTATTTAAAAAAGTGAGTTGATTTAAAGAAAATGTTAAGTAATAGTACAGGTGGAATGTCAACATACCCCAGATTGTCAGGGTGGAACCACGTTGGAGGAGCTCTGAGCCAACACTGAGACTCTAAAACTTTGGCCCCAAATGTGGGTGTTTAGGTGTCACATGGAATACGTGTCACTGTAGTGGTCAGATGTTGAAAAGTGCAGACCAGATCTGCAGACTTTCCTTTGAAAGTTCATCTTTTAAATGCCTCCTGAAGTTCTTGAGCTGTGTGTCTTTGCAGAAGAGAGAACTAGATTTTGGGCAGAACCTCCTGTTTTCCGTAGAATGTTGGATTTTCGTGCTCATCAGTGTTATGGTCCCAAGTTTATTTGTAACACCTAAATCAACTCTCAAGTTCTGTTTCAAACACATTGATGCTTAAAATAGGATAAAATGGGGCGCCTGGGTGGCTCAGTTGGTTGAGCGACTGCCTTCGGCTCGGGTCATGGTCCTGGAGTCCCGGGATCGAGTCCCGCATCGGGCTCCCTGCTCAGCAGGGAGTCTGCTTCTCCCTCTGGCCCTCCTCCCTCTCATGCTCTCTGTCTCTCATTCTCTCTGTCTCAAATAGATAGAATCTTTAAAAAAAATAAAAAAATAAAATAGGATAAAATGTGTGTGGTGTGTTTTTGTGTATATGCCTTAGCCTTTTTTATTTTCCAAAACACAAAAACATAGCAAAACCTGTTGGTTAAATATTAAGAAAACAGATATTTCCTCACATACTGTTTTTAACAAGTGCTGGCATTTTCTCGAATGTTACTCTGTTGGCAGGGCTGCAGAAATTAAAAACTAGTAGCCATAGTAGCCAGTTGGATTCATTGGCTGCATCTCCTTACTCCGCTGCTCTTCTCCTTCCTACCTTACACTGGGTTTTTTTTAGGCTCCCTTTATTTTAAATCAGTAATCAAATAGCCTCGTCATTCGGCGTTATGCTTTTTTTTTTTTTTTTTTTTTTTTTGCCTTTTTCAGTTTTGTACTTACTATTTTTATCTTGCATCGTTTTTGTTTCCTTTCCAGTCCGTGTTTCAGTGGACTTTGCCAGTCTTTGTTCCTTCATAACCCAGCGTCCACATTCTGACAGGTGTTCCTGGCACCATGCGGTCCTGCCTTCTCTCCCATTTTCCTTGGTTGTTAGTGAGCTGAGATGGTCTGGTCTGCTGAGGATCGACACCTGTGCCAGGCTCTTGTCCTTCACACCGTGGGGGCAGTACGTGCTCTAGATGTTCTAGAAAGCAACCAATACATGTTTGGTAACCAACTAAGCCCTGAAGTAAAATAGCTTCTAGGTATTCTTCAGTAGTGATCTCTTAAGACAAATAAAATGCTAATAGGCCAGAACTATAAAGCCTCAATTATTTTTTTGAATTACTAAATTAAATGTGCATATGAAGGCCTAAGTCGCCTAGCAATAAATTAGTGGTGGAAATATAAATAAATTATATGTATTTATGTGTATGTGTTTATATGTGGTTGAGCAATATGTGCTTGATTATCCCTTAAAATGCTATTTTGTTGGCTATATTCTTGTGATTACCAAAGTTTATTAATAATACCTGGTCACTAGGAAATTTAGAACACACAGAAAAGTATCAAAAGACAAACCAGCCATATTACTCCCACCCACAGGCAACCACTGTGAATGTCTTGACACATTTTCTTCCAGGCTTTTCTATGCATTTTTATTTCAAATAATTATTATACTTGATATAAAACTTCATATATAGCTTTTTAAAGCTAGAATTAAATACTTTCCACGTTATTATAGATACTTCATGAATATAATTTTTATGTTTCTGTAATATTTTTTCTTGTGGATTTATGACGCTTTCCTGACCATTTCCCTAATATTGGACATTTAAGTTGTCTTTGGTATTGGGATAAGTAATTTTTTTTTAAGTTTTTTTTTTTTTTTAAGTTCATTCAAGTAATCTCTACACCCAATGTGAGGCTCGAACTCACAACCCCGTGATCAAGAGTTGCATGCTCTGCCAACTGAGCCAGCCAGGAGCTCCTATAAGTAATATTCTTGATTAAACTAGGCAGAAATCTTTGTCCACATGTGCGAATCTATTTCCTTGGATTTTCAGAAGGGAACCACTGGGTCAAACACTATGAAAATGGAAGGTTACTGATGCATATTAACAAGTTGCTTTGCAGAAATCCACCAGCCAGCACTTTGCCCAGCAAATCAGAGTGCACAGCTTAGATTTGTCATCCTTGAATATTACTAATTTTTATCATTTGATAAGGTAAATTTTTTTTCATTGCTAGTGAATCTGAGCAATTATTTTTTATTTGTAAACTAATTGCTCTGTTTTCTTCCTGGTGTATTTGATTGTACTGTTTGTATAGTGGTGATCTTAACCCTTGGTTATATTTGTTGCTGACTTTTTCCCATTTGTTTTTTGTTGGTGGTAATATTTTTTATTTTTGTGAAACTTAATATTTATGGCTTTAATCTTTTGATCTTTTTCATTGTAATTTCCACCAGTGTTTTAAAATATTCCTCATCCTGAAATCAGAAATATTTACCATAACTTTTTCTAGGCTTTTTGTCTTAATGCTCCTAAATTTTTCATCCATATGGAATTAGTTTTGGCATATCTATGCCAGGAGGTAAGGATCACAATGTATTTTTTTTTTTTCCAAATAGCTAACCGGTAGCTCCAGTACTTTTTTTTTTTTTTTTAAGATTTTATTTATTTATTCATGAGAGACAGAGAGAGAGAGAGAGAGAGAGGCAGAGGGAGAAGCAGGCTTCCAAGGAGCCGCGAGCCCGATGCGGGACTCCATCCCAGGACCCTGAGATCATGACCTGAGCCGAAGGCAGACGCTCAACCATCTGAGCCACCCAGGCGTCCTCCAGTACTTTTGTTAAATAAATCTTCCCCAGCCCCTTATACCCTGGTTTGTGTGATGCCTGCCTTATTATATATTAAGTTATTTTACCAGGGTGTCTTTCTGTACTGTCTGTCTGATTTCATTGATCTGTCTGTCCTTATGCCAGCACCATACATTTGTAATTAATGCCATTTTACTTATTCTTGTCTCCTAGACCACATTAGTAGAAATCAAAATGAAAGAAAAAATTCACTTATGAGCTTACTACACTACAAAAATCAAACTCCTGTTCTTTGGGTAGGATATTTTTTAAGTCCTGTTACCATGCCTTCGTAATTTCTCATAATTATAGCAGTTGCATAGATAAATAAGGTTTTGTGAGTTTTGGTTTCTTTTAAAGTTCTACAGGTATTCTATACCCCTCATTCATTAAGCTCTGCTGGTATAAGGAGGACAAGGCACACTGAGGAATCAATACTGGAAAAGGGTCTCTGGATACATAGCAACAGCCTCACACATTGGATCAGTGATTCTTTGCAGTATACTGCTGACCAGGTGGTTTAGGCAATTCTATTCTTGGGTGTGATTTTGCAAATAAAATGTTTACCATTTCCACTGTACTGAGCATGTATTACTCATATAGTGGTGAGCTTTTTATTATGACAGTAATGTTTTGCAATTTGTGAGTAGCGTTCCTGAATTTTTGTAATTTTGGCTCAAGTTAACCTGTAAAATTTCTGCATTGAGCAAATTATGGTTTTATTTAAGTGAGCCACCGTAAATGATCTCTGAAAATTCTTTCCTCCTTTTGATTTAAAGTGCAGCACTCGTTAGAAGTCTGAATTATCGGAAGGATGACTGGAAATGATCTGTAAGATAACTTTTGTCCCTGGTGCGCGGGGGTGGGAAGAAGTTCCAAGGGCCAGTCCAGAGTTTGCAAGGGGAAGAGAGGGGACAGTGGTCTGAATCTGTTCCTGCTTTTCTGTAGGTTGTCTTTCTGCTGCTAATACCTTTCAGAAGCGAGTGAGGAGTGATCACAGTCATATACATGAAGACCTTGTAACAGCCAGGCTAGTTTGTTTAGAAACTGAAAAATTGCCTATTCAGTAATTCTTTCTGACCTTGACACAAGAATCTTAGTACAGAAGTTCACGCTGATCCTTCTTGGTATAATTCTCAGATGAGAGCGATGCCCCTACATGCTTTCCCAAACTTTCTTCACGAGGGTCCAGGATGTGCTAGCACTGTATAAATGTCAGAGTTGAGCCCCTGAAGGGTCTGCTAACTCTGAACACTGGAATGTTCCAGGGCAATAGATCACAGGGAAAGTTACAGTTGGGTAGTACATATTGATTCTATTGATTCCATTCCATTTCCCAGTGAAGGGAAAAGGGAGGAATAGTTCTTGCACTTTCCTAGATAGAGAAATGTTCCTAAGATCCCTAGGAAGAGCTCACCCCCCACCCCAAACTGGGGAAAGAAAACTGTGTTCTTTTGTCTTCTTTTATTTCATTAACTCGTCAGAACATTTTGGTGCTAAGGCGTGAGTCCATTCAGCTGGAGAAGTATTGTGCACATCCTGATGGGTTTTAACACTGCAGTTGCAAAGCTGTGTGATCTGGTCCCGCATGCAACAGCACATGCCCCCCACCCCCCACCCCCCGCCCCGGCCCTTCAGGTTTCTAGTCCAGAAATCCTTGGCAGAGATTGAAATGCTCATGACAAAGATACGTAATTTGTCCTACCATTTGTAATTTAAAGAAGGATCATTTAGACATTTCTTAAGATACACGTTTAGTTGTGGTGGGCTTTTCCCCCCCTTTTTTTAAAAGTTCCTAACCAGGTTTTTCAAAGAAGTTGTCTGTATTCCAGGTGCTGCAGCCCCGAAATAAGTCTTTGCTCTGCCATGCAAAGTGTTCAGAAAGCAAAGGTGGCTGAAATTACATGAAAATGGCTTCCAAGGCCCTGTCTGTTCCTGTAGAGGTCAGAGAAAGCACAGCCTGCAGAAACACAATTCGAGGTCAAGAATCCCAGACACCTGCTGTTCCCAGTGAACTGTGTGATGCACATAGAAAATGTTTGGAAGCGAGGGTTGAGCTAAGTGAACAGTCAGGATAATACCTGGTTGGTCTTTTAGCGGCAAAATTGGGGGAAAATATGAAACTTTTTAAAATGGTGGGTTTTTAATTTTTTTAAAAATTTTTTTGGTGTTATTGTTGCTATCCCTATTTGAATGTAAAGTTCCTAACAAAAGAAGCAAGCTGCCTTTAGACTGCATTTACTGCTCTTGATGACTCCAGTTGTGTGTAAATATTAGAAAACAGCAGGGTCCTACATTCCAGGAATCACTTGAGCAGTGCCACGAAGACAAGTGTCCTTACTGGTATTGTAGTCATACTCCCAAGCTCGCCCGCTGTTTCTAATCTGTGCGCACAGCCGTGAAAAAACTGGACTGACATTTACAGGCACAGCAGGGAGACGCTTGACTAGGGAATGTTAAAGACTCCGGTACCTCCGATTCAAAGTGGCCACCACACATGACAAATCTTCACAGGAGAGCTAGTCTGCACTTCAGCTGATGCCATAATGAGGGTATCTGTAATGAAGCAAAGAAGTAGAACATTTTTTTCCCTAAGCCCAACTTTTTAGCAGTCAGATATTTATTGTTGTCTTTTGCAGACCTAACCATCTACAGGGAGACTCATTCTGGGTAGGTGAAGGATCTTCTCCTTTCGACCGGTGCTTTTTGGAGGGCCTCTTCCTTCCGTGCTCCGTCCTCAGTCCCTGCCAGGGCTATACAGGAACTTTCCTCAGTGAAACCGCACTTACCCATCAGCTGTGAATAAAAAGAAAATTTCCTGGAATCTGCTCTAACTGGGATGTAAAAGAGGGTCACTTGCTTTCTGACTCGAGTCTGACAGACTTCCCTCCCGGTTTTGTCCCCGGGAGCTGCCAGATTTGTATGCCATAATATACCAGTAATGCAATTAGGTTTGCTGCACATTGTCTGGTTGACTTCTCAGTTAAGAGTTTCTTTCCCTATGGGAATAAGACTAGACAGACTGTCATTTGCTGTTACTAATTCTGCTTAGCATTATCACTGGGGCTTTTTTTGTAATTAGCTATCTTAGTTGGCTCTTAAATTTTAATAGCCAATTGAAGCTGCATTTTAGCCAAGTTCCATATCTAAATTGCATTCAGTCCATTAACAAAGGTGGTTAAAAGGCTATTAAAACAAAAGCCAATATATGGTGGTTCGCACTCCCCATGTTAGTCGCCGCAGCAATGCCAGCCTCCCGCGCGTTCTCTGAAGGAACTCACTCTCCTCCAGTGAAGTGGCACACAAGCTGGACTGAACTTCCAAGCGGCAAGAAATTCATGTCGACAAGATTTTTGTTAGGTTCACATATTCAAAAATGTCACCGCTCACACCCGGTTCCTTTTTGTGAGGGTTCTTTTGGGGTTGGGCTTTATTTGCTCGGTGGCGACAGAGGGGGGAAGAAAGGGGCATTTAGTGTTCCAACTGAAAATTGACGGTTTTTGAAAGTGAATAATTGAAATGATGTTTTTCTCCATTTCAGCTGATCAAAATTATTAGCAAAACCATCTGAGGCACCTTCTGGTAGAATTGTAGTCTTGCTGGGTTTAGTTTGTAAAACATTCTGCCAGACATTAAAAAAAAAAAAAATTGTAGCCGAGCCAGCGCATAGGCTCCGAGCGCCCGTTGCCTAATTGATAGTCCCCATTGTCATTATTTTTAAATTCAGAAGACCATTTCTGACGCTAACATCCCCACCCTTTGCAAATTAGTTTACCGTGATTTTAGTTTCCACGTGGAGTCTTCCTCCTTCCAGATCGGGATGGTGGGTCTGTGTTCCATGTTCAAAGATACTTGATTTCAGAAATTTGTATAATTTGTGAGGCAGGCTGTCAAGAGAAATTAGACTGGTATGGGGTGTGTTCAGTTGACATTTCATCTCTGAATCCTTGGAACCCTGGGAATGAAGATGTGGAGAGAAACCAGCAGGCAAATGAGTCTGTCACCTTGACTGAGCCGAGTGCCTCTGAAACGCTTCCCCACCCCCACCCCCACCCCCACCCCACCCCACCCGTTCGGCCAGTGCCCTGTTTTGAAATGAACAGGTAGTTTTCCTACTTCAAAAATATGTATTAAAAAAAAAAAAACCCAACAACTCCACAAAGAGCGGCTGTTTCTATTTCCCCATTCAGGAGATGTTGGAGTTGTAGTTTAACTAAATTTTTAAAGCAGTGAATGGGTTTGAGTCCTTTCTATTTCGTAGTGTCTGGCCATTCTTCTCCTTGGCCTTCTCTGAGGCTCTCAGGCCTGCTGTCCAGCTTCAGCTTTGCTGCTGCGGTCTTCCTCATCGAAGGCCGCCTGGCAGACAGATTCTAGTGAAGCCCCAACCGCTCCTCACACTTAGTCCTCCACGTGAAAAGGCCTAGTAGCCCATGCTCACGTAACAACTTTGGTCCTGACTCGCTTCTCCAGCCTTTGGCTGCGGGCCTGAGGCGCCATCAGTGAAAGTGTGGTCTCAGTGACAAAGGTGAGCAAGACCAGAAATGCTGGTGGCCCTCTCTGGTGATTTTTATTCTCTGCCAGCAGCTGATGGAAGAGGGCAAGAGAGGCCATTTTATCTGGCCCTAGATTATATGTTAAAGTGAAAATTAACATACTGTTAAAAAGGTGTATGTGACTAATTGGCCTTCAATAAAGATGGAACTGGCTCTGAAGATCAGATCACAAACTCTCTAAAAGGTCAGGGCCTGAGGGCCTCTCCCACCAAGACTGAAGGCAGGGCCAGCCCTGCCGTGGCTTTTAAGGGACCCCTCTCGCTATTGATGGGTGAGCTTTGAGGGCTTTAAGTGAATGTCTGCAATGTATGTTAGACCTCACCTGACCATACATCATTTGAAACTAATTGTTAGGAAATTCCCCTTTTTTGAATCGGTGGTACATGCACATGGCACATGATACAGAAATCAGTAGGGAGAGAGCAAGTAGTGAGAAGTCTTCAATTGAAGATCATGGGCCTCCAAGGGATCTGGATGGAGAATAATCCTGTTTTATTTGTTGCATTAAAAACTGAAAGAATCTGTGGCAGAAAAATTTAAGACCGAGACCCTTTCCTTCCCCCTAGTGCCAGCTCCCCTCTGTTACGGGTTTGGATAGCTTTCCAAAGCCACAGTCCATATATCTGCGTGTGTGAGTATGAGAAAGAGAGCGAGACAAAGACACAGAGAGGGAGCGAGCAAGCAGGGTTGCAGGGAGATGGAAAGTTCTTAAATTTTCTGTGTTGTGGTTTATTGGATAAAGGCTCGAGTCAGGGTATGGGGCCAAATGCCAGATTTTAAGGTAACTCCTCATGATGTTAGGGGACATACTGTCTCATCATTTGGTCTCCGTTTTACATCATTATCTTTGAAGATCTCTTAATGACCCATCAACAGAGGTGATTGGCTTTGCCTGTTCGCACTGGAGACCAGTGGCTCTGGCTCAGGAGCCCAGCACAGACCTCGGGCGTAGATTTGTAGGCGACGTCTGTTTGCACAAGCTTTCCTGGTCCCCTTCTCTCCCATCCTGGGGCTTCCTCTGTGTATCCCCTGTGTGGGATCTCCTGTTTCCTGGTCCAGCATGTTTCTCTTTCTGGGTTTACTCCTCTTAGCTGGTGGAGCACATCCTCCATTAATTGCTGGAGGAAAAAGATGTATGGGAGGTAATTGTTTTGAAATCTTCAGGTCTAAAAATGTCTTTGTTCTCCCCTTCTCTCGACTGATAGTTCAACTCAAATAGAATTGCAGATTGGAAATCATTTTCCTTTGGTGTGTTGAAAGCATCACTCTGATGACTTCTGGGTTCCAGGATTGCTGTTGAGCACCTGTCTGGAACTTCTGTTATTCAGATGTTGGGAATCCTGGACTGATCTCAGCCCTTTTTCCTTCCCCCCGCAACCCTCCCACCCTAGCTGCTTTCTGTCACTTTTGTCTTTTTTCCTCTACTCCCTGGGAGATTTCTTCAATGTTTTCTTCTGTTCTTCTGGTTCTTAAATTTTTTTCCAGGAGCTCCTTAGTTATCCTAATTTCTTTAAAATGTCATCCTGGACTTAGTTTATGGATGCAGGATCTTCTGTCTCTGAGGACATTAATTGTAAGATCTGGAAGCTTTCTTGTTCCTACGTAGTCTCTCTTTCTCCCTAGTTACATTCCTATTCTCCTATCTTGTTTGTTTTGGCCTTTGTCTTTCATTTGAGATGGTTTTCTCAAATGTCTGGTTTTCACGGCTGTCTGTTTACATAGAAGCCACTGAAAAGGTGATTGGGAGTTCCGAGTCTATGGGATGAGGAGGGGTTTGGAGCTGTCATTTTTTTGGCTTCCCTGTCTCTTAACCTGGTATCTTCAGAAAGTCGAGCCGGAGATAAAGGCTTATGTGCAGGTGGCTTATTGTGGATGTGGTCCCTGGGAGAAGTGAGGGACAGGGAGGAAGGGAGCACAGTTACAGTGGTGCATCATCAAGTTGGCTGTGAACGAAGAGTGACTGGCACTCAAATCTTGCAGGACCTTCTAGATAACCCAGTGAAATGTTTCTTTCTCACGGCCTTTCTTTGCGTGCTAACTTCCCCACAATCCTGAGTCGCACATGTGGAATACCCACTGTTCCTGCCAGGTGTTTCCTGCAAATTCCAGAAATGGAAGTAAGAGGGGCTTTCAGGTCACACTTGGGAGCGGGTGGAAGCCTGTGCAGAGACTGTCTCTGCGGCTTGGGCTGGAATGAGAGGATTTGAAGCAATGTACAAGAGGTGCCCCATGCCCTGCCATCTAATTAATTATCTTAGTCTTTCCTCTTGGCCTGGTCAGTTTCCCTGGAGAAAATTCTTCCTATCCCTTGCCCAGAAGGTTGAATTGTTAAGAGAGCCCAATCGTCTTACCTTAGGCCGCTGTAACAAAAATCCAATAGGCTTGAGTGGCTTATAAACAACACACGTGTACTTGTCATAGTTCTGGAGTCTGGAAGTCTGAGATGAGAGGGCCAGCATGGTCAGGTTCTGGTGAGGGCCGTCTTCTGGGTTGTAGACTGCTGACTTCTTGTATCCTCACGTAGTGGAGAGCAAAAGGGAAATAAGCTGTCTCACGACTCTTACAAGGGCACTAATCCCATTCATGAAGGTTCCACCCTTGACTTCATCTACCTGTCATTTCCTCCCAAAGGCCCCACGTCCTAGTACTAACTGTCACACTGGGTGTTGTGAGATACATTTCACTGGGGGGTAATTAAAAGAGCCTGCGAGATTTGTGTGCCAGGTAGAGTTCAACATGAATTTGGGGGACACAAACATTCACCCTTAACACCCATCCAGTGTAACCATTTTTGCCTTGAATGGATTGTGCTGTTGGTGTCAAGTCTAAGAACTCAGCCCTAGCTTGAAAAGATTTTCTGTTTTTCCTAAAAATTTTATCATTTTGTGTTTTATATGTACATCTGTCATCCATTTTGTTAATTTTTGTATAAGGTCTGACTTTTAAGTCAGGTTTCAATTTTTTTTGCCTATACACGTCCGTTTGTTTCAGGATGAGTTTTTGAGAAGGCTACCCTTTTTCCATTAAATTGCCTTTGTGCTTTTGTCAGAAATTAGTTGGGCATATTTGGGCATCTGTGTCTGGATCTTCTGTTCAGTCGATCTGTACGTCCATCCCTTCACAGTTGCAGAGTATTGGTTCTTGGTAGCTGTATATCCACCTTAACATTAGGTAGGGTGATTCCTTCCACTTTGTCCTTTTTTTTAAGATTATTATAGAACTTTTGCTTTTCTATGTAAAATTTATTTATTAAAGATTTATTTGAGAGAGAGCAAGAGAGCGAGTGTGTACAAGTTTGGGGAGGGGCAGAGGGAGAGAATCCTCAAGCAGACTCCTTGCTGAGCAGGGACCCGGTCATGGGGCTCAATCCCACAACCCGTGGGATCGTGACCCAAGCCAAAACTAGGGGTTGGACACTCAACCGACTGAGCCACACAAGAACCCTGTAAATTTCAGAATAAACTCATTTTATCTTCAAAAATAACTTGCTGAAATTTTGAATGGAATTGCATTAAAACTATAGATCAGTTTGGGAGAATTGCTGTCTCTGGTATGTTGAGTCTTCTATCAACACCATATGTTTTTCCATTTACTTAAGTCTTCTTCGATTTTTTCATCAGTACCTTTTAAGTTTCAGAATACAGATCCTCTACTTATTTTCTTAAGTGTATACCTGGGTCTTTTTTTTACCCTTGAAGCAATTGTAAATGGTGTTTTTACTTTTAGTTTCCACATGTTTATGGTGAGTATAAAGAAACGCAATTGAGTTTTGTGCGTTCATCTTGAATCTTGTGACGTTGATGAAACTATCAAACTTAACACTCAAATATTGAGTTCTGTTTATGATAGATGAGATCTTCATTCTTTTCTGTCTTCCATCCTCTCAACACAATTATGTATCTTTACCTAAATGGGTACTTGGTGTTTTCATTATTTTGACTAGGTAGGTATTGTTTATTTCAATGTACTGGGATATTTCCTCTTTTTTTTGTAAAACTTTTTGTTTCTCCTGGCATTAAAAAAGACCTCTCTAATTTTTTGTTATTTTCTAACTTTCCTACATAGTTTTGATTCTTTACAGTTATTCTGTTGATCTGTTATGTCACTAGCTTTTTTCTTTTATATGCTCAATCATATCAGAAAGTCCACCAATTTCTTTATTTTCCTTTTTTGAATTGGAGGCCTCCTTCCTGTTCCATCCAGTATCAGTGAGGCCCTGGGCTCCCACATGGCTCTCCACCCAGAGCTCCCCTCCCTGTACCACTGGCTCCTCTTTACCACTTTGCTGTATTGTGTCTCCTGTTCCTTATTTCTGTAGCTTCTTTTCTTAATTTTCTCTCTTCCCACTAACATCCTCCAGAAGCTTCCTTAAAAACGATTATTTTTTTTTAATCCTTGCATGTCTAAAAATGTCATCTTTAATCTACCTTCCCATCTGAGAGAAAGTTTGGCTAGGTATAGAAGCCTAGGTTGAAAATTCTTTTCCTTCAGATATTTTTAGTATTGCACCACTATCTTCTAGCATTTAATGTTGCTGAGGGGAAGTGTGATGCATTCCAATTCCCTTTGCTCTCTGAAACTCTTAGGATCTTCTCTTCACCCTTGCCTTGATGAGGCTTCTTGTCATTTGTTATACTGGGAACTCAATTATTTGTCAAATATTGAACACTACTTTGTCCCAGGTGCTGTTCTAAACCCTGGAGATTCTGCAGTGAGTAAGACAGACAAGGTTTTCACCTTTATGGAGCTTACATTCCAACAGGGGGTAAAGATGAGAAATGGGAAAATAACTCAGTAATTTCAGGTAGTGACAAGTACAATGAAGAATACAATACAGAAAAATGATGCTGAAAGATGTCTTGGACAGTGGGTGCTATGGTAGGTGCCCAGGGAATTTCTCTGTGAAGAGGTGATGTTGGAACTGAGGCCTGGAGGATGAGGAGGAAGGCACCTGGGGAAGAGAGTTCCAGGCGGAGGCAAAAGCAAGCATAGAGGTGCTTTGAGGAGGAGCGGGGAGCAGAGTGTGGCTGGGGAGAAGTGGACAGAGGAAGCAGGGGGGGCAAAGTGAAGTCCCAGAGTTGAGCAGAAGCCGTAGCACGCGTTCAGGGCTGTGGAAGGGAGTTAGGGTTCTGTCCAATTTGCAGAGAGAAGCCCTGGGAGGGTCACGTGCAGAAGGGCGATAGGCTCCACTTTACCCTTTCTAAGACACCCCAGCTGTTCGGGGAGGGCAGGCCAGAGAGGAACAAGGGTGGACTGTCTCAGACTTCATGCAGCACGGCCTGGTGGCCCTTTCAGGCCAGAGGACTTTGTTTCTCACTTCTGAGAAATGCTCTTGCCCCATATCTTTGTTTCCTCCCTTCCGGTTTCTCTCTTTTGTGTTTCTGAACCTCTTAGCACTTACTTTGTTAGACCTCTGTTTTATTTTTTTTCCTCTATTTTTTCATTCTGTTTTTTTTTGAGAAGTTTGTTTTAGCCTTCAATGTGTTTGAGAGAGTCTTTAAATTTTTTTGGAGCTGTTAGGCCTTGCTGAGTGGGGAAGGAAGGCTGGGGTCGTGGTGAGCACCCTCGTTTCCAGCCCAGCCCCTCTCTCCACAGCTCCCGGGAACCTGGGGTCCTTTGCTGACCAGGGGGGCCTCTGCTCTGCTTGGTCAGTTACCACCCTTCATCCGGTCTTCAAAAACTTCACATACTTAACAAATGCTGATTTGGTACCCACTGTCTTTTCCAATGAAAGAATAAGCAGAACTATTTGTGTGTTAATTCGTTTCAGTTTTCTTAATGGAGGAAAAATTTTCTTAAGGGATATGCTCCAAGCTGAAGAGAAGTACAGACTTGGGAGGCATACACTCCAGATGAATCGAGGTGCCCAGGCACTGCCCTGTTGCCCCCCTGGGGGGCAGTTAGGATGTACTCGTGTGGTGGTGGAAATACTGTTGATTTTTTGAGAAATGGAAAATGAAAAATGTCAGAGACTTGGAACCGGCAAATCTTCAAATTTGGATTTAGTTATTCAAATTGATGATACTAACCTTTCTTTTTTTAAAAGTTTTCTTCGGTTTCTGTCCCTCCTTCCCTTCTTCCTTCTTGTATACTGACTTTGCTAGCATTTAGGAGGAATAAACAGAGTGAACCTTTACTTTATTTATTTATGTATTCGAGATTTTATTTATTTGACAGAGACAGAGAGAGCGCGCACAGATAGGCAGAGAGGCAGGCAGAGGGAGAAGGAGAAGCAGGCTCTCCGCTGAGCAGGGAGCCCGACTTGAGGCTCAATCCCAGGACCTTGGGATCACGACCTGAACTGAAGGCAGCCGCTTAAGCAGCTGAGCCACCCAGGTGCCCCACAAAACTTTATTTTAGCAAGGGAGGGGGCCCTGGAAAAAGTGCAGAAAGATGGGCCTTGTCCTGTCAGAAAGACTCGTAGCTGGCTGACAGAGCTCACCCAGGGTCCCCACTGTCCTGCTGTGATTCTCCGTCCTCTCCACATTTTAATTGTGTTTTAGATAAAGACATAAAAATCTGCTTATCATATTTACAGATGAAATAATTTACTAGGACTAGCAATTTATACTTTGAATGATACGAAGCGTCAAAAGAGTCTGCACAGTCTTGTTGATTACTGATGAGTCTCCCTCAGCTGCCTGTGAGCATCTTGTTGTCTTGGTCTTTGTAGCCTCAATATCGAGCAGAGTGTCTGGCACATGGTTGGTGTGGGATAGATATTTGTTGAATGAATGAATGGTTGGAAGACAAGGAAAACCGGGAAGTGAAATTAATCTGCCAAGCATTTGTATTAAGGAAGGAAATACCAGTTACCTAAGAACAGGATGAAGGAGGCATGGCCCAGTAGCAGATAGAGGGGAAGGGCAGGGGGTTTGGGTTGATCACCGTCCCCTGGGCTAGGTCAGCAGAGGGGGATGGCCATAGGGAGGTTGCTTTATGACCCCCTAGTCTGCACCCAGTAGAGCACATCTTGGTGCTCCCCCACTGGATGGCCCTGGACAAATCGAGGGGCTTCCAAGGGAGAGTCCAGGGATGGAGGATGGTTAAGGAGCCATGTCACATGAGGAAACACTGGAAAAACCAGGACTGTTCACTCTGGAGAAGACAACAGAAGTGGTCATTGGAGTATGGTGGAGAAGGTCCGTGTGTACCAATATTTGAAAATCTGTCCTGTGAGAGAAGAATAGGACTTTACTGAGTCACCAGAGAAGCAGAACGAGGGCCTGAAGAGGCGGAAGTTAAACGGAGCTGGCACAGGGCAGAGAGGTGACTGAGGGTCGTGGTCCAAATAGAACCAGCAGCCCTTGGGCGCTTCCCGTAAAGCTTGCTAAATGTATTGTGGTGGGGAGTTTTATTTTTAGACCCTCCATCTTGAAATAAATATAAAAACATACTCCTATCAACTCACTTTCATTGAGTGTTTCCTGTGTTCCAGGCACGGTGCTATGTACACACAGCATCCCCTGTGATCTTCCTAAGAGCCTGTGACAGGGTGCTGTCATTTTCCAGGAACTTGATGCTTAGGTCAGTTGGCGCCCAAAGTCGCAGGTAGGACTCTTTAATGGGGTATGAGGTGAACCTTGTGCAGAGCCACCCTTTTTGCTACTGCCCCTGGTGGCCACAATCTCTGTGAGTGACTTGATAGCCCATGCTCAGCCATTGCACCCTGGCCTTGCACCCCCTAAATATTTCCAACCCTGTTGTGTCAGTGTGGGATAGGTCATCCTGCAAACAGCAAACAATTCTAGAATCCCAGTGGCTGAAAAATCACAGGGATTTGTCCTTTCCCGTGTTTTAGGACCCAGGCTGCACTGGAAAAGAGATCTGGAAATAACTTGGTGACCAACAGAGGCTCTCACGTAGGCCAATAGGAAGTTAAAAATAACAATAAATTATTGGGGTCAGATCACGACCTAAAGGGCATGAATGTTACGTAATGAGACTTTCCGTGTAGCTCATGGAAGGCGATCTTCTGGTTTTGTCGTTACAAATGGACTGTGGGGACTGTTTCCTTCAGCAGCTGCCTGGGGTGCGAGCGTTGGTGGCGGAGGCGTGGCCCATGTAGTCAGCACAAGTGTGCAAACTCGTGTCTGCACCCAGCCTTTCTCCTGCCATTTGGTCCGAAAACACAGGAGGAATGCAAGCATTTTTTGTCTACAGCTGAGGGCAAGTCCTGTGCTGCACACGGTTTCTGATTTCCCTCTGCCTCCCTCCCTCTGCCTTCCCTCCCTGCCCCACCTTCTCAGGTATGCTGTAGTCCTCTGTTCTTGCTTGGAAACTGAGGCACCAAATCCAGAAATAAACTACCTTGTGAAGGGGCGAAGGTTCTAAACTTGACTCAGGCCTCCTCCATTCTCAGAAGGGCGTGGAGAAGGTGCAGGAGCTCCCCATGGGCAGGAGCTAACTACTCATGGGGCAGGAACTGAGGTCAGTTAGAGGACATTCCAGATGGCCCAAGCTGCGTTCAACGCGTGCCGTTCGGGGGACTTTTTCCTCTGTTTTTTTCCCCTGCTGCTCAGCGATTCCTCCAGAATTTATGATTCAAGGCTGGGAAGTTCGATTTCAAGTCTTTAGAATATTGCCATACTCCATCTTCTCTCACCAATGGGCCTCCCCCAGCTTCTGTGTACAGGGATTTGGGTCGGCCAGGGAGATGGCTAACGATGCGCACCTCTGGTGACACAAAATAAGAAAACTGGCTGACATGGCTTTGAGTTGAAGCTCACAGATTTCTCTTACTCTTTTTGATTTCTGAAAGTTCCCTAAAATTTGGGTTGCCAGGTAAAATACAGGATGCCCAGCTAAATTTGAATTTCAGTTAATAAATAATTTTGTAGTATAAATATGTCCCAAATACTTCCTGGGACATGCCTATCCTAAAAACATTATTATTTATTTGAAATTCAAGTGTAACTGGGTGTTCTCTGTTTCTGCTTGCTAAACCCCACCTGAAATGCAAGTGCTGCTAATTTTTAAATAATCTGAGACAGCTCAGGAAAGCACATTGCCAAAGAGCTACAAGGAAGCAGTGTCTCCGACTGCATTCCCGATACACGTAATTTGGGAATCAGTAAGGCACACAACAGAATGCTGAAGACAAATGGCTTTCATCTGTTTCCAAGAAGGCATGATTCTGTGTCTTGGGTTACTGGAAATCCTCCTGATGACCCTCCATGAGGAGAGAACCGCAGTAGCAAATGCACTGTAAGGTGACGATCAGCCCTCACTCGAAGCTGGACGAAGGTAGATGGGGCAGAACGAATCTCTCTTACGAAGCCGGAGTGTGACGCCAAAACCCAAGGCAGACCCGGTGCACCAGCCAGCAGCCTAATGGTGGGAAGCACAGCAGAGTCATTCTAGAGACGTGGTTTAATTTAACAATTTGTCCGTTACAAGCCGCTCCTAGAATTCTCGATTATCTTGTTTCTGGCAGCATCAGAGAAGAGCAGTGTGAGTGAAGACCTTAATTCGTGGGGTGCCTGGCTGTCCTTTCTGTCCATGCTGTGTGCTCTGTCACCGGACACATTGTTGAGCCACCAGGGCCTGGGTGAGTAAGGAACGCTGCCCTCGTGGGACCATGGCCCGAGAGCGCTCCATTCATATGCAGAGAGAGCATCTCAGGCTGGGCACCAGCTTGGAGCCTTTTGTTCACTGGTCTCATTCATTCCTTGTGACAACCTGAGACTGGTCCCCATCGTATAGATGAGGACCCTAGGGCTGATGTCTCTGGCTGTGCTGGGACGAGATAACCTTTTCATGACCTCACTGATACCCTGTGCAACCATGCTCCATGAAACACGGCCCAGAGTCACAGATGTAGGCCAAGCCTCTCACTTGAGATGCAGAAACTAAGGCTCAGTGAGATTAGGTGAAATACCCCAGTCCCCATGGTGGAGGCAAGGCTGGTTTGAAGAGGGGCCCCACCTGAGGTCAGCTAGCACCTTCAGTTGGGTCCCCAAGAAACAGACCCTGAGATGGGGAGGAGTCTTGAGTTCAGGAAGCTTACTGAAGCATGCGTTGGGATCGGTTTCCTAACAATTTCCTGGTGGGGAAGAGTCCTGACTCGTGCTTTGCCAATTTCCATGGTGTCAGTTCTCCCACGGTGGCCGATTCCTCATTACCAACCTGCCCTTGACACCCGAGTTGGGAAGAGGGGATTGGCTCTTGGCAGCCGGTGGCCCCGGGCTCCAGCACACCACTGCCTGCTGGGGAGTGAGGGAGACCGATGGGGCAGAGGGGACGTTCAGCTGCGGTGCAGGCACCGTGGAGGGAGGCTGGGACCGTCCTGCAGGGCAGTCCCACGCTCAGGTGAAGGGCTGAGCCTCTGTACACCTTTTTCCCGCATCAGCCTGCTACTGGGTTTGGGCTGCCCACGGTGTTCAAGGTGAGGCCAGGGCTCTCTTCTTCCTCTAGATGCCCACAGCGCCGCCCCCATGGCCCTCGTGAGCTCCAAGGCTGGGCGGCAGTCACATTGACTCTCTTCTTGCCCTTTGTTGGCAAGAAACACCTGGCTTCTGAATCACCCTTGTCTTCCCCACATTTTGTGGCACCTGGACGGCGCTTGGCAGACACTGAATTACAGATAGATGGGGGAACGTGTGATCCAGCGAACGTTCAGTAAAGATCTGCTGAACTAGATCTGTTCAGCACCGCCTCCAGGCTCCCGGCTGGGTTCTGTCACGTACTCTTGTCTCCTGTGCAAAATCTCGTCCCCCACCCCCACCCCCCAGAGACTTTAACCCCCAGGCACTGGACCCGAGCCCTCTGCTTCTCTTGTGAGCCACAGGGCAGCTCGCCTCGCTAGCGCTTGCTCTCCGGAGAGACTGGGTGAGTGTGAGAACCAGTGGCTTAGCATGATCAATACACCGGATAAGGAATTACCCTTGGGCAAATTGACTTTTTGGAAGTGTTCTGGTTTTATATTTCCCTTTGGAAAAAGTTTGGGAAATTAAGAAGTTAAGAAAACAGTTCCAAGTTCCTACAGGGTTACGGAATTCCAGTGAATGGAAAGCCCTGGAGGGTATGTGTGTTGTCCCCTGGGTCTGTGGGCACTGCAGAGAAGCAGCGTTTCTGCAAGGCCTCAGGAGGTCAAAGTCGTCTGCTCCCCCCACAGCCACAGACACTTTCTTCCCTGAGTGGACATGTGGGATCTTGAGGATACTCTTGAGTCTGTGACTAGTGATTCCTGGGACGTAGAGAACTCCGTCTCTGCTCTGCAGTCATTCCTTTCTGACCAAGTGTCTGCCTTTACTTCTCGGTTTTCTCCCCCAGGCCGCACAATCACTATTGTTGGTCTGATCAACCCGAAATAATGACCCAGAGCTCTCCCAGACGACCTCGGTTTGTGTGTGTGTGTGTGTGTGTGTGTGTGTGCATATGCAAGTGCAGACAGGGAGGTGGGAGTGCAGAATCTAGTCCCTTTTAGAGGTTGACTTTGCATCTACCATTTCCTCCTGTGATGGTCAGAGTCGCTTCCTGTGGCCTGTAGATCCGCATTTCACCAGCACATCCGAGAGCCTCACTGCCCTCACTCCCCATCCATCTCTCTAGAAATCTCTGTTACCCTGGCTTAGACAGTCTCTCTCCTACTGGCTATCTTCTAAAAAAGTATAGACTTATGACACTGATTCACGATCATACCGAGGGAAAAAGAAGGAAGACTCGAGAAAGTGTTCTGTTTATTGTGCAGAAAAACTAAGTTGAAACAAAGGGCTTGCTCGTCCTGGTCCGTGTTGATGCAGTGCATCTTAAAGGAACACTGTGCAGATCTTCCGGTGAGCTGCTCTGTCCAGCCTCCCTGTCTGCACCCGGAACTGCCTCTGCTCCAAAAGCCCTTCCTCAGCTCTTTCCCCTTTAACTAATTCCTAGTAATCCTTTAAGAGTCGGCTCCACTTCCTCCAGGAAGCCTTCCCTGATACCACCAACCTGGCTTGGTTATCCCGCCGGTTTGCTCTCTGTTAAACAGCTATTTTTAAAATTAAATATCTATAGGTTGTCTTCTTTTAAAAAGCTTACAGAAATACTGGAGCAATAATTGTCTGCAGACTTAATCTTTAATGCCCAATGTCTAGAACATAAGGGACACCCAACAAATTAATTTTTAGTGGGGTAAATGAATTATGGTTATTTTAAGGGGATCGTAATTGTATTGCTTCCAAAGGCATTTGGTCCTTGAATAGAAATTGATAAAAACCCCTATTTGCAGAGTTTGGGGCACAGAGAGATTGGATACCAAGGAATGCAGAAGGACGTGATGGCGGACACGATGTTCACCCATCTCTTACTTCAAACTGACTGAAACAGACAGAAGTCAACAAAATTTAATTCATTCAAATAACATACTGTGTATGCTTCCAAACCTAATGGGTGAAAGTTATACCTTCTGAATTTTCATAATGAAATTCAAGGACACAGAATAAAAAACAATGATTAGTCACATTATTTAAGTATGAAAGGAATACAAAAGATTCTAATATAAATGACGTTTTCATGCTATTTTTACAGAGATTGCTTTATATGTAATAATGTGGTGGGGGTGGGAGCTAAAGAATTTTGCTGTTTTCTATGCAGCTGGAGCAAGCTGAGGTCTGGTGGGTCTACACAGCTCCAAGGTGTGCTCCCCCCCATACACAGCCCTGGGGGTTAGCTGCTCAGAGTAATATATGCTCTTCCATATCTTCCCGGTAATTAGGCAATTTTTATGTACGAGGTGGTTTATAACACGCACACCTACATCATTCTGACCTTTCTTCCGTTTACCTGCAGCGTGTGGTATTTTGGGAAGTGAACTTTTCTTGGTGAGTGACGGTGTCACACTGCTCGCCAGCTCCGGTGGAAAGCAGGGCAGCCAGCCGCCCTGGTCGCCCTCAGGAGCAGGAACCACAGACCCCGCTAGGGCACCTCCATCTGTAATTCCCAGCCCAGAAATGCCAGTCCTCCTCTCGGATGCCCTGTGCGGGCCCGGGTTTTGTTCTCAATAGTTCACAGCATGTCATTCCAACAGCCAGGGTGGGAGTTGTAGGACTGCAGTGGCCTCCTTGAGGTGATGGATCTGGGCCGGGGGCTCCCACCACAGCGGTGGGGGGGTGCCCCATGCATGAAGACGGGCACGCGGTGCCCTGAAGGACAACCCTGTGACTAGCACGCTGGTCTACGAAATGGGCTCTTGGTTCCCATCATCTCTCTGGATTCAGAGTCATGCTCCCTTGAAAAGGATTTTGCCGACATTTTTAATGGAAAATGCTTTGCTACCCTTCCTCGCATTGATTGTGTGCGAGGTGTGGCTTTTAATAAATCACCAGAAGTTTTGAAACAAACATTCCACATTGTTTGTATCTTAATGAGTATGTTGTCTATCAAAACAAACGGAGCATTTTTTTTTTTTTATTTTAAAGATTTTATTTACCAGAGAGAGTGAACGAGCAAGTGAGAGAGCACGAGCAGGGGGCGGGGCAGCGGGAGAGGGAGAAGCAGACTCCCCACCAAGCAGGGAGCCCGACGAGGGGCTCGATCCCAGGACCCCGTCATGACCTGAGCCGAAGGCAGCCACTTAACTGACTGAGCCACCCAGGCGCCCAGTGGAGCCTTCTATATTCCAGATCTTAGGGTCCATGGTGGGGTTGGGGACAGGGTGCTACCCAAGGTTAGTCAGGGTCCTTGGCCTCCGGGCTCCTGGTCGCCTGCCCAGAGTAGCCCAGCCCGTGTCCTGGAGCTGACTGGTCAGACAGAGTTTCCTTCCCCCGGGGAGGGGTGACAAGGGCGGCACAGAGAGGGGTAACTTATCTACAAGGGCGGGTTTCTTTGAACTCGCTCAGTGCAGAGGCCATCACCAACCTTTGGGGTCAGATTTGATGTTTGGAGATAGTTCAGATGCTCTGGAGGCAGATCTAGCAATGGAATGGGCAGTCGTGCTAAGGAGTATGGCGCTGGAGAATCAAAAACAATGTATGGCCATAAAAACAAAGCCATTATATGGTTTACAAATGGGCTCCAGTGGCAATTCCAAAAGAAGAATCCAAATGAGGTTGGAGCAGTGACAGTCCCAATCCAAATGAGTATGTGGCTTCCCAGGGGACATCATAAAAGGTCCCATGCAGGCACAGAGGGGGATGTATTTGCCAAGCAGTTAGGTAGCCCACAATCACAAAAATGATGGCTGTTGAGTCAAGGCCAGGGTCTTGTGGTCAGTCTACACTCTGCCATGCCCCTGGCACATGGTTCTGGAGAATCTCCCCCTCCCTGCAGCAGGCATGTTTGCTGCTCTAACCAGAGTGCCTTAACCCCCTTGCCACCAGCGTGGCTCCTAGACATCCTTCAAGACTCAACTTGACTTTCTCTTCCTCCATCCCCACAGTTAGTCCCCTCGGCCTCATTTTGCGCCTGTGTAGCTCTCCATTAGGTAGACTTTCCCAGTGCGTTGTTACAATCTGCTTGCTTTTGCTCTCCTTGCACCCCCACGCCCACACCGTGGACACCTGAAGGCGGACGCAGCTGCCTTATTCACGTCCGTGTTTCCAGTGCTTGGCCTGTAGTAGATGTGCAATGAAATGCTTTCTGAATGACCGCTCCAACTCTGATGAACCCGTTGCCTCATTTATCATGGGTCCTTGTAAACTCACAGGATCTTGTAGAATGAGAGAAAAGATGTGGGAATTCTGTGATCATGTGCGTGGTTGCTGTGTGCACACGCACATGACACCATGATTTCTTTACACTGATACTTGTGGGAATGTGTCCCGTGGGCTTGTGTTTCTTGCGCACTGATGTGTGGCAGGCACTGTTGGGGGTGCCCTAGATCTACAGAGCTGGTTCCTCTGATGAAATCCACCTCTAGATCTGACGTGCAGCTCAACCCTGCCAGAAATACTCCCATTTAAGTGCGATATGTAGCAAGTAGTATTTGAAAGTCAATTACCAAAAGGATACCACTGCAGAATAAAAAAGAACTAACCGTGGAAAATTAGAAAGCTATCCAGAACAGTCTTTAGTCTCAATTAGCCACATTTCCCCGTCTTCCAGCAGCTGAACTCGGAGTGTCATTTGAGCAGGAGCTTGGGCCTGGCAGCTCGCGGCACTCTTGCTTCTGATGTCCCCAATTATGCAATAATGGTAATCACTGATCGAGGGCTCAGTTGAGAAATGTCTGTTTCCCCATGTCTAGAGCTCAGTAATCATGGGGGAGGAGGACGTCTGAGCAGAATTCCTTGATTTCAAATTATTGTTTGAGAAGACAGCAAGTGAGATCAGGCTATCAGTGCCAGGAATGTGGAGGCTGAGGGCTGGAACACCACCCTCAGAAGGATGCCTCAGGCAGAGAGAGTTCTGCCCACCCCCTGAAGAACGTCTGCCCTAAGCCTGGGCTCCTTCCCCATCCTCAAAAGTTCAAGGACCATTTGAGATGGAATTTCTGGCATCAGCTCACTTCCAGTTCGAAATGACTGGTTTTTATCATAGAGGGCTGGATGCAGGAATATAGGATGGGACAGGCTGGTTTTCTCTTTCTCACCCCAGGAGGGCTTCTGGTCTTCCATCAAATCTGGCCATTGGCAAAGGCTTTCTGAATTCTCTTGAGATGTCTTTAGCATTTCTGAAAAACACCAGGGCCCCAGTAGATGGTGCAAATGGCCACAAATTCTTGTGCTCTCATCAAGAGGTGGAGTCTACCTCTCTACCCCTTGAAGTTGGGTTGGCCGTGTGGCAAGTTGTGGCCAGTAGGGTATGAGCAAAATGATGCAGGCAGAAGCTTGATGCGTGCTTGCTTGTTGGGGCTTGCTTTCACTCTTTGCTTTTGGGGACTGCCACCACCGCAAACAGATCTGAGCTGGCCTGCTGGAAGATGGGGGTTACACACGGCCCCGGTACCCCTGTCACCCCGGCTACATCCAGCTAACTGTCTGGCATGGGAGCGAGGTCACTGACTGCCAGCACACGGAAGAGTGAGCCCAGCCAAGACCAGAAGAAGAACCTTGTAGTGGAGGTGAGCCCAAACTGCCAAACGACAGAATCGTGAGTTGGATCAATGACTGCCACTTTAAGTCCCTAATTGTGGTGGTTTTGTTATGCAGCACAAACTAACTGGTACATGGCTAACACATAGCATATATTACGTTCCAGGCCCTGTTCTAAACACCACAGGCGTGAACTCCTTTCACCCTCACAACACCTTACGGAGGAGGTGCTATCGTCATCCCCATTTTGCGCACGAGGTTGCTGAGGTTAAGTGGCTTGCACAAGATCGCCCAGCCGGCCCGTTGCTGCTCCCCTGCAGATCCGGAGCCCATCACAGGCCCGCTCAGACCCTCCAGTGGCCACTCCGGCGCCTCAAGGAGGAAGCCACCGCACCCCTTGGCGTGGGATGTAAGATGTTCTTGATTTCAGTCGTTCAGCAAAGCTTTTACCGGGGTCTGCAGTGTGCAAGCACCGTTCTGGGTACCGGGGGTGCAGCAGAGAATAAAGCAGGCAAAGCCCCCGCCCCCGTGGAGGTTACAGACGGCCGGGGCAGAGCAGATAGCACGTTGGAAGGAGAGAAATCCGTCCAAGGGCGAATGAAGCTGTCTGCCTGCCGTGGAGTTTCATGGCGGCAGTTGGGACCTCACCACCTCGCTGGCTGCAAGTGGAGCCAGAGACGCCAGGAGGGGAGATGGGCTGCAGTTCCTGTGGGGTGGGCAGGGGGCCTTGTCAGAGCCTTGACCACAGCCCCTGCCCGCCAAAGCCTCACTTCCATCCTCCTCCCTCTGCCCTCCGAGCTCCAGCCAGAGGGAGGTCTGAGGTTCTCCCAGCCTGCTTCCCTTTGGGACAGCCACCTTTGCCCCAGTGGTTACTCTGCCTCATCTCTCCCCCTAGACTGGGCACAAACACATGCCTGGGAGGCTGGAAGTAAGGACAGATGAGGGCTCAGGTACGGATGCTTGGAGCCTTGCCTGGAGGTCTACGCAGAGGATGAATGTGGCAAAGACGCTCCTGCTGGTCTGTGCACCAAGCCTGCCCATGTGGCCATTTCTGTCTAGCCCGGGTGAATGAGGCCATCTGATAGCCCCAGAGTTCCACAGTGTGGGAAGGGAGTTGCCTCCTCCCCGGCAGATGCACCCCTCCCCTCTTGTCAATGTGTAGAGCTGGCTTGGCCTTGAGCTCCAAGTGCTTGGAATTTCTTCTGCCTCCCTCTCTTGGCCCGAACCTTTCATGGGCACTTGGGGAAATAGGCAAATTGTGGAAAAACTAAGTTCTGGAGCCTCAGCCTGGTCCTTCTGAGCTGTATGTCCCTAGGCAAGAGAGCTCCCTCTCTGAGCGTCAGCTTCTGCATCTGTAAAGCTAGGGCAGTCATGCCTGCCTTGACAGGTTGGTGTGAGGTTGAGTGAGTGAGTGCCTGGTGCACCCTAGGTGCTCAATAAATGGGAATTTTCCCTCTCCTGGACCCCTTTCTCCTTCCCACTTTCTCAGAGCCTCCTGGGAGTGGTCAGAGCCGTGAGGATTAAATGAGCTGAACATGTGACCTCTCAGTCTTTTCAAGACCTCTCTCGCTCTTTCACTCTTGCTCCCATTGTTACGTATTTAGATACCTGCTCCACTTTCTCCCCACTCCCTTTGTCCTTCCCTCCACATAGACAACCATTCCCATAAGTTTTTTGTTTTTTTCTTTTTATTTATTTATTTATTCTTATGTTAATCCCCATACATTACATCATTAGTTTTAGATGAAGTGTTCCATGATTCATTGTTTGTGCACAACACCCAGTGCTCCATGCAGAATGTGCCCTCCTCAATACCCACCACCAGGCTAACCCATCCTCCCACCCCCCTCCCCTCTAGAACCCTGTTTGTTTTTCAGAGTCCATCGTCTCTCATGGTTCGTCTACCCCTCCGATTTCCCCCGCTTCATTCTTCCCCTCCCGCTACCTTCTTCTTCTTCTTTTTTTTTCTTAACATATATTGCATTATTTGTTTCAGAGGTACAGATCTGAGATTCAACAGTCTTGCACAATTCACAGCGCTTACCAGAGCACATACCCTCCCCAGTGTCTATCACCCAGTCCCCCCATCCCTCCCACCCCACCCCCCACTCCAGCAACCCTCAGTTTGTTTCCTGCAGTTAAGAATTCCTCATATCAGTGAGATCATATGATACATGTCTTTCTCTGTTTGACTTATTTCACTCAGCATAATACCCTCCTCCAGTTCCATCCACGTCGTTGCAAATGGCAAGATCTCATTCCTTTTGATGGCTGCATAATATTCCATTGTATATATATACCACATCTTCTTTATCCATTCATCTGTCGATGGACATCTTGGCTCTTTCCATAGTTTGGCTATTGTGGACATTGCTGCTATAAACATCGGGGTGCACGTACCCCTTCGGATCCCTACTTTTGTATCTTTGGGGTAAATACCCAGTAGTGCAATTGCTGGATCATACGGTAGCTCTATTTTCAACTTTTTGAGGAACCTCCATACAGTTTTTCAGAGTGGCTGCACCAGCTTGCATTCCCACCAACAGTGTAGGAGGGTTCCCCTTTCTCCGCATCCCCACCAACATCTGTCGTTTCCTGACTTGTTAATTTTAGCCATTCTGACTTGTGTGAGGTGGTATCTCATTGAGGTTTTGATTTGGATTTCCCTGATGCCGAGTGATATTGAGCACTTTTTCATGTGTCTGTTGGCCATTTGGATGTCTTCTTTGGAAAAATGTCTGTTCATGTCTTCTGCCCATTTCTTTTTTTTTTTTTTAAATATTTTATTTATTTATTTGAGACAGAGAGAATGAGAGAGAGAGAGCACATGAGAGGGGGGAGGGTCAGAGGGAGAAGCAGGCTCCCCGCCGAGCAGGGAGCCCAATGCAGGACTCGATCCAGGGACTCCAGGATCATGACCTGAGCCGAAGGCAGTCGCTTAACCAACTGAGCCACCCAGGTGCCCCTCTTCTGCCCATTTCTTGATTGGATTCTTTGTTCTTTGGGTGTTGAGTTTGATGAGTTCTTTATAGATTTTGGATACTAGCCCTTTATCTGATATGTCATTTGCAAATATCTTCTCCCATTCTGTCGGTTGTCTTTTGGTTTTGTTGACTGTTTCCTTTGCTTTGCAAAAGCTTTTTATCTTGATGAAGTCCCAATAGTTCATTTTTGCCCTTGCTTCCCTTGCCTTTGGCGATGTTTCTAGGAAGAAGTTGCTTCGGCTGAGGTCGAAGAGGTTGCTGCCTGTGTTCTCCTTTAGGATTTTGATGGACTCCTGTCTCACATTGAGGTCTTTCAACCATTTGGAGTCTATTTTTGTATGTGGTGTAAGGAAATGGTCCAGTTTCATTCTTCTGCATGTGGCTATCCAATTTTCCCAACACCATTTGTTGAAGAGACTGTCTTTGTTCCATTGGACATTCTTTCCTGCTTTGTCAAAGATGAGTTGACCACAGAGTTGAGGGTCCATTTCTGGGCTCTCTATTCTGTGCCATTGATCTATGTGTCTGTTTTTGTGCCAGTACCATGCTGTCTTGATGATGACAGCTTTGTAATAGAGCTTGATGTCCGGAATTGTGATGCCGCCAGCTTTGCTTTTCTTTTTCAACATTCCTCTGGCTATGCAGGGTCTTTTCTGGTTCCATACAAATTTTAGAATTATTTGTTCCATTTCTTTGAAAAAAGTGGATGGTATTTTGATGGGGATTGCATTGAATGTGTAGATTGCTCTAGGTAGCATTGACATCTTCACAATATTTGTTCTTCCAATCCATGAGCATGGAACGTTTCTCCATTTCTTTGTGTCTTCCTCAATTTCTTTCATGAGTATTTTATAGTTTTCTGAGTACAGATCCATTGTCTCTTTGGTTAGATTTATTCCTAGGTATCTTACGGTTTTGGGTGCAATTGTAAATGGGATCGACTCCTTAATTTCTCTTTCTTCTGTCTTGTTGTTGGTGTATAGGAATGCCACTGACTTCTGTGCATTGATTTTATATCCTGCCACTTTACTGAATTCCTGTATGAGTTTAGCAGTTTTGGGGTGGAGTCTTTGGGGTTTTCCACATAAAGTATCCTATCATCTGCAAAGAGTGAGAGTTTGACTTCTTCTTTGCTAATTTGGATGCCTTTGATTTCTTTTTGTTGTCTGATTGCTGTGGCTAGGACTTCCAATACTATGTTGAATAGCAGTGGTGATAGTGGACATCCCTGTCGCGTTCCTGACCTTAGGGGGAAAGCTCTCAGTTTTTCCCCATTGAGAATGATATTCGCTGTAGGTTTTTCATAGATGGCTTTTATGATATTGAGGTAGGTACCCTCTATCCCTATACTCTGAAGAGTTTTGATCAAGAAAGGATGCTGTACTTTGTCAAATGCTTTTTCTGCATCTATTGAGAGGATCCTATGATTCTTGTTCTTTCTTTTGTTAATGTATTGTATCACATTGATTGATTTGCGGATGTTGAACCAACCTTGCAGCCCAGGGATAGATCCTACTTGGTCGTGGTGAATAATCCTTTTAATGTACTGTTGGATCCTATTGGCTAGTATTTTGGTGAGAGTTTTTGCATCCATGTTCATCAGGGATATTGGTCTGTAATTCTCCTTTTTGATGGGGTCTTTGTCTGGTTTAGGGATCAAGGTAATGCTGGCCTCATAAAATGACTTTGGAAGTTTTCCTTCCATTTCTGTTTTTTGGAACAGTTTCCGAAGAATAGATATTAATTCTTCTTGAAATGTTTGGTAGAATTCCCCTGGGAAGCCATCTGGCCCTGGGCTTTTGTTTGTTGGGAGATTTTTGATGACTGTTTCAATTTCCTTAGTGGTTATAGGTCTGTTCAGGTTTTCTATTTCATCCTGGTTCAGTTTTGGTAGTTGATACATCTCTAGGAATGCCTCCATTTCTTCCAGGTTATCTAATTTGCTGGCATAGAGTTGCTCATAATATGTTCTTATAATTGTTTGTATTTCTTTGGTGTTGGTTGTGATCTCTCCTCTTTCATTCATGATTTTGTTGATTTGGGTCATTTCTCTTCTCTTTTTGATAAGTCTGGCCAGGGGTTTATCAATCTTGTTAATTCTTTCAAAGAACCAGCTCCTCGTTTTGTTGATCTGTTCTACTGTTCTTTTAGTTTCTATTTCATTGATTTCTGCTCTGATCTTTATTATTTCTCTTCTCCTGCTGGGTTTAGGCTTTATTTGCTGTTCTTTCTCCAGCTCCTTTAGGTGTAGGGTTAGGTTGTGTACTTGAGACCTTTCTTGTTTCTTGAGAAAGGCTTGTATTGCTATATACTTTCCTCTTAGGACTGCCTTTGCTGCATCCCAAAGATTTTGAATAGTTGTGTTTTCATTTTCATTGGTTTCCATGTATTTTTTAAATTCTTCTTTAATTTCCTAGTTGACCCATTCATTCTTCAGTAGGATGCTCTTTAGCCTCCATGTATTTGAGTTCTTTCCGACTTTCCTCTTGTGATTGAGTTCTAGTTTCAAAGCATTGTGGTCTGAAAATAGGCAGGGAATGATTCCAATCTTTTGGTACCGGTTGAGACCTGATTTATGACCTAGGATGTGATCTATTCTGGAGAATGTTCCATGGGCACTAGAGAAGAATGTGTATTCCGTTGCTTTGGGGTGGAATGTTCTGAATATGTCCTTAAAGTCCATTTGGTCCAGTGTGTCATTTAAAGTCTTTATTTCCTTGTTGATCTTTTGCTTAGACTATCTGTCCATTTCAGTGAGGGGGGTGTTAAAGTCCCCCACTATTATTGTATTGTTGTCGATGTATTTCTTTGCTTTTGTTATTAATTGCCTTATATAATTGGCTGCTCCCATGTTAGGGGCATAGATATTTACAATTGTTAGATCCTCTTTTTTTTTTTTTTTAAAGATTTTTTATTTATTTATTTGAGACAGAGAGAATGAGAGACAGAGAGCATGAGCGGGAGGAGGGTCAGAGGGAGAAGCAGACTCCCTGCCGAGCAGGGAGCCCGATGCGGGACTCGATCCCAGGACTCCAGGATCATGACCTGAGCCGAAGGCAGTCGCTTAACCAACTGAGCCACCCAGGCGCCCAATTGTTAGATCTTCTTGTTGGATAGATCCTTTAAGTATGATATAGTGTCCTTCCTCATCTCTTATTACAGTCTTTGGTTTAAAATCTAATTTGTCTGATATAAGGATTGCCACCCCAGCTTTCTTTTGGTGTCCATTAGCATGGTAAATGGTGTTCCACCCCCTCACTTTCAATCTGGGGGTGTCTTTGGTTCTAAAATGAGTCTCTTGCAGACAGCATATCGATGGGTCTTGTTTTTTAATCCAATCTGATAGCCTCTGTCTTTTGACTGGGGCATTGAGCCCATTTACATTCAGGGTAACTATTGAAAGATAGGAATTTAGTGCCATTGTATTGCCTGTAAGGTGAGTGTTACCGTATATTGTCTGTGTTCCTTTCTGGTCTATGTTGCTTTTAGGGTCTCTCTTTGCTTAGAGGACCCCTTTCAAGATTTCCTGTGGGGCTGGTTTTGTGTTTGCAAATTCTTTTAGTTTTTGTTTGTCCTGGAAGCTTTTTATCTCTCCTTCAATTTTCAATGACAGCCCAGCTGGATATAGTATTCTTGGCTGCATATTTTTCTCATTTAGTGCTCTGAATATATCCTGCCAGTCCTTTCTGGCCTGCCAGGTCTCTGTGGATAGGTCTGTTGCCAATCTAATGTTTCTACCCTTGTAGGTTACATATCTCTTTTCCCGAGCTGCTTTCAGGATTTTCTCTTTGTCTATGAGACTCGTAAGTTTTACTATTAGATGTCGGGGTGTTGACCTATTTTTATTGATTTTGAGAGGGGTTCTCTGTGCTTCCTGGATTTTCATGCCTGTTTCCTTCCCCAAATTAGGGAAGTTCTCTGCTATAATTTGATCCATTATACCTTCTGCCCCTCTCTCTCTTTCTTCTTCTTCTGGGATCCCAATTATTCTAATGTTGTTTCGTCTTATGGTATTGCTTATCTCTCGAATTCTGCCCTCGTGATCCAGTAGTTGTTTATCTCTCTTTTTCTCAGCTTCTTTATTTTCCATCATTTCATCTTCTATATTACTGATTCTCTCTTCTGCCTCATTTATTCTAGCAGTTAGCGCCCCCATTTTTTATTGCACCTCATTAATAGCCTTTTTGATTTCTACTTGGTTGGATTTTAGTTCTTTTACTTCTCCAGAAGGGGTTTCTCTAATAACTTCCATATTTTTTTCAAGCCCAGCTAGTATCTTTAAAGTGATGATTCTGAACTCTAGATCTGACATCGTACTAATGTCCGTATTGAGTAGGTCCCTGGCAGTCGGTACTACCTCTTGTTCTTTTTGTTGAGGTGATTTTTTCCGTCTTGTCATTTTGTGCAGAGGAGAATAGATTAATGAGAGAACAAAATGCTAGCAGAGTAACAACGTCCCCAGAAAATATACTGTAAACAAATCAGAAAAGACCTGAAGCAGTGGGAAAAGAAAGGGAAAGAGAGAAAAAAGAAAAAGAAAAAAAAGAAAAAGATAAAGATAAAAACAAAAACAAACAAAACAAAACAAAACAACAACAACAAAAAAACCAGAATGTGATCAAATATGATCAGGCTGGTATATAGATCAGTGCCACACACTAGATTTGGGGTGTATTTTGGTCTTTTAGAAGAAAGTGCCTCCCAAAATTTTAAAGAAAGAAAAACTTATATATGTACAAAAATAAGGGTTGATATGATGAAGGGATGGAATATGACTGTAAAGATGAAAATTATAAAAAATTTTATAAAAGGAATTGATAAGTTGTTTGAAAAAAGAAAGAAGAGGATTTAAAAAAAGAAAAAAGAAAAAGAAAAAAAAAAGGGAGAGGATGTGATCAGGCAGGGGAATAGAAAACACCATATACTAGAGATTTAGGGTATATTTTAATCTGTTAGAAGAAACTATCTCAAAATTTTAAAGAGAGAACAACTTATATATATAAGCCAAAAATACGGGTAACTACTATGAAGGGATAGAATATGACTCTAAAAATGAAAAATAAAAATGTTTTTTTTAAAAAAGGATTGATAAGATGTTGGTTGAAAAAGGGAAAAAGAAAAATTCAAAAAGAAAAAAAAAGAAAAAAGGACAGTTAAAAAAAATTAACTTTGAAAGACTAAAGAATCATGGTAAAAAGCCATGAATTCTATGTGCAGTATTCCCCTAGCGCTGGAGTTCTGCGGTTCTCATTGATCGGTAAACTTGGTCTTGGCCGGCTGTTCTCGCTGATCTTCTGGGGAGGGGCCTGTTGCCGTGGTTTCCAAATGTCTCTGCCGGAGGCGGAATTGCCCCGCCCTTGCCCCCTCCCGGCTAAGTCATCTGCTCGGGTTTGCTCTCCGGGGCTTTTGTTCCCTGCGAGCTTTCCGTACAGCTTTGGAGGCGGAGAGTGAAGATGGCGGCCTCCCAATCTCCGCCCCGGAGGAGCCGAGAACTCGGGGGCCCGCTCCTCAGTGAGCCCCCAGAGAAAAGCTGTCAGTCACTCCCGGCTCCCCGGTCTCCGGCCGCACTCCGTGCTCACCCGGCCTGTGACCGCGCGTTTCTATCTCTGGCCCCGACCCCGGGTGGAGTCTCCAAACCCAGCAGATCCCTGCGGTGCAGTCCCACGCGGCTCCTCCCCGGGGAGGAAGGTGAGTCTCCCCGGATCTGCCGCTTGTTGGGTCCCTGCTGGAGGAACAGGGGCCCGACTGGGCCGCGGATCACGGTTTATGGCCACCCCGAGCTGAGAGCCCGCGCCTGGGCTCCCCTCTGCAGCCGGCTTCCCTGCTCCATTACCTGGGAGCTCTGCCACACTCAGGCACCCCCGGTCTTTCTGTGACCCCGAGGGTCCTGAGACCACACTGTCCCGGAGGGTTCTACCCCCCGCTTAGCCACCAGAGTGACGTCCCTCGGCGGAGCAGACTTTTAAAAGTTCCAATTTTGTGCTCCGCGGCTCTATCACTTGCCAGAAGCGGCCGACGGAGGCCCCTCCCCCGCCATCTATCCTCCGGAACATCGCCTCGGATTCACTTCTCTGCTCGTCCTACCTTCCAGAAAATGGTCGCTTTTCTGTTTGGAGAGTTGTTGCTATTCTTTTCTTTGATCTCCTGTTGAGTTTCTAGGTGTTCAGAATGGTTTGATCCCTATCCAGCTGAATTCCTGAGAGGAGACGAAATCCAGGTCTCCTACTCCTCCGCCATCTTGCTCCGCCCCCCCCCCCCCCCATTCCCATAAGTTTAATGAGAATTACTGCTTCGGTTTACATAAGCAGGTGCGTGTGCACACCGTGTCTGATGCTTCTAGGCACGTGGTCCTCCATGGTGTCTGTGTCTCGTTTTTCCTGTCGTTCCCAGATGGGCTCCCAGTCCACAAACAGGGATCCTAACAGGCATGTTCTTAGTTATTCTAACATCTTGAAGTTGGCTGGCCCCCTGTGCCTGCTGTTGGCCATTGTGACACGTTGCCCCTGCCTGCCCCCCACGGATGTCATAACATGGGCATGGGGACAACCTGTGCAGGGCGACTGCAGCCTGGGAGAATGTTGGGGGCTGATAGCCAAGCCCTCTTTCAAGAAACGCCCATGATTAATGCCATGAAGGCAACGAGGTTTGGGAAGGATGGGTGCTGCCAACACCAAAAGCTGGTGCATGATTGCTGGGCCTGGGCGGGAAGGAGAGCTAGGAAGACTCCACTCCATTTATTTCACTAATCTTCTTCTTCTGTGAGCCTAAGAGCAGAAAATAATTTTTTTTTTTTAGATTTTATTTATTTGAGAGAGAGAGACAGAGATAGTGAGATAGAGAGCACAAGTGGGGAGTAGAGGGAGAAGCAGGATCCCCACAGAGCAGAGAGCCCGATGCGGGACTCGATCCCAGGACCCTGGGATCATGACCTGAGCCGAAGGCAGACGCTTAACCGACTGAGCCACCCAGGTGCCCAAGCAGAAAATAATTTTTAAAAAGAGCTGTGTCTAAACAAATCAAAAAGAGCCCTTTCAATGAGTATAAAAATCCTAAGTGGTAAGAAAGCATTTTGGCATTCATGGTGGCAATTTGCCCTTTATTAGGGACATACAAGACTGGTGCTCCTCACTGTGGAGTGAGGCTTGGCTTTGGGAAAATACTGTAGGGCCCCAGCGGGCGCCCTCACAGGGCGTGTTTGTGTCGTGGGGCCTGTAATCTGACCAACGTGCCACAGCCCGCATCTTCACCAACACCTGGCATAACTCGGCTTTCTAATTTTTGCCAGTTCAGTATGTGTAATGTGCTGTCTTTGTTTTAAATAGCACTTCTCAGATGACTAGTATGTTCCAGCATCTCTTCACATACTTGTTGGTCCTTTGTTTTCTTCTTCTGCACGTTGCCTGTTCTTTCCTTTTGCCCAATTTTCTATTAGGTCTGCTCCCTTTTTCCTCTCGATCTGCAGGAGTCTCTTGCACATTCTAGCTACTAACCCATTGCAGGCTTAGACATTGTGAATATAGTCCTCCCCCCACCCCCATCCCCTGGAGCTCTTTGGAAATGGTGGTGGGCCTGGTCAATTATAGGTTCTCACTGTCATGTGGAAATGATGACACTCAGCTTTCCAAATGACCACTTGGCCATGACCTGGCCCTTCAGTGCACCTCACCTTCTTCTAAATCAGTTCTTCCAGGAGCTGTGTTCTGAGGGAATGCTCATGAGACCCACTTGCAGCTGCAGAGACCGATGTGATTTAACTTCGCAATTACCTCTGTCTGCACCTCTGTGTGTCTCAATTAAGTCAGCTAGTATTTTCTGAATGTCTTCAAGTAGAAATTAGGTTCTAGGCTTTCAGGAACAAAGGAAGGAGAGCTCAGGCATGACAGGCTTGCAGATCCACAAAGAATAAAGTGACAAGATGCTCACCACCTGCTCCCAGGGCACCAAGCAGGGGTGGAGGGACAAGGAAGGCTTCCTGGAGGAGGCAGCATTGGGATGGTGCCTTGAGGACTGGAGGCATTTCTTGCCTTTCTTCCTTCCAAACTGTAAAGTCCTGAGGACAGTGACCACGTTGGGCAGTTCTGCTTCTTCTGAAGAACAACCATGACTCCCATGTAGAGAGAGCCCCGCCCTTCCGAGGTGGCCAGGCACAAGGACAGGAGAGACTGAAGCCCACACCCAGCCCTGGGGGCTGACCTCGACTCTGCAGAGATCACACTGAGGCTCACCGGGGCTCTCTGGGGATCAGTGACTTTCCTAAGGTCACTCACTCAGAAAATACACCCTCTGCACCCAGCCCCAGACTCTTCAGCGTGCTGGAGCCACCTCTGCTCTCTTGGGCAGAGCAGGCCTTCTCTTCAGTGGGGGTGACATCTGGTGCCGAGGGTTCAGAGTCACCAAACCCCTGTCTATCCTGAACCTGAGCACGCACAGGCCACGAGCCCCAACGCTTGGGATGACCATGAAGACTGAGCCTGCACTGTGGCCCTGGGGGGCGGTTCTCAGTAGGCAGGTGAGCAGTGGGGAACTTGGGGTTTGGCAGGTCCTGAGGACAGGCCCAGGAGAAAGAATGAATTCCATCCCATGTTAGTTTTCCCTTCCAAGAAGTCAGACACTCTGGAGTTTAGCATGCATGCTGTCTCCTCCTGTAATATTGTGGTAGAGAAAAATTCATTCATGTTAAAAAAAAAGTTTCAAAAGATACACATTGATAGAAAACACATTGCTGGGAATAAAAAGAAAGTAATGAATAACATTCCACATAATAGTGACTAAAAGCAAAATAGTCTTCAGTTGAGGTTACAAGTTGAGTTCAAATTGAAGGTGCTTTGTAATACTGTTAAAAGAGCTGTCCTTTCCAAGGGGGAAAATACTGTACTGTATTTTATCACAGGGTCCAAAGAGGGGGAAATTAAACAGGAGGAAGGGAGGACAGGGATGGCAGGCGGGTGGACGGAGCATGTGCCTGGGTCCATGCGCTGCTGATTTCAGACAGAAGCCACTGCAGAAATGCAGGGTTTGACCCAGAGGGACAGTTCTTATTCACAGTCACCTGCTTCATCTCTGCCCTCGCACTTCTTCTGATGCCGAAGGGAGCACCTCTAACCTGACCTCATGGGCTGACTCTGGGACCTTCCGGCTCACTCCTTACGTGGCTGGGCCGGTGGTGCTGTCCTGGGCTGTGGGAGGCTGGGGCACATGTCCCATCTCTAGTTCCCTATGAGCCTCGTGCTGCATGTGTCACTTCTGGCCTTGCTTGGTGCCCCTCCCAGGTCGGCCTGGACATCTCCATCATGCAGCCTCCAGGGGGCCCCACTGTGGGGCTGGTTTTGAGTAAGGCTGTGTGGCAAAGCCTATTCTATACTTCCCTCACCCTTGCTCACCTTCCATGCTAGAGGCTCAAAAATCCTGTTATTCCCTTTGCCGGACTCCCTTTTGTCATATGTAAGGCAGTGGTCCTATGTTCTAGTTTGGGATTATGAGATGAACAAGAAAACTTCTGGGAAAGATCTTCCTCTCTGACAAGAAGAGAGAGGTATATATGAGGAGTTCCTTTGGCTAGAGTCTCCTTTTTTGCTTCTTGGTGTGGATGCTGCAGTGTGAACATGTAATGCTTGGGGCAATGGCAGCCTTCTTGCAACCATGAGGGATAAGTCTAAAAACAAGAGCCAATTCACTGAGTGTGCTGAATCCCACGCTTGGGGTAGACATGCCTCCTAAATTTCTGCCCTCATGGAACTTGCATGCGTCCTTGTAGGGGAGATGGGAAGTAAGCAGCCCCCTGGCCCCCGCCCATCATCCAATTTTTTCCCCTCTCTGTAAATTTGATGCAGTTGAACACGGAAACATTGGAATCCTCACATTGAAAGGAGACTAGCCACAGGGTGGAAGGAGCCTGGGTCCCTGAGTCATACTTTGGAGAGGAGACACCTGCCAGCCAGAACCCTGCTTTGGGCTTTACAGGAATGAGCCATAAACCTCTATTATACTGGAGCCATGAGTCACTTGTGAGTTTGCTTTTGCTTGCTGCTAGGATTTCTTTAACTAATAGAGTCTTCTTGGAGTTTACCCTATTTCCAGTCTTATACTTGAAGGAAGTAAAATATTTCCTTTGAGATCAAGGCAGTTCAAGGTGGAGTTTTGGTTTATTACAACCCTTAGCATCCCAAGTGATTGGATTGTTAGGGTCTTCCCTTAAGACCTGTGGGGAGTGATCTTAGCGAGTAGTCCTGGGAAACTGGAGGTCTCCTGCCACCCTCCCTCCACCCCGACCCTAACACTCTGAGTCAAGGGTGGCATTTGAAAAGCAAAACACAAGTCCTTGTGGTCTCAGTGAAGGGCGTGGCAACAAAAGGGCAGGACAGGAAGCTTGGGCGAGGTGGCTTAGAGTGGCTGGTGGGGCATGGCAGAGTGCCTCTAGAATCAGTGTCCAACTCTTGGTTTCAGCTCAGGTTATGGTCTCAGGGTTGTGAGATCGAGCCCCGTGTTGGGCTCCATGCTCAGCAGGGAGTCTGCTTGAGATTCTCTCCCTCTGTGCTCCCCCAATCCTGATTGCACGTTCGCTCACTTGCTCTCTCTCAAATAAATAAATAAATAAAATCTTAAAAAAAAGACCATCCCCTCAAGCCCCAGTCAGCCCAGGAAGCACCAGATTTTCCTAAAGCTCAGACGGATTCCTGGCATTGCCTGGTGTACATCCCTATTCAGGCTTCAAGGGCGACAAGGTGTTGGTTTGCTTCCTGCTGGTGCAGAAGCCACTCCTCCCCAGCTTCTCTGGCCACCTGAGCCAGCTCTGTTCCTGCCGCAGGTCTGGCTCATCTTAAATCCTTCAGGGGCTCTCCAGGCAGAGGTGGTCAACCCCGGAGGGCGTGGACTGGCTTGGGAGGGTCTGGAGGCCTGTGACTTCGCGTCCCTCTTCTCATCAACTTAGAGTTTGTGCCCAATTGCACTTTTTGTAGGTGGTCACTGCAGTTTCTCCTGTCCCTGTGCTCTTCTAGAATGTTGCCCCCTTCCTTCCAGAGGTGAAGTCTGATTCCCTTCCCCTGGAAGCTGGCTGGGCTTGTGTCTTTTTTCCTTAGAGCCGCAACAAAATTACCGTGAACTGGGTGACTGAAAACAACAGAAATTTATTCCCTCACTGCTCAAGGTGTTGGCAGGACCATGCTCTCTCTGCGGGGCCCGGGGAGGAGTCTTCCTTGCCTCTTCCTAGCCTCTGGTGGCTGCCGGCAGGCCTTGACCTTCCTCGTAGCGGCCTTGCTCCAGGCCCTGCCTCCACGTTCGCATGGCCTTCTCCCACTGTGTCCCCTCTGTCCCTCTGTCTGATTCTCCCTCTCCTTTACAGACACCAGTCATACTGGCCCGAGGGCCCAACCTACTCCCGTATGACCTCATCTACCTGATTCTGCAACGAGCCTATTTCTAAATAAGGTGACCTTCTGGTGGCTTTTGCGGGGACCCTCTTCAAGCGGGTACAGTTCGTGACTTGAAGGAGGCAGTGGAAGTGATGTGCTGCCCGGTCGTCCACCTTCCAGCTTGTCGGCTGGATTGCTCATGCTGGAGCCCTGTGCCATCCCCATGACGATGGGAGCGGCATGGCTGCCCGCGCAAGCCCAGACCTGTCCACGTGCACAGACCTCCCGGAGAAGGCTTGAGATCATGAAGAAGAGAGAGAGAAATGCCCTGCTGGCCCCAGAGGCTCCAGCCCTCCGCCATTCCAGCTCCAGCCACTGCCATCTGACTGTAGCTGCACCATCGGTCCCCTTGGCCCCACCGTCCAGCTGAGCACTCCCAAATTCCTGGCCTGCAGAACCAGTGGCAGACAATGTCAGGGGCTGAATTTTGCGCCTTCCTCCAAGTGTGTTTGTGGCAGCCCCGACCCCTGGATGTTAGAATGTGACAGTCTTTGGAGTTAGGGCCTTTAAAGAGAAAATTAAGGTTAAATGAGATGCTAAGGGTGGGTGGGCCCTAACCCAGTCTGGCTGGTGTCTTGATAAGAAGGGGAGAGACACCAGGGATGTAGATGCACAGAGAGAAGGTAGCCGGTAGCTGTCTGCAAGCCAAAGAGAGGGCTTGGGAGAAACCAACCTTGCCAGCACCTTGATCTTGGACTTCTACCCTCCGGGACTGTGAGAAATAAATTTCTGTTGGTTAAGCCGCTCAGGGTGTGGTGAGCTGCTGAGATAGCAGCCTGAGCAAAGTAGCCTCCGCAGAAGGTGATCGTCGTCGTTTTAGGCTGCTACGTTTTGGGGGCATTTGTTACGCAGCAAGGGTAACTGACAGACTATATAGAAGCAAGAGGAGCTAAGGGGAAACTCTCGGTGATCCGGGGTTCTGCTCCTGGCTCTGCCATCACTGCCAATTCTTCTCTCCTCTCGGGGACTTGGTGTCCCTCTCTGTAGAGAACGGGCACATCACATGACGTGTAAGGTCTCTCACAGATCTGTGAGGCCCTGACTTTCTGGATGAGCCCTGGGAAGGAGTGAGTTCAACAGGGAACCAGATTTGCGGCCTTGTTCCTGGAGACTTGGCTGGTTCAGAAGACGTTTGCCGAGAGTCAGTAACCTAAGAATGACACCTACTGCTTGAGAAGCTCATTTCGTGTCAGATCTGCAGCGATCTACGTACATTATCCCGTTAAATTAAACCGTCACAATCACACCACAGGGAAGGGGTTCTTTTTATGGCTAAGACAGCCGAGCAGAGAAGTCCGGTGACCTGCCCAAGGTCACACAAGGAGTACGTGAGGGACCAGGGTCCTGACCACAGTCTGTCTGACTCCCAGGTTCACCTTGTGTCCTCAAGTTGACACTTAGGGCCAAGGTGGGCGAGTTTCATCTGTCGCCCCCATTAAAGCGGTTCCTCTGCCTGCAGGTGGTTTCGTCAGCCTCACCCGCACATTAAACTGGCCGTCCCCACCGCCGCCGACTCTCCCAGATGGAGGGGCAGACACAGGATCAGGCGACTGTCCAGCCATCTGTGCGGGGACGGGGTATAAATGCTGTTATTGTTTCTTAAATAAGAACAGATAGGATTTGTACGTCAAGGCCAAGTGAGGGGAGAGGTGCCCTTTGAGGTCTTCTGTGGGCCAGACCCAGGACAGGTGGCAAACTTGTCACTTGATATGGAATTAGGCCAAGTCGAAGTTCAGGTTGAGAGACTGCGGTTCAAGTTTCCATTCAGCTGTCGGGAAAATGAGCTTGCCTTATGAAGGCCGCCCCCCCGCCCCCCTGTGGCCACTGGGTTCCCCTTTTCATTTTTAAGAGCAGTTTTTGTGTCTGATGGCTCCTTTTTGATCACAGAGGCACTGTTCAGTAGGGTGATTTATGATGTCCTGGCTGCCCATACAGAATGTTCCTTTTGTCAGCGGGCTGGTGTTAGATGCCGAGGATGGCCTCTGTCCTGGAGGGGTGGGAGCGGGGCCCGAGCGAGAAGCTCGTCTCCACAGTCCTGTCCCTGTGTAATCTCGCCATCTGGGCACTGGGGGGTAAAACCCCGAGCCCCGGGAGCTCCTGAGGGCTAAGTGCTGTCCTGGGACTCTCCCAGATAGTAAGTGCTCATCGAATGCTAATTCCTTTTCCCCCACTCCTCCCCCTGGGGAGTGACTTACTCATTTTTACACTTGCTTATTCAACAGGAATTTATTGAGTGTCAACTGTGCTCCCGACTAGTGCACAAGACCAGAAATCCTCCCCTTCCGTGGGGGAGGCGGACCATGGACAAGTGAGCAGGTGAGGCTACTTGGAGGTGGTGAGTGCGATGGGGGGTAAGAAGAGGTGCTGTGTTAGAGCGGGCTGGCACCTGGCCTCTTCTCGGGAGTGGAGTTCGATGCTCTCATCTGCGGGACCTCCCACAGCAGGGCCCTTCCCCATTCCTTCCTGGAATGGCTTTCTTATTCTAACAAGAGAGTGTCTGGCAGTTTCCCTTACCTCTGTCAGGAAGGCTCTTTTTTCCTTTCTACACCTGTTCCAAATTTCAATTACACAAAATATCTTTAACACACAGTTCCGCCAGATTCCTTGGGGTGGGGGGGAACGGTGCTGTAAGTATTCATAATGTGTTTGCATTATGGAATAATTATACATAATTGCTCTGCCTTGTAAATAACTATAAAACATTTACCAGTCTCGACAGTGGGAGAAACCGTGAAGCTGCCTTCTCCCACAGAGGATGCCTTGGTGGGGACATGCAGGGACATTGGCTATCTTTGCAACTCACTGGGCACTGTGGTTTTTTTTGCCCAAAGGCGGAAGCTTGGTTATTCCTAAGCTGTCAAAATCATGGCTACTTATTGGTTTATTTTTATATATTCTGATTCTCTCCCTTACTCCCCACACATGAATTAAATGCCCACGATGTGCCAGAAAGTGGGGACCTAGGACAGTCATAACGTACTGCTTGCCGAGGGCACATACATGCACACATCCCAGGCTTCTCTCCTTTAATTGTCGCCGATACCCCATGGACCAACTACTGAGATTTTATTCTCATTTTCTAGAGGAAGCACCAGGGGCTCATGGGGTTTAAGACAATTGTCTAAATTCACACTTTCTTCCTCCACCATCTTCAGAAGGAACCAGCCTTACCAACACCTGGATCTCCAACCTCTGGCCTCTGGGACCAGAAGACAATACATTTCCATTGTTAGAAGCCGCGGTGTGTGGGACTTGGCTAGAACAGTGGTAACTGACCAGTACATCTGGGGACCTGCCCCACCTGCCAAGGAGGGAAATGTCGTCACGGTGGTGACTTGACTTGGAGCATCTTGCCTAACACACACACACAGGCTGGGCCCTTGGTGGATGGTTTGTAAGGGCCCAACGCTAACTCATTTCTCAAGACATGTGGCATGTGGGCCAACGGGCGCCCAGAGGGGGAAATGACAGACCCATGACTGCACAGCACAGAATGAGGGGACACAGCATCGTTCTCCCCAGCTGCCGCTGTTTGTCTCCTAGTGTCTCACGGGCTGTGTGTCGGCCCCTTCCTTCCTCCCATGAGGGGGAAGCCACCTGGGGAGGCCACTATGCCAAGGTCAGAGTTGCTGGTGCACAGAAACGGCTGGGTCAGGTGGGTAGGTTTGCTAGTTCCTGGCAGTTACGATGTGACAGCCCACTCTGAATGGAGGGTCCCATGTCGGCTGGCCTGCTGCAATGGCCAGACAGGGTGTATTCATTTCCCGTGGCTTCCACCACAACTTACCACAGACTGGGTGTCTTAAAATGATGAGAATTGGGCGCCTGGGTGGCTCAGTTGGTTAAGCGACTGCCTTCGGCTCAGGTCATGATCCTGGAGTCCCGGGATCGAGTCCCCGCATCGGGCTCCCTGCTCGGCAGGGAGTCTGCTTCTCCCTCTGACCCTCCCCCCTCTCATGTGCTCTCTCTCATTCTCTCTCTCTCAAATAAATGAATGAAATCTTAAAAAAAAAAAAAAAGATGAGAATTTGTTCTCATGGTCCTAGAGGCTAGAAGTCCTAAATCAAGGTGTCAGCAGGGTCCAGGCTCCCTACGAAGGCTCTGGGGGAGGGCCGCCTCTTGTCTTCCAGACTCTGGGGGCTCTTGGCCTTCCCTGCCTTGGGGTGACATCTCTCCGGTCTCTCTCTGTCTGCACATGTGGTCCTCTTCCCCGTGCCTCACTGGGTCTTGGGCCTCTCCCTCAGCCTTTCTCTTATAAGGACCCCAATCTCTTATAAGGACTCTCAGTATGATCTCATACTGAGAGTCTCAACCTAATTACATCTATGAGGACCCCTAATTCTAAGTAAGTTTCCATTCATGGGTTCTGGGGGTTAGGACTTAGACATGGCTTTGGGGACACAATTCAGGCCACCACACAGGGCGTGGACCCTTGCCCCTGAGTCCATTCGATGTCCAGTCATACTGCCTGCACCCTCCTGAAACAGGGACAAGAAGGAGCTGGTCGTGAGTCACTTAGAGGAACTCTTATGGCCCCTGAGGAGAAGGACTGTTTGTGGTTCCCTGAGGCCCCCTACACAACCCTCCACCTGCCTTCCCCGCCCCTCCGTGATTCGGGGGCAGCCTCTTAGACTGGTCTGGAACAGCCCCGTCTTCTCTAACCCTGAGGTCCCCAGACTGCCTCAGCTCATGGCTCCCTCCGTGTCTCAGGACTCCTTCACAAACTCTTCCACCAAAGAAATACCCAATGGTTCTGTTTATTAAGTATTAGGTCCAGACAACCTGATACATATTCATGTCCTAACAACTTAGTAACCATTTGAAAGAACTAACAAATGTAAATTAAAAAAATGTATTCTTGTTTTATTCTTAAATAATCACAAATGCTTCCTAACGGGCTTTGTGCCCCGTCGCGCCCTGCACCACATGCCGAGCCCTGTGGGCACCAAGTTTGCATCCCCTAGTTATTTGCGAAGCAGAACATCTTTTTATAAGCTTGTGGCCTCTTGGTGTTTCTTCTTTCGTGGAAACCCTGTTCAAAGTCTTCCCTCTTGGATCGTTTGTCTTTTCCTCACTGATTTGTAGATGTTCTTTATATACGTTCTGATTCTCTCCTTTGGCTGGTCATATGGCTGGTCAAATACCTTCTCCCAATGTGCTTTGTCTTTTCACATTCTGATGGCTGCCATGTCAAATCCGAATGCAGTCTGCATTCGTTCTTCCCACACTTGCCCCCATGATCAGGTTGTCCTCGTGCTAAAGCCCCTCCGCCCTGACTCTTCCCCACCTCTCCCAGCTGTCTGGTTCCTCCCTCCTTGTGGCCCACTCCGCCCTGGACACCCTGGGGTTGTTTGGTTTCTGGAGGCCCCCAGCTCATTTTCATCTATGACGCGTGCACAGTGCTGCACCCCCCGGCTCCCCACCCCCGGTTCCCTCTCCCCTGGATCCGCTCCTCTGGGAACTCACCTCTGCCCACATCCTCCTCCTAACCGGCTCAGCCCTTCACCCTCTACTGCAGCCCCCGGTGACTCCAGGCTTCTGTGTCATCATAGTTTGTCACCATCCTCGTGATTAATGTTGCTTATTTACTTGTTTTCCAAGGCGTGTCTCCTCCATCAGCTCCAGGACAAGGGACCATTTTGTCTGCCCACTGCTCTTTCCCCAGTGCCCAGCATGTAGCCAGTGTTTGCCCTGGGCCCCTGGCACAGCCCGCCCACCCCCCACCACCACTGGGACCAGTTGCCCAGGGGCAGCCCTGAGCCCCTGTGTCCTGCAGGGTTCTCAGCCTCCAAGCCAGTCAGTCCCATCCCACACCTGGGCACACAACTGAAATACATCGACTCACTTGTTGCCAAGGGGGAGGAACAGGCAGCCCTGGGCCCCGTGCTCTGCATGTCTGAGGCCTGGCAGGGGAGACCTCCGCCGGGGGCGGGCTGGTGGCAGGGAGGGGTGATTGCATGCCCCCCCACAGGAGGAGATGGGTTGGCTGGGGGTACATTTGCATGAGAACTAGGCATAAGGGGGAAATGAGCAGGGGGAGCAGTTGTCCAATTGGAGGTCTGGGATTTGTCTTCAGCAAATTTTCTCTGATTTCCCCAAACACTTGAAATTAATTAGGTGGACCGGAGCCTTTGCGAGCCTCTCTCGGTTGGAGTCTCACCCCTGCCAGGGTTGAGTTTGGCAAGCCTACTGCAGGAGGCCTGGATTTCTCACGCTGCCCCAGTCTGTCTTGTGCGTCTGCCGGCTCCTCACTACACTTCTGTTGAGCTGGAGGGAGCCTCCTATGTAAGGCTTCCTGTATGTGCGCACCTGCCAAATGCACAGCTGTTGGGTGATTCTAGGCTCCTGTCCTTCTGGGGCCAGAGGGCTGGGCTGTGTCCCTGGTGGGAGCGGCTGTTCCCACTGTCAGGCATCCTGCAGAGAGGCGGGGACATGAGGGCTGGAGAGGTGGACTGCCCACTGAGGTATTTGCTCTCCCTGAGCTTTCTGGGAGGTCGGGCTGGACTTGGAGGTCGTGCACTCCCCTGGTGTGGGCTGGGTGGCCCCTGGGCTTGCAGATGGGAGCGGCACTCAGCAAGGCTCGTGGCACCGAGATCCCGCTACCTCGCAGCAGATGTTCAGTTGTCTCTGTTTTGCCTGGGGCTTTCCTGACACCTCGAAAGAGTGGAAAACCTGGAATTAGCTGTGTCGGATGGAATCAAAGCAGGAGCCCCTCCCCAAGGCCAGAGGGCACCGTGAGCAGTGACCACCAGGGGAAAAAGTCTGCCTGCAGGAAAGTGACCTCCTTAGTGCTATTGGCAGTCACAGTTGTGACATGGTGGCTTCCTGTGAGCCCCAAAGAGGCATGACACAGCAGCCGGAAGCTGGTCAGAAATGCTGGGGCAAGCTCATGGCGCACACGTGTGTGCGTGTGCGTGCGTGTGCGTGTGTACAAGTTCCTCCATGTGTATGTGCCGGCTCAAAGTCGATTTTAACGAAGGTTTTTACAAAATAATTTAGAGGTTTTTTGGAACAGGTCACGCGTTTCCAGTGGTTCCACATTCAAGAGGTGGAGAAGAATAGCAGTGAAGTTTGCCCTCCCCTCCAATTTGTCAGCCATGCATCCTCTTCTTAAAGACAAGCAATGTCCCCAGCCTCCTGTGTCAGAAACATTTGACGAGTGTACAGTCACTTGTATATATCCCCTCTTACCTGATGGCAGCATTCTGTACCTTCTGCTCTGCGCTTTAATTTTTTCGTCATATATTTTGAGATGATTTCATATTAATGTGAGGCCATCATATATATTGAGATCGTCATATATATTGAGATGATCTCATATTGATGTTGATGTGTAAGGGCTTTCTTTTTCGGATTAAAATAGAGTCTATTGGTGAGTCTAGCAATCAACTTCATCAGCTCCCTGTTGCAACGTTTAGGCTGTGTCTTATCTTTTGTCATGATACAGTGGGCATTGAATGCAAGAGTGACCCTGTTTTGTCAGTACAGGGTAGGCTGTGGCAGAGCCAGTGAATCTCACCTAATAATCCGTCCGTCTTCCCACCCGCCCCAGCTCCCTTGCAGCTAGGCGTGGTCATGTGACCATTCTGTCCCAGGGGCTGTGAGTAGAGCCATGTGAGCGACTTGGAGCAGAGGCCCTGAAAAGCCCTGGATTCCCTAATCTCTTTCCCTCCACCATGGCGACTGAAAAGGTGGAATGTTCTGGATGGTGAAACGACACGAGGGTGGAGCCTCTGTCAGCCTGGGTCCCTGAGGGACCCTGTGGAGCAGAGTCTCCTGCAGACCCACAGTGAACATCGTGATATTTTACATGAGCAAAATCAGACACTAAGGATTTAGGTGGTTTGCTTTGGCCTAATTCACAGCGAGGACCAATATACAGGTATTTGTGACATCGAATTTAATAAGTGACTTTTAAATGAATGGTTTATCAAGCAGTTTCCCAGAGAGGCTCCTTGGAACCCATGGAGCTGCGGATGCAGACAGGAATTCTTAGAGCCGCCCTGGGCATCTGCATCTTCCTGCCACCCCAGGTGGAGTATGGTCCTTAAATGACCCCTTGCCACCAGACCTCTCATCCCCAGCCGAGAGCACCTAAGTGTTGTGCACCCTGTCCTCTTCTCTCTCCCTTTGATCCCAGGGGAGCTCTGAGGTCTTGCCAAGAAATTCAGTTGTACTAGACTCAAACATCACAGGAGGGCGTATATAATTGTGAACACCCAGAAATAATCTAAATGCCCAAAATAGGGAATATAGTCAGTAATTTATGACATGAGTTGAAACAGCCACTAAAAATGAGGTCAAAGAAAAAAAATAAAGGAACAGGTCCATGAGATTTTTATTAAGAGAAAAAATAAAGCAATTACAAACTAGTACTTAATGTGTAATCCCACTTACCAATATAGATCTCTGTGTAGAAAATGTGTACTATAGGAACTCGCAAACCCTGTCCCTTGGGTCCTCTCCAGTTTTGCTGAAATACAGTCTTTGATTACAGTTCTCTTCCTCTCTTGCATCTTCAATTCCCACCAATGTGCTGAGGGCTCCCCACCGGGCTCCTCGCTAAGATTTCAGCATTTGCCAAATGGTCACTCCATCCCTGCCTTCTCACACCTGCTCTTCCTCTGTGCTGCAGTCTTGGCCACTGGTTCTGCCATTCCACCATACACTGGGGGATCATCCAGGGTCTCTCCATTTTAGAAATCTAACCAGTTAACCAATTTCTTTGGTCATTTCTCTCTAACATCCCTTCTATCTGTCCCCACTCTGGATCACTTTCAGCACCTTGTCTTGGCCCTTACTTACTATTTCATACCTGAAAGATTACAGCAGCCTCCTCCCTGGTCACCTGCCTCCATTCTCATCTGTCTCCATTGATTGCACACACTGACACCACCATGCAGACCTGGCCACTCACTCTCAGCTTGAAACCTTCCAATAGTTACTGACCACCTTGGTCAGTCTAAGCTCTTACATGACATTTGAGCTGATCCAGCCATACCTGTGGACTCTTCACTTCTTGTCTTACCTCGGTGCCCACCCATTCATCCCCCCATCCATCCATCCATCCCCCCACCCATCCATCCATCCCCCTTCCATCCATCTCCCCACCCATCCATCCCCCCACCCATCTATCCCCCATCCATCCATCCCCCACCCATCCATCCTCTATCCATCCATCCCCCCACCCATCCTTCCCCCATCCATCTCCCCATCCATCCCCCCATCCATCCATTCCCCCACCCATCCATCTCCCTACCCATCCATCCCCCATCCATCCATCCCCCTACCCATCCATCCCCCTACCCATCTATCCCCCATCCACCCACCTCCCCACGCAACCATCCCCCATTCATCCATCCCTCTGCCCATCCATCCCCCATCCATCTATCCCCTCACTCATCCATCCATCCCCCATCCATCCCCCATCTATCCCCCATCCATCCATCCCCCATCTATCCATTCCCCCCACCTATCCCCCATCCTCCCCTCATCCCCTCATCCATCCATCCCCCATCCCCCCATTCATTCATATTCCCCCCATCTATCCAACTGTCAATAAAATCCAGTAACATGTCTTTATGTATGCACATGACTTGGGGTATAAAAACATCACTGTTCATCTGGACAAACAATTCTGGAGATCCCATATGTGAAATTAAAGACAACAAAAAAACAATAAGGGATTCTCTCTCCCTTTCTTAATGCTTCCTATTTTTGTGGCCTCTCGAGTTAATTTTTCATAATGATACCTCTTACCCACTCTCTCTCTAACCATTTGCATTTTGCTTGGGGTAAAAATTGTATTTTTCATAATCATAAATCATAATATAGCCATGTGGGTCAGAATTCTTGGGTTCTGACCAAGGTGTTCTCTTTCATGGGCAGACCTCATGGGAGAGGCAGAATCATCAGCAGAGGGTTGCTTGGTGATCATGGAGCCAAGCAAGGGACCTACGGAAATTCAATGTCCAGTGGCATCAGAGCACCACAGCCCATCATTAAATGGTATTTGCGCTGGAGACCAATATGAAATCTGCTTTTTTGGTGCTCTTGTGAATGTCTGTGTGATGGCCTCTGCTTGGTAAATTGTACCGTCTCTCAAAGTGCTCATAGAAATATTTGTACAAACACACAGAGGTAGAATAATTTCATTCTGGAGTGTGGGTTTCCTTGATCTTGGTGAAGTTAAAGAAAGAAATAAAGAAATAAATCATGAATGTGGAAGAAGAGGTCACAAAGGCAGGCCTTATTTTATTTTAAGCTTATTTATTATTTATTTATTTTAATGTTGGAAACCCCCATCCAAGGAGCCCTAATGAGAACTCACAGCATCAGGAGTGCTCCCAGCATTCCGCCCTCAGCCTCACGCATCCCGAGGCTTACTGGCATGCATATGCCTCATTACGGACACATGCCCTGTCATGTGTTATTCCTCACTTAGTGACAATTTGTCACTGTCACCCTTGACATGTCACTCCTCGGCAGACGGATTTGACTCTGATGCCAAGTCTGACACTCGGATGAGAGGCAGTAGTAATCTGAATTGAAATAACGGGTCGAGAGTGGCTAATTTCACTCTGACATAATTCTAATACCACGTAAAGAGAGAGAAGTACTGTATTTAAAGGGGAGGGTTTTTTTTTTTTTAAAGCTTTTTGCCCCCTCTTCTCTCTTGCTCTGAGTCTGAGTATTCCATTATTCTTTAGGATAATGCTTTTATTTTTGAAGGATTAAGTCTTGCGTTTTAATAACATGCATTTTCAATTAAGTGCACTAAGATCCATGGATATAACTATTACTTAAACTATAACTAATGGTTGCATGTAAAAATTAGGAAACATTGTGCTTTAGATAAATTACATTCAAATTAGTTCTTATTATAAATGAGATAGAAAATGGATTTTTTAGCTCTGGCTGGCCAAAGAGCCAACATTTGTATCTACTTCATTTGTTTAAATATATTTCAAGCCAGATTGAAATCCATACGGCCTGACATTAATTGAGCTCTGCCACATCAACGTACTCAAGTTTTATAAACCACTGAGGAGTGAGGTTTTACTGGCTTGAATTAGAAATATTCCAACCCTCTTACACTAAAATAGTATTGTTTATGTAGTTCTTCTTTAAGCCATCATTAAATGGTATAAAACTTAATAAAATGCATTTAAACAGAACATATGCAGGGTATGGTTGGGTTTTTAAGGAACTGTATTTTTTTCCCCTGAAGAGATGATTATATTTTCTTTCCTGTGGGAAGATATTCTTTTGTACAATATTTTAAAAACACTGCCTTCTTTTTGCAAAGAGGTGAGAATGAGATGGAAGGTTAGTGCAGATTTTCTCTCCTTCCCACCTTGACTGTCTTTCTTGGGAATGGGAGTAGACAAAGGGAGAACAATTTCCCTATTTGTCCTGGGAGAGAGGATCATAGCAGGCAAACAAGGAGAAACAATGCCCTGCAAGGGAGTCCCTCTGTACTTGGTTCTGTTTTTATGAAGCCAGAATCCAATTTACTAGTTTACAGTAAGAATCATAAATAGCCATGTGGGTCAGAATTCTTGGGTTCTGACCAAGGTGTTCTCTCTCATGGGCAGACCTCATGGGAGAGGCAGAATCATCATCAGAGGGTTGCTTGGTGATCATGGAACCAAGCAAGGGACCTACAGAAATTCAATGTCCAGTGGCATCAGAGCACCACAGCCCAAATGCATGCCCCTGTGCAAAATGCATTTATTCATGCATCAAATATCTAGTGAGCACCTGTGGGGTGTGGAGTGCTAGGGACACTGCAGGAAAGGGCTGAGAACTGAGTAAGGTTGATGTTCAGAGTGGGGCAGATGAAGGAGGCTGATGCCAGGGAACTACAAGGCATTATGGGAGATGAAGGAGGTTGATGCCAGGGAAGGGCAAAGCATTATGGGAGCCCAGAGTGGGAGGGAAGGACAGCATTTCTAGGAAGCCACATCTAGGTGGAGACTTCAAGCATAGGTAGGAGAGCGCAGACGTATGAAAATGACTGGTGGTGTTTGGGGTAAGCTGGAACAGTAGGAGGCAAGGCTTGGTGCTCAGCGTCCACAGGGGTAGTGGAGGAACTGGATGAGGTAAGATGACCAGGCATTCAGGCGAAGCTCCCCCACATCCACTGACCTCACAGGCTGTGGGAGGCTTTGCCAATGGAACTGACTTGACTATATGTCAATGGGCCTGAGCCACACGTCTAAAAAATGCAGGCTCTGATATCACCTGTATATGATTGTCCCCGTTTTATGTGGTGTGTTGGGTTCATCATAAAGAAGCAATGTCCCTGGAAGAAACTGGAGACACCTGCAAGGAAAAAGACCATTCGAGAGCTGAGGGGTTCTCCCTGGTCTGCTGACCGCCATGTTCCTGGTTGTTCAGTCCTATGAGCTCACCTTTCTTAACTATTTTTTATTAATTATTCATTCATTCACTCATTCATTCATTCATTCATTCCATTCATTCATTCAACACATAGAAAGTGCCAATGCTATGCTAGGCACTGGATAAAGTGGTTGACACTCAGTCACTAACTGAGCCTCCCTGGAGCTTACAGCTTACTGGGGGTGGTTGAAAGTGTCATAAGAAATATGCAACTAATGAATCATTGAGCACCACATCAAAAACTAATGATGTACTACTATACAGTGGCTAACTGAACATAAGAATAATAATAAAAGAAATACAGGTGCTGTGGGCACAAAATCTTGGAGGAATTGACACAAAACTGAAGCCTCAGGACACACGGGGTCGCCAGACAGGGTGGTATGGGAGCTTGGCAGGTGGAGACGAGAGCATCTACCAGGTTCTGGAGAGGAAAGGGACCCCGACTATCTTGGAGCCAGAAGACAGGCTTCCAATCTGAGCTGTAATAGGGTAACATTTGATCCTGAGTGAGCCAGCTGACACTAGGGCCTCAGTTTCCTTATCTGTGGAATGATGACAATAAAAATGGTGAAAGCTGAACGGGATGACGAAAAATCTGGTATATGGCAGCGCTCAGTGCTAGTCAGGGGAGCCTGAATCTAATGCTAAATCTTCTATGTATTTAAAACATGATGTCCAGTCAAATGGTAGAGCAATATGTATTGGTTGCCAACATCAACCACTACAGCAAGCTGCTGTACATGCTACGTGCCATTATCCCCATTCCACAGGTGAAGAAACTGAGGCTCAGGAGGGGAAGCAACTTGCTTGGGGGCACACTCAGCTGGCAAGGAGGTCAGCGAGGATCTCACCCTCATGTCTCTGGCTCCGTGGTCCTCTGCCCTTGCTCGGTGCACCCTCAAGATGCTGACAGTCTAGCCCGGTGATGTTCGCTCAAAAGCCACTCGGCCCCTCGGGGACATGTGGCAATGGACGGGGACATTTTGGTTGTCATAATGCCTGGGAAGCACACAACAAATGAACAAGCAGCCCAAAGTGTCAGTAGAGCCAAGGTGGAGACACCCTGTTTCTGCTAGAGAGACACCACAACAAACGAGGTCAGGTCTCTGCAGTGGACACGGTGTCCATATGGGCTCTTGTGGGAACAGAGCGAAGGGGACTTAGACCCTGGCCCGGGGCTCCCCTGGCAGAGCAGAAGGCTCAGTGGGGGAAGCTTTCCTTAAGGGGGTGAATCTGCAGTGAGACCTGGGGGCTGGGGACAAGGAGCAGAAGGATATGACAGAGGGTGTGCCTGAACCAAGGCCAAGGTTGAAAGCGGAAGGGACGTGAGGGCCACCACAGCTCAGCATTTCCTGAGATCAAGTTTGAGGAAGCGTGTGAGGGTGCTGAGACTGGACGTGCAGGCTGAGGCCTCTATTACAGCCCGAGGAGCTTGAGCTAATTTATGCCGAGGGCAATAGGGAGCCATCGAAGGACTGTGAGCAGGGAAGTCTGCCATCAGGTGTGCGTTTAGCTAACCTGAGAGGTCTTAGGAATTGTTGCACTACACACGTGATGAAACAAGGATGTTCTGGAGAAGGAACCCTTATCCCAGCCCCGCTGGGAGGGGCTCATTTCTTTGCATCTCCCCATGGGTATCCCTGGGGATCCCTTTTCGGCTTGGCCCCCCTCTTACCATGGACCCACTTTCCAGCCAGCCAGGGGACTGTTGGAAGACATTGGTTCTGTGAGCCTCGCCCTTCAAGGTCACTGTCAGGGCCCTGAGGGACTTGGAAGGGACAGGTGGCATCTTGAGGATGGAAATTGATTCTTGGCCACCGAGGGACCTGGTGTCCACTGCTCAGATGATGGCCACACTGGCCTTTTCCAGGGAGGGAGAGCAATTACATCATACCAATTTAGCCCTCTTTCCAAGAGCTGGCCTGAGAGTTGCTTTGCCACTCTGTTTTTTAAGCCTGGGGTTAATTGGGGACTGCTGTATATTTAATGGAGAGCGTCTGAGACAAAGCTGTGCGGGTTTTCTGTCGTTCAATAGTCCATTAGGCAGGGACTTGAGAGTCAAAATGGCCAGATGAATCTCTGGAGAGAGAACTCATTAATGGGACAGTAAGTTCCAATTAGTGGCATGGCCCAAAAGGACCAAGGTGCAAAAAACATGGTTCTCAGCCCTTCTCCCAAAGGGGCTCCATTATCCAGCTGCCTGCTCCCTGCTGTGCAAACACGGTCACAAACAACACGGATATTTGCTCTGAAAATCCATCTTAGTCATCCACGTTGTCAACCGGAAGGCAAAAAACCCTTCCAACCATTTAGAGAAAATCAAAAAGGCCACTGGCTTTCACAAGGCAATTTCGTCCTTCAACAAGGAGAGAAAAAGCCAGTTGGGTGTGCCCCAGCATGGGATATCTTTTTGTGTGGTGTGGGAAGCTGTGGGACCCCCGTTGTGGAATAAGCTGCATCATGTAAGCATTTTGCATGTGGGCTCCTGCCTTTGTTCTGCCCCAGCACCCCAAGGAAGCCCTCGCTGGCACCTGAGGAAGGCTGACTCCTCCCACCATCTATGGTGGAGGTGGTACAGAGGGCGCTTGCCTTGGCCGGGGAAGGGGGTATTTCTCCCCGGGGAGGTAGAGCTTTGACCTTTGACTGTAGCACAGATGAGTCGTTCGCCCTTCGGAGTCTCCACACGCCCATCTTCAGAACAGGGACATTGATGCTTTTAGTGGCTGGTGTCTTATAGGTACTTAATGTACACAGGTGCATTCACACCCGCCCCCCCCCCCCCAAGAGCATGCTGTGGCAAGAGTAATGGAAAGTTGACACTTTTATACACTTTCCCATCCATTCCATTGTCCCAAGAGCCCATTATGCCCGTTTCAGAGGTGAAGGGAGTGAGGCCCGGTAAGGGCCATGGGTTCACTCAAGACTTGACACTCAGTCCTCACATCATGAGGCCATAGTGGTGGTTTTGCCAGGTTCTGAAGCCCACCCACACTGATTCTGATGTTCAACGCAGGTTTGGGAGCTACGTTTCAGGAAGCCTGTGTTCTGGAAGGCTGAGTGCCAGGAGGAAAGCACACCCCAAAGAGACGTGAACTGATCAGCAAAGTTGGCTGAGTGATGCAGGGTGAGGGCAGAGGCTCTGGGGCCCGGCCGGCCGGCTGTGGGCCCTGAACCCACCTGCACTGTCACAGGTCCTCTCTGAGCACAGTGGGGGTAGCAGGACCTGCCCCGTTGAGTTGTGTGGGGTCTAAACAAGCTCAGGCTCAGCAAAGGGAACTCAAGAAAAAGCCCAGAAATGGTGGCTCTTCTTCCTTCTCTTTGGAAGGAAGTGGCTAAAGGGACCCGAAACTGGGAGCCCCTCCTTGGAGGGAGGCCCCTCATCCTCACCAGGCCGCCCCTCCCCAGCTGTCCTCTCCCTCATCACCCTGTTTCATACCTTCAGAGCATTGATTGCAACCTGTACTTTCCTTGTTCATTTGTTCACTCCATACTTTGGCTTTTCCTTGTGAGAGCAGGGCGGCGTGTGTTTGCTTCTCTGCAGTGTCTGCAAGGCTTACAACAGTGTTTGGCACGGTTGATGCTCGGGGATGAGTTGTCCGGTGACCGGATGAATGAACCGGCATCCTTCCTGCAAGTTCTTGACCGACCAAGCATCTCGGCTTGCTTTCCGCAAAACGGTGGCCGCACCCTCGGCAGGGTGTCTGCCCCTGCTCTGAGGACCTCCTCCTATCTCTTTTGCGCCCGTGGGGCCCACCATTATGGCTGGACTGCCGAGTTGGAAGCCTTGGGTGCCAGTCTTGGCTTGGCTGAGTGGCATCCTCTGTAAACCTCTTTCTTCCTGTTCTTTGAACAAGGAGGCTGGACTTTCTGATCCCCTGATGGCCTCCTCTTTGGCCTGACCATCTGTTCTGCTAGAGAACACTTAGGTTTAGGTTAAACCTGGCAACGTGTTAAAACCCATTTTCTCACACTCAAAGGGCAGAGGTCTCCCGGCTGCAAATGTGCAAATTCTGCGAGAAGATGCTGGGGGGTTGCGTGCCCACTGGAACAAATGCCTGTTTCAGCAGGCGCATGTGCCCCCGTGCATTAGATGCTACCCTAGTGCCATTTCTTCCCATATTTTAACTTCCCCGTCGCTCTGTCGCATGGCCATGATAATGGACACTGAATATTACCATGACATTCTGAAATTATGTTTAGTGATGCAGCAGAAAAAGAAAATTAATTTCATTCATTGACAAGCTTGTCAATTTACTCATATTGACTTCTGGATGCCTGCACCACAGATGGCAAAGTTCATACACTATAAAATACATCATTATTAATATTGTCTTGGGCCGTTGTAAGTCCTCGGGAGCTGAGAGATAGGGGGCTGCTTCTTCAAATCAGATAAGTACTAAAGAATATAAGATCTTGTGTGTTTCTATTTCTATTTTATATTAGAAACACCAAAGGCATCTTGAGTAAGCCACCCTTGACCCCCTCTCATTTCCCCCACATCCAATCAGTTGCCAAGTCCTGTCGACTCGACTCCATGTTTCTCAATGCCCTTCTTTCCATCACTGCCGCCTGTGTCCTGGCTTAAGCTGTCATTTCTTCGTGCCTGGATCATTGCAGTAGCTCCTGAGGAGGACTTCCTGTTTCCAGTTTCTCCCCATCCTTCCCCTGCATTCATAGCAGTGGTGGCACCATGCCTCCACTCTAAAGCCTTCTGTGGCTCCCTCATGCCTTCAGACTACAGTCCAGTATTCAAGGACGACTGTGGTCTGTCCTTACCCCCTCCCCTCCCATCTCTTTATGAACTTGTGGGTCCCTCCAGACGTCTGCTTCTGCAGCTGAATCTTGTGCAGGCATTGGTCAGAGATTCATGAGGCTGCTCCCTTGTAGGTCCTGATTCTGGAGGGGTCTGGGAGCCTGCACGCTAAGAAGAACGAGTGTGAGCTGATGTTGTGGACCCACAGACATGCTGGGCTGCTCAAACTCCATTCCCCTGGCCCTCCCTCGGAGGGGGATGCCACCACTCAGCCCATCACCCCATCTCCAAGCTGGAATGCCCCGTCCACTGAGAGGGGCTCTCTGACCAACCCAGCTAAAAAGAATCGCTTCCTTTCCCCAACTCCCAGCCCTTCTTGTATGAGACTTTTCATTGTTGTCAGGATACCTCTCACTCCATTAAGCGAAACATACAGAAGTCCTCCATCTTTCCTTTCTGTTGTTTTTTTCTGGTTTTCACCTCTGGCTGAATGGCTAGGACATTTTGTGTTGTTTCTGTTGATAACAGTTTACATTCTTATCGTACATTAGAGTATTTTCTTTTCTTTTTTGTAAGATTTATTTATTCATTTTAGAGAGAGAGAAAGAGAGAAAGAGGGAGCATACAAGTGGGGGAAGGGGTAGAGGGAGAGAATCTCAGGCAGAGTCCCTGCTGAGCGTGGAGCCCAACGCAGGGCTCAGTCCCATGACCCATGAGATCGTGACCTGAGCTGAAACCAACTGAGCCACCCACTTTAGAGCATTTTCAAAATAGTTTTAATTGTCTTCATTTAGCTAAGATGGAACACCTAACTGTGTATTTGCCATGCTATGCCACGGATTTAGAATACTGAAAAGCCACTGTCTACTGGGTGAGGCAGATGGGTCATCAGATATTTATGATAGATTATAGGCATTTGATTAATGACTGTCTGGGAGTCCCATATCCACCATTATAGCCTCAGTGTTGGCACAGTGCTGGCACAGAGCAGGTGCTATAATTAAAATACTATTTCCTGGAAGCTATGCGATATGTCCAAATTAAAGACAAGTGGGTGTGTAAGGAATGCCTTGAAGGCACAAGGGGATAGGGAAGTGTGGGTGTAGGGTCAGTAAGGTTTCACAGTCTGTTTAGCCACCCTGTGAGACAGGCAGGTGTCACGAGCCCAATGCGTTAAGTTCTCAGAGTGTCTTAGGGAGTGACAATGGGTGACCAGGAAAGTGGCACCAATAGAATGAGCACCAGGGCCTCTGACTCTTCAGCCAGTGGCTGCTTCATGAGGTCTTAGCCTCTGTGCCTGGGAAGGCTCAGCTGAGCAACTCTGGACCCCAATCCCTTGAGCTCCATTCTGGCAGCAGTAGACTTTTAAGGATTCCTGCAGCATCAGATTGGCTTTTCTGGCTGTCTCTTCTGGCCTGGTGATTCCTGAGGGAAGCCCTGCTCATAAGCAGGAATCTAGGGCTCCCAACAAAATCTTGGCTTTAGTGCAGAACTCCACCGTTTCCTGTTCGCTATCCTGAGAGAAACCTGTGAACCGGCTGTCTGGCTCTGACAAGATAGATTTGGTGTTTCAGTGTCACCTCATCTCACTTCCTCAGGCTGACCTTGAGTTTCCACTAGTGGACTTGAATTCTTCCATGGAATTACCTTAGGCATGGCTCTGCTTCAGGACTTTCTCTGCAGCCACCTCAGTCTTCCCGTGGGAGAAACGGCTCCCCAGGGACAGAAAGGAGTCAGAGCTGACGGAGCAAGGCCCCTTGGGCTTCTGTCCTATAATGGGGAGATTACATGCTGCATCAGCCTGGGACCGAGGCCCAGGGGAGCCCCAAGATCCTTGCCTTCAATTAAACATCTGCCCCTTTTCTCCCTTCCCCTCCCAGCCCCAGGCTCAGAGTCCTGGTGGGCCCCACCTTCCACCCCCACACCCACAGAGGAGGCCAGAGTACACTTTCATCTGTGAAGCTTCTGCCAATTTTGATCTAAAATGGCACCAGGAAAGTCTCCAAATTCACTCCTGAAAATTTGAATGGATTCCAGCAAAATTCAGACCCTGGTTTGCTAATAGTGCTGCAGAATGTCATAAAAGGAGAAAGTGGCTGGGACTATCCTGTGTACATGGTTAAGGAAGACAGTTCACAGAAGCCCAAGTGGCCAAGGAAAGGGCTGGGGGTGGGGAGGGGGGTGGGGTTGGCCCTCCATGTCCCTGTCCATGGTACTGACCCATCACCAGCCTTAGGTTCCATTACATCTTCCTCATTGCTGGTGACTCCTGACTCAACTTTCAGGAATTTCTAGCCTGGTGGAAAGGCAGTGAAGCAGGGTGTAGAGACAAGGAGACAACTGGGCAGAGGTTGCTGGAGTAGCCTAACCATAAAGAAATGTGAGGCAGAGGAAATTGCCTTTCATATGATTGCAGTTGCCAAGACAGTTCTCTCTCTCCCTCTTTCCCTCTCTCTCAGAATTAAGGGGAAATGCGTTGCCCTGGTTCACTCACATGCTATACAGTAGATTGGAGTGTTCTCTTGACCCCAGCCTGACATTAGGCCCTCATGTTCCAGCCATGCTGATTCATCCTTCAAGGCCCAGCCTGAATCTCCCCAGGAAGCTCTCCCTGCATCCAGGAAGAGCTGATCATTCTGTCCTATGCTTCCTAAAAATTTTACTTAAATTGCTTGTCACTTTCTGTTGTGACAACGTGCCTGGCAGGGGGCTGGCTGTTTTTGTTTTTTTGGTTTTTTTAATCTCTGTGCCCCAAGCATGAGCACTGGGCCCTGAACAGACCAAAGGATCAGAAGATGTGTGCTGGGTGGATAAGCCCCTCCCCAGTACTGTCCACCTGCCCAGACCCTAGGGTCATCTTCTCCCTATCTACTCTGCCACCTGCATTAAAGAGAACAGCCCATGCAGACCCACCAGCAGCCACCACACCGTGTGACCCCCCTGCTACATTTATCTGCCTCGTGGACTCCTCTTGTGAAGCTCCTCTTTGCCTGACTGAACTGGAAACCCGAGGTGCATGGAGGGGCTGGAAGTACAACTGTGACTCAAGTCTTTTCAGTTAAGCCAGTGGTTTCTTTTCTTTTTTATTTTGGTGGGGAGTTCTAAGCAGCAACTGTTGTCTGGACCTTGGAAGATACCAATTCTACTTTGCTGGCTGGAAAGGACTCACTGCCCATTTTGGCCTCCGCCATGTTCTAGCTTCTTGATACTCCCACACCGAGCTTCCCGTCTCCTGTGACCTCCTCCAAAATCTTTACTGCACATTTGTTGTGCGCCAGGAACTCACAACAGCCCGGTGAAGTAGACATTTTGTCCTCACTTTACAGATGAAGATCTAAGTGCAGCTAGGTTAAGTGACTTGCTCCAGGTCAGAGCCAATAAATGTTGCAGAATGGATTCAAACTGGGACCAAGCTGCCTTCTCTTTGGCCTGAAATCCCTCATTACTGATGTCTGGGGAACATCTGGTCGGGTATCCAGAGCAACAAATCTGCGGGAAGGAGCCCACCCTGTGATTTATTTTCTCTGAGGTTCCCAGGATATTTTTTTTCCCTCCTTTCAAAATCCAGTGCTGCCATATTCCCACCTGAGGTCATTAGCCGCAGCATAGGTTAAAAACAAAGTGTTTGTGTCCATCCATCTAATTACACAGGAACCATCAGACCTTCATTACCATCAGCCTAATTATTTTGAAATCTAGTATATTATCCTGTTGAACAATTAGGCAGATGATAAGCATTTGCCCCACCTGCCCAGGGACAGGAGGTAAACCTGGCATGAGGGAGATGGAGGGGAGGTGTGGGGATGCTTTGGGAGGAAGTGAAACGTCTACACTTGCAGGCCTGAGACAGGGGAGCGAGCTGGCGCCCACCCACCTGCTTCTGATTATTTGTCATCCCCAACTTGCAAAGCCACTAACAAGAGATTCACCTTAATGAGCAGGGAGGATGGGACTCAGCTCGTCGGAGGGGATATCGTTATAGAGCTGGTCCTAATTGTCCCCATACAGTTTTCTGGGCATAAATAAAATGCTTACCTGGGTGTGGTGAAGCAGACCTGCTTGAAGATTTTCTAAGAGTTTTAAACCTGAGCACAAGGGTTTCAGCACATGCCCACCCCCCACCCCTCTACCCACGCCGCCTCTTCATGCTGGTGGGTTCCTTCTCCAGCACTGGAGGTGATTCAGGGGACAGTCTTGTGCATGGGGGCGGGGGGGGGGCTTTTGTCCACATGCTGGTCTGAAATGCACCACAGAATTGGGCAATTTAGAGTGGAAGAGAGCCTGGTGGTCTGTTCATCCAGTTCCCCTTGTTTCCTAAAAAAGAGGCTCCTCTTTGGAGGTGAAATCGTTTGTTTAGAGTCGGGCACCAGGCATTCCTGAGGAGCTGGGCAGGGTGATGGGTGAGCGGTGACGGGAAGGCTGCCATTTACTGAGCACTCACGGTGCCTCTGACCTTGTTCCGAGAGCTTCATGTGAATTTGAGACACATAATCCCCTCTGTGCCACTTACTCTTAGTCTCTCCATTTTACAGATGAGGAAACTGAGGCACAGAGAGTTTAAACAACATGGTTAAGTTTCTACATAGCTATTAAATAGCAGAATCAGGATTTGAACTCATGACTAGTGGCCCCAATTATTATGCAGCACCCTTATGCCCTGCCCAACCCTACCCAAGCACCACACAGCTAGGGAAGGAGTTCTGGCCACCATGCAGATGGCCCACAATACTGTTCCTTGGGTCACTTCTTTTTTTTTAAAAAAAAGAGATTTATTTATTTATTTGAGAGAGAGAGAGGCAGGGAGAGCATGCATGGGGGGAGAGGCAGAGGGAGAGGGAGAGGGAGAGAATCTCAAGCAGACTCCATGCTGAGCATGGAGCCTGATGCAGGCCTAGATCCCATGACCCTGAGACGATGACCTGAGATGAAACCAAGAGTCAGATGCTCAACTGACTAAGCCACCCAGGCACCCCCCTTGGGCCACTTCTAACACCCCAGTAAAAAGAGGCCCCTCGCTGTGCCTTCTGCTTGTAGCTCTCAGTCTGTTGGGGGAATAGCACTCAGACATTTGTGATCCAGAGGGATAAACAGGCAGAGGATGCACTGGGCCTAGGGGCTCCTGGCCCAGCTGTGCTTGGTGGCTGGAGGCCCAGGAGGGGGTGATGCCTGGCTGGAGGCAAGGCTCACAGCTAACTAGGACCTGTAGGGATGAGAATGCAGCACTCCTGACTCATCCCTGCAGCCCGTTCCGTCCCACCCAGAGACTCCTTCCTCCTCACAAGGCCAGAACTCCCTCCTGACAGCCTGTGACTTGGCCCAGTGGGACTGCAAGAGGATGGGGACCAAGAGAGGATGAGCTGCTGTCTCACCAGGATGGCTCAGAAGAGCACGGGGAGAGAGCGTGTGGTCTGGTGTGAGGGGGTCGGGGACGCTCCCACGATTCCAATGCACCTGCGACAAGGGGAGTCCTGTCATCCCGCCAGGCGGGACCAATGCCCACATAAGTGCCTTTCTTGGAGCAAGTTTCTCCACCCTTCCATCTTTCTGGGAGAGAGGTCCACTGACTCAACCTCACCCAGCGTTGTCGCAAGTGTTTGGGATGGAGCAGTCTCCCACCACGTGCAGGAACCAATCCCCCGACCCCATCCCTCAGGCCCCGGTACCATGGCTCCTGTCTGTGTGTGGCTGCAGACAACAGCCTTCTGAAGGCCGGGTCTTAAGAGACACAGAAAGTGTCCTGCAAAAACCAGGACCTCCCACACTCCAGTTTATGTTTTCCATCAGGGTTTGTTTGGAACAGATCTAATAAGAGGAGGAGTCACAAGATGGGCCTTAACTTTCCTGAGCGAGGCGTGTGATGAAGGGCGCCAAACCACAAGCAAGGCGGGCTCTCTCTGAGGCTAATTACCAGCTAATTATAGCGGCCAGCGCTTCCCAGGCCTCTGCCCCCCTAACCAGGGCTCGGTGGGAGGGAGTCTCTGAGCTGTGCCTCCACGGCCCATCCGTGCCCAGAAAACCACAAACAAAGCCCCAGGCTCCCACCACCTCAGGTCGCTGGGGGCCTAGGGTCCAACTGAGTCAGGTTCATGCCCCACTCTGCCTCCGACCAGCCATTAACCTTGGGCAACCCCTTTCCTGTGAGCCTCTATTTCTCATCCAAAACATGGAGACAACATTCCCTGCTGCTGTAGACAATTTTCTCTAGCTGCTGTAACAGAGTACCTTGCTGGGTGGTTTAAACCACAGGACCCTGTTGTCTTAACAGTTCTGTGGGCTGGGAGGCTGAGGTCAAAGTGTCGGCAAGCTCCCTGTGAAGGCGCTCAGGAAGGGTGTGTTGTGGGCCTCTCTCCCGGCTTCTGGTGGATCGTTGGCTTGTGGCAACATACCTCCCCTCTTCACCTTGGGCTCTCCGTGTGCACATCTGTCTCTGAGGGCAAGATTTTCCTCTGCATCAGGACAGCCTTCAGATCGGATCGGGCGCCTGCCCTACTCTAGCGTGCCCTCATCCTAACGTGACTAATTCCATCTGCAATGACCCTGTGGTGGGGACACAACTCAACCCCTGGGGTCTACTTTCCAGGGCTTCGATGACTACTCAGGTATTGGGATTCAAATCATTTCTTTCAAGAGCCATTCAAATGTGAACTGTTACCTTAAGTTTCCTTCTTAAATAAGCTTTGAGAAGTGATCACTCATGGTCTTCAAGACCTAACGAACACATCTTGGGTGTGGGATGCTGAGGAGGCTGTAAGTGTGAGTGGGGAAGTGGGGAGAGCTTGCCCAGCCTGGTTTCTAGAAGACCAGGAAGTAAGATGGGCCAAAGAGAAATGGCGGCTAGACCCAAATCCTTGGGCAGCTTCAGAGGGGATGGGAGCTGTGGTGACAGAGCTGACCATCGAAGCCATGATGGTGTGACCCAGGGACCCATCAAGCAAAGGAGATGTCAAAGGACACCACGGGCTTCTGTGTCCGCTGCCTGAGGATGGAGAAATCATTTGGTCTGCATGTGATGGGAAGAGGCCCAGCTTACCCTGACCTTGAGGGATAACCCAGGTGAGAGGGGACAGGAGAGCCAGCACCACAAGCAAGGACACTTGGTGCATGAAAACGTGCACCATGTGTGTGTTTATGCACGTCACCAACATTCACTGGGCAACTGCCGAGCATCGAGTGCCGTGCGGGACCCTGAATAGGAAAGTGTGTTTGTTCCTTGGGCGGTTGTAACAAAGTACCACAGTCTGGCGGCTGCAGGGCCAACATCGTGTTGGCTGAGTTCCTTCCTTCTGGGGCTGGGAGGCAGAATATGCTCCCTATTGCTCTGCAGGCCTCCGGTATTGCTGGAGATCTGTGGCGTCCCTTGGCTTCTCGAGGCACCACCCCAACCTCCGCCGTCATGTTCATGCCGCATTTTCTCTGTGTGCTTCTCTGGGGACACATCTCCCCCTTTGATTAGCACAGAGTCAGGCTGGAGTAAGGCCCAACATAATGTCCTCATTTTAACGTGAGCATCTGCAAAATACCCCTCCCCGAATGAGATCACAGCCACAGGGATAAGGAGTTGTGACTTTGACATATTATTTTGGGGATGGGGACACAAATCAACTCCTAACAGAAAGTAAAAAGATATGACACTCCCCACCCCCCTGGTTCTCAGTTCTCAGCTTATTGGTAGAAGCAGAAAATTCTAGTCGGGGGGATGCGTGGGTGGCTCAGTCCGTAGAGCATCTGACTCTTGATTTTGGCTCAGATCATGATCTTAGGGTTGTGAGATGGAGCCCTGTGTTGGGCTCAGCGTGGGGTCCACTTGACATTCTCTCTCTCTCCCTCTGCCTGTCCCCCCTGCTGATGCTCTCTCTCTCTAAAAAAAAAAAAAAAAAAAAAAGAAAGAAAGAAAGAAAAGAAAAGGAAAGAAAAAGACAAAGAAAAAAAATTCTAGGGAAATGGAAAGAAAGTAAAGGACTGAGGCTGATTTATCAGCTCAGAAATCATCTGGGGGCTCTGTCAAGGGAGGCTTCAGCCACCTCTCTCAGAAAGGAAAGCATCCTTGCAAATAAGTAAATGAAAAAAATAAGAAAAAAAAATAAGATTTTTATTTCAAAATAATCTTCATTGCCCGAGGGTGGTAAGAATTGTCCCTGGGTTCTGCTGAAGCCTGGCTGGAAGGTGGCAGAAGGGTTTGCCCCTTCTGCCAGGATGGCTGCCATTACGGCCATGGTGGCCTTCCTACTTCACTCCCGCCGTTAGGAGTGTTTGCCAGAGACTCTTCTTTTCCTTTCGTCCCTTCCTGTCCCCGCCCTCCTTGTTTCCAGGACAAATGCACAAGAAGCAGCAGAAGAGGTGTGGGCTTTTGAGGCCCTGAGCCCTGGGTTCAAATGGTGGCGGTCAATGCACCTGCCCAAGGACCGTCGGGAGCACTTGTGCTAAGTGGGGTGACAATCTGGTCTGGCCGCGGTGATGGAGGGGAAGAACAGGTGCCCGGGGGTGTGTCCCACACATCCTGGGGGCCCAACCTGATGTGGGTCGGTGCAGTGGGCAGGATCGCAGCCCACACCCGCCGTGTGAACTTGGAAGACCTGCTTAGGAGCCCTGCGCCTCAGTTTCCACATCTGTAAAATGGGACTTAAACACTGCAGCCACTTCGTGGAGTGGTGACCACAGTGAAGTGCGTCCAAGTCTCTTGGAATGGGGCTGGCGCTGTGTGAGCTCTGTGTGGACGTGTGGACCGCCGGAAGCTCCGGAACGCCGAGAAATAGTCCATGTCCTGCCTAAATTGGACATTTATGCCTGGGGACTCGGTCATGGAGAGACCTGGTCAAAACTAACTGAGGAGTACAGTGGCCTCCTGCTGCATTCGTGGACAAAACTCTCTTCATTCACTCAGCTGAGTGTCCACTGCTAGCCAGGCACTGTGCAAAGGTCCTGGGGATGAAACTTGAGAGTTAAATAGCTGTGCTCCTCTCCGCACGGAGCTTACAGTCTGTCGGGTAATGACAGGCGAGGAACAAGCAAACCAGCAAGTAATGCACAATTAAAAAGTGCTGATAATCATGATGTCCTGATAAACAATAGGAGAAAACGGGATGCGGGACTAATGAAGTGGGGTGACAGGGAAGGCCAAACCCGCAGATTAAAATTGCAGGCGAGGGTGGAGCCAACCCGGGGGTGACCGCAGCCCAGGAAGAAGCTTGGCCGGCAGGTGTCTGGCTGGGGGGGTTGGGGACATGGCATGAGGCTCACTGGGAGAGGGGCACAGGGGCTGTGTCCTGCCTGGTCGGGTCTATCCTCCCTCTCTGGGGAAGCCATCATGACTCTTATTCCTGGAGGATTTTTAAGGAGCCAGAAAGAGTGTTTAAGTCTTTATTCCATGGTTCAGCTTGGCGGCATTCCAGGCGACTTTGCCGTCCTGTTTTTCCGATCAGAAGACAGAGACCCCAGGCTTGAAGAAACTGGGTTCAGTGCAGCAGAATTTGAAGTGAGTTAGGGAAGATAAGCTGGTGATCGTCCCCCAGACTGTCATATTGCCAGAGCTTTTTATTCTTGTTCTCCTTCTAATTTTTACTTTTGTGATATGTGCATGCATTTAAAAATCGTATCATTTTATACGGTTCACAGTGGAAAGCAACAGTTAGCTGGGGCTGTTATAACAAGGTACCATAGGCTGGGGGCTTATAGACAACAGACATTTACTTCTCACACTTCCAGAGGCTAGGAGATGGAGATCAAGGTGCCAGCCTGGTCAGGTTCCGGTGGGGACCCTCTTCTGGGTGCAGACTGCTGACCTCTCCCCTCCATGGTAGAGACACAGAAGCTAGGCCCTTGGCCTCTTTCCATGAGGGCATTAACCCCATCAGGAGGGCTCCACCCTCATGACCTAATCACTTCCCAAAGGCCACACCTCCTACCGCCGTCTGGGATTAGAGGTCAACATACGAATTTTGGAGGGATACATTCAGTCCATTGCTATCATCTCTCTATTCTCTATCATCGGTCCTATCACCTTATTGGTTCTATTTCCCTGCAGAATGCTGACTGACACACTAGTTACATGACTTTGGGCAAGCTACTTGATCATTCTGGGCTTTAGTTTCTTCCTTGGTGGAATGGCTGTAGCAGAATTTGTCTCATGGAATTGATTTGAGAATTAAACAAGATCCTGTCCCTTAAACACTCCACACAGTGCCTGCAACATAAAGAAAGTACTAAATAAAAACATTTTAATAGTCACGGCCATATTTCCTCCTATCTAAGGTATCCCTCATTCGTTCGATGCACTGCTTATGTCCTGTTAAGAAAGAAAAAAAAACGCTTCCACTTAGTTGTAAGAACATTTCAACTGGGAGAGATGCATTCTGATTCCCAGAGAAGCTAAAACGAGCAAGCCATTAGAATGCAGTGCATCTCATTCCTATTCCTATTGGCTGCTCGGCATGGCCTTTCTGCGTTGATGCTGGTTTGTGGACTAAAGGGACATGGTTCTTGTGGGTGGTTTGTAGATGTTAGTCCTTAGTTATCTCTCCTTGTATAATCATGGTCCTTTGTACAAACATGGTCCTTTGTACGAACAGCGAGAAGGACCAGGACCAGCACTCACCAAGTCCTTCTTGGTGGGACTAAGATGAGTCCATTTTACATATGGGGTAACAGAGGCTCACAGAGGTTAAGCAAGCGTCAGAGGTTGCCCATGATCACATATACCTAAGAATCGCAGCAACCATTCGATCCTGTGCCCGTCAGAGTTCAAATCACTCTTCAGGCAGCTGGGCTGGGTGACTGCTCCTTCCCTTTCCCACCTGTGACCTGTGTAAGGCGGTATCCTGTTTTCCTTCCCCTGGGCTTGCTTCTCTGTCAAGTCTCCTCTGGGCTTGTCCTCGCATTCAGAGGACCCCAGGCTCAGCACAGCTAGTTCTGCTACTTACTTTCTGCAGAGTCCTGGGCAAACCTTGGTCCTTCATCCAATGGACCTATTACTCTATGGAGATGCATAGGAATCCAGACAGAGAGATGAGGGTCTCTCCCAGAACCAACATTCCACTGGGGACACAGACAATCCCCAAGTAATTAGTAAACAAATATTACAAACAAGGATGCCTGCTGGAGGGCAAAGGGGGCAACCCGTGATGCCAAAAAATGGGGGACACAGTGGTGATGGAGTTGCAGCTTAATTTAGAGAAGGAGCCTTGGGGAAAGTGAGGGAAGGGCACTGCAGGCAGAGGGAAGGGCACATAGGGATGCCCCGAGGCAGGGAGGGCTCCGAGCGTCCCAGCAACGGACAGGAAGCCAGGGAGGCGGGCGGTGGGTGAGGGGCGAGAGGCACAGGCGTGAGTCCAGATCCCACAGACCCACTGGCACTGCGGGGGTCTGGGCTTGGACAGTGCAAAAACCCCGAGAATGGGGAAGCACATCTGGTAATTGAAAAGATGAAAAAGTAATAATAAAGTGCTCATTCGCAGGCAGCCACGATGAAGATAATGGATGGTGGCCAGGCGGACCATATGCACTTGGCTAACAGAATTAATCATGTTCGGTATGGCAAAAACAAGAATAACAAGCACAATAAAACATTTAAAGACGAGAGTGGATTTTAATTTTAGGAGTAGTCTAAAACAATATGATAATGATGATAGCCAAGTTGGCCCCGTGAATGTAAAAATCCAAATAGGACACAAATTAAAGTCATAAATAATATTTGATTTGCTATACCAATGCGTTCACAAAAGTCATATTGATGAAAAAGTTATTAGAATGAATCAGATGAAGACTCTCCTATGTCTGGAATATTTAGTGGACTGGAGAAATGCTAGCAGAAGAGAAAAAAAAAATCCATAACACGATGTATGAGTTGGAAATTGGATGGGAACATTATGATTTTCAACTTGTATTTATCGAGCAAACCACGGGCTGTATTTCCAGGCCCATTTAGCTAGATTAGAACAAATAAAAGAAGTCTGATCTTTAAGAACTTATGATTAATGACATGCAATTCCTTTAAAGTAGTTTTGTAAATACTCTATCCCGAAGATATTCTGTGCTCTCATCTGTTACTGAGCCTCGAGCTACGGGGCTTGAGGGACCTTGTTCTGCTGTCACCAAAGGTTTCTCGTGAGCACCGTACTTCTGTGAGCTTGGATCTTAAATCCAGGGCATGTCTCTTGGATATTGGACGCACACCACTGAGAGAGGCCAGGGGATGTGCCAAAAAAGAGACTAATTGTGCAAGAACAGTTATTAATTTGCGGAATCTGAAGTATGATTACGGGAGACGTGAAGACAGCCCCACGCTGGTAAGGAGAATGGCAGAGTGCAGAAAGCTCCAGAAACGTGGAAGGAAGGGGTAGTTACCACTGGGAATGCAGAGCGACAGAAACCACAAGATGAAAAATGTCAGTACTGGGGGAGGGATGACAACCTGGTTAGGCGTGTCCCCCGGATCCCGACCTTAAGAAAGACACCCAGAAATCAGCCGTCTCCAGGAAGGCTGGACTGACAGTTCCAAAGGGGGGGGGGTCGCTGGATGAGCTTTCCCCAGCCCCAAATAAAAGGACCCCAAATGCTCTGGGGAAACCTCAAACATGCCCTCGGCTTCATCAACCCTGGGAGGTGCTGTGACGGACTCTGAGGGGTCCCTGGGCCAGGAATTAAGAGCCAGTGATGAGTGGCATCACTGGCTTTATCTCCCAAGTGAGCGCCTTAGGAAGTGTGCCCTCTGGGGCGCTCGGCCTCCAGGGGTCAAGAGCGTCCACCTGCCTCTCCTGCGGAGGGCCGGCCCCGGGGCAGTTGAGGTCCCTCCCCTTGCTTCACCTTTCCCTTGAAAATGGGTGCTGGCCTGGCTTTCTCGGCCAGCAGTCCAAACATGCCCTCTGGTCCTCACCGCCATCCCTCGCCTGAAGTATCTCAGTCACCCAGGGTTCTAGGTCCCCTGCCGCTGCGTCCGTGTGGGCGCCTTGCCCACAGCTGCCGACACCTGACGGGGTCTCCTCGCTGCTCTGACGCTGTCTGCTCTCTGCACCCACCTTGCAAGACACAGCCTGAGTGATCTTTCCAAATTGCAAATAAGGTCCCATCAGGGTCCTCCTGAAAACCATTTTAGTGGCTCCCTAGGGCAGTGTTTTTCAACCTTTTAAAGAAAAGCCCCATGCACCGGTTTGATAAGTACTGATAATAGCCACGAGGATCCCTATTTATTAAGCACGTCCTGTGTGCCAGGCCCTGTGCCCGCACGAATCTGCTAACCCACTCCGTAACACTCACGTGCTTCCCATTTGCAGGTGCTGGTCCGGACCCGGGTAGGACTGCGGCAGTCCAGGAGGTGCCACTCTGTGAACACTCCCGCCTGCCCTTCCTACTCTGACCCCTCTCTAGGGGAGGGGCTCCCTCCAGGTCGCGGGGCGGGCCCCCTCGGGCACACATATACTGCATTCCTCTGGGGAGTCAGTGCCCGGGACCTGTAGGACAGAGTCCAGCACTCCTCCCGAGGCTTACGAGGCCATCCATGGTCAGCTCAGGCTTCCGCCTCTGGCCCTTCTACCCTTGCCCCTCTACTCCTGTTTCCTGCCTTCCTCCTGTGGGTTTCCTCCCCTTGCCTCTTCCGATTCCTGCTCTTCCTCAAGACTTAGCGCAAGCACCACCTCTTCCAGGAAGCCCTCCCTCACACCCCAGGTTGGATTGGGGTTTCACCTGAATGTTGTTCCTGCTGCACCAAGGACGTCCACGCTCCATCACAGCTCTCTCCAGCCAGCCGTGCTCCTCGTCTCCCCCGCCCCTGCACTAAACTGTGAGTTCTCAGATGGAATGAACCAGGTCCCATTTACTCCTTCAACAGATACCTGTTGAACACCTACTAAGTGACAGGTGCCCCGCTAGACGAGACCACACCCTTATGGAAATTATCTTTGTAGCAAGATGTTGAAATGGAGATTCTGGGCAAGATCCCAAGCTGAAATAGATACTACATCCCAAAGAGGCCGGGCAAGAGGGCCTGTTCCCAGGGCGAGAGCATGTCACTTTGGAGCGTACATGCATGGCCTTGGGGTAAGGTGGCCTGGTCTCCAAATCAGCTCGGGCACCAACTTGTTGGGTGCCCTTGGGCAGGTAACACAGCTTCCCTGAGCTGCACAACAAGGTTAAAGATTCAGACTCCATAGGATTTCGGTGGGGACTAGACTGTGAGTGGTCGCCTGACATGTGGCTCGTGTTCAGCTGACAAGGACCCTTCACTGCCCCCTCCTACCATGTTCTGAGCTTGGTTGTTCAACCAGCCGTGCGCTTCCAGTTTGGTTTGGAGGGAGCAGGTGCTCAGAGGCGTTCCTGAGCTCCAGCCCCCAGGGCCCCCGTCTTCTGCCCCTCTCCCGCCGTGGGCGGGGGGCGCTGAGTCGCACTCCTGAGGATGGTACAGCAATTTACACACCTGCCATCAACATAGTACAATATACTCCCACCATTTCCAAAACTGCACTTTATTATTCTGCTAAATTACTGATAAGGTGAGAACAGAACAATTCGTGTTTTATTTATTTATTTATTTTTTAAAAAAGATTTTATTTATTTGAGACAGAGAGAATGAGAGAGAGAGAGCACATGAGAGGGGGGAGGGTCAGAGGGAGAAGCAGGCTCCCCGCCGAGCAGGAAGCCCAATGCGGGACTCGATCCAGGGACTCCAGGATCATGACCTGAGCCGAGGGCAGTCGCTTAACCAACTGAGCCACCCAGGCGCCCCAATTCATGTTTTAAAAATCCATTGAAACAAATGCCCAACAACTAGAAGCAACTGAGGTGTCCTTCAATAGGTGAATGGATAAACACACTGTGTTTCCTCTCTACAATGGAATACTATTCAGTGATAAAAAGAAATGAGCAGGGGTGCCTGGGTGCCTCAGTCGGTGAAACGTCCTGCCTTCAGCCCAGGTCATGATCTCAGGGTCCTGGGATCGGGCCCCGCGTGGAGCTCCCTGCTCAGTGGGGAGTTGCTTCTCTCTCTCCCTCTGTGCTCTGTCTCTCTCTCAAGCAAATAAATAAAATCTTACCAAAAAAAAAAAAAAAAAAAAGGAATAAGCCATCAAACCACAAAGACATGGAGAAGCTTTGAATGCATATTGCTAAGTCAAAGAGCCCAGGCGGAGGAGGGTATATACTGTAGGATTCCAACTCTATGACATTCTGGAAAAGGCAGAATTATGGAGACAGTAAAAAGACCCGTGGCTGCCAGGGGTTGGGGGAGCGAGGGATGAGTAGATGGACCACAGGGGGTTTTTAGGGCAGTGAAAGTGACACTATAATGGTGGATACATGTCATTATACATTTGTCCAAACCCAAAGAATATACAACACCAAGAGTGGACCCTGATGTAAACTACAGCCTTCCGTTAATAATAAAGTATCAAGATCGGTTCATTGATCACATGTGGTTGTAACACTAATGCAAAATGTTACTAACAGGGAAACACCGAGCGTGAGGGGCTGGGGGCACACTGGAACCTGCTATACTTCATGCTCAATTTTTCTGCAAACCTAAAAATGCTTTAGAAAGTCGTCTATTGATAAAATTTAAAAGAGAAAAAAGAGAGATTCTCTTGGAAGAATACAAATCTCATATAATGAGATACTGAGGACCCTCCAATGGGATTTCAGATTGGAATTCTCAAGCTGGAGAGGAAGGGGGTTCCAGCGGGGGCCTGGAGGCCTGGAAGGGGGCCACCCTTCCCCCTATGTTTGTGGCCGGAGCCCAGACCCTGGAGCCAGTCCCAGGGGCATAGAACCAGTCGCCTGCAGAGGGTGTAGAGCTGCCCTGCCCACTGGACACGTCATCGACCCCGATTATGTGACTATCAATTGTCTAGCAGCCACATTAAATAAAGAGAAATAATCTCTAGTTGTGTATTTTCTGTAACCCGATTGTCCAGAATATTATCATTTCAACATGTAATCAATATAAAATTATTAAAGAGATATTTTACATTCTTTTATTTGGGTACTAAGTCTTTGGAATCTGGTGAGTATTTAGCATTGACATCTCGACCGGGGCTGGCCAGATTTCAAGTGCTCAGGAGCAGCCTATGGCCCGTGGCTTCCGCCGTGGACAACACAGCTGGGAAGGCCATAGATCAATCTGGGGGAGCCAGCGTGTTGCGCTCTGGGAGGAAAGGGAGCCTTCTCCCCACCTGCTCCTGCCCTTCTTTGTTCCTCTCCATGGTTGAGGGTGTGCCAATTAAAAATTAATTTTTAGAGTTGCTCCCATCTCGAAAACTCCTCGGGGGCAAGTGTCTGTGCCCAAGGCTCTGTCTGCACGAGGCAGGGACAGGCCCTGCTCCACGGAGCTGCCACGGCTACATTCCACTAAAGCTGGTGGATTTTCTCTCCTTTTCCCCCTGTCTTCATTTTGCTTTGTGTATGTGAGAGGGAATTAAATGTAAGGGACAATTGGGGCTCATGTAGCCACAGCCTATCTGTGCCCCACACGAACGCCGTGTGAGGAGAATTCTCCTGGCCGCACCACCAGAACAAATGGGACTCCTTAGCTTGTTGCCCCTTCTGAGACAAGGAGAGCACCTGTTAGCTGGTCTCTCGGGAGCTCCTTCCCCCATCCTGCCCAGGGCCGCATCAGTAGTCGATCGCAGCCCTTTCTCTCTCTCTCTCTCTGAGGCAGCTTCTGTGCTAGTCCTTCTCTGTTGCTCTGGTGGCCGGGAGACATCCCCCAGCTAGCCCAGTTTGCTGTCCCTGCTCTAGGACGTGGCTCCATCTGATCTTTCCAACTTCACTCCTCACTGTTCCCTTCTCCTGTGGACTTCACAGTCCGGCAGTATCAAATGATTCTTCATTTCCTTGAACACCCAGGGGTGCTAGTGTGGTTGGGCAGGTTGTTCACTGTGCAAGGGCTCCCAGCAAAAGGGTGAGGAGAGCACGGCATCCAGCCCGATGGCCACTCACCGAGCCATGCACCTTGGGCTAAGGACACCTGCGCCCAGGGCCAGGGCACCTTTGGTCTAGTTTACACAGAGGCACGTGTGCTCTCACTGGCCTGTGAATTCCTAGGCCTCTGCCTGTGCATTCCTTCTGCCTGGGCTGCCCTTTCCTTACCATTTCGTCCCCATTCTTTGAAGTCTTGCTCCAATCTGTTCAAGCTCTCCAGGGCTAGTGGGAGGCACTGGAACTTCCTTGTGTCCCTCACTCGGCTCCACCAGTCATGCTTATTTAAGAATGGTGTGGGTCAGTTTCTGTCCATGCGGACCTGTGACCTTGAGTCTGGATTTTTCTCTGCATCCCCAGTGCCAGCCTGGGCCCTGGGGAAAGTGCACGGGTTTGGCTGAACATGGCGTTTCTTTCTTTCTTTTTTTTTTTGAGAGAGAATGAGAGACAGCACGAGAGGGAAGAGGGTCAGAGGGAGAAGCAGACCCCCCGCTGAGCAGGGAGCCCGATGCGGGACTTGATCCCGGGACTCCAGGATCATGACCTGAGCCGAAGGCAGTCGCTTAACCAACTGAGCCACCCAGGCGCCCGAACACGGCGTTTCTAACGAAGCTCTAAGAGCAACCAGGCCCCACCGGCTGAGTACCCTGGTCTAACTCTGTGCCATGCGCTGGCTCATTTAACACTTGCGATGGCGCTCTGAGCTGAGAGCTTGGTCCACGGATGACGGGGGAGAGGCTGAGACCCTGTCCCGGGAGCACTTTCCTCCAAGTCCTACTCACCTCCTGATGGGTCAGGTTTTCCATGATCGCTGCGGAGAAGAGCGGGGGAGGCCTGGTCACCAGTAACGATGATCACGACAGCAGGATCCAGGACGGAGGGCCACCCTCTGCCAGACACTGTTCTAAGCTCGTTCCGTAGATCACCTCGCTTGTCTGTGCAGCTCTGGGCCAGGTGCTCTGCACACATCTCGAAGTGTGTGTTTCTCTCCCTCCGCCTCCCCCCCTCCCGTTTTAGCAGTAAGCTAAGGCTTGGGACTGTCACAGCTAGCAAGTGAGAGAGCCAAGACTCGCTGGGGGAAGCTGGCTTCAGTGCCGGGCGTCTGGCACTGCATCCTGTGGCCTCCCAAAGGCCCTTTCCATGGAGCGCTGAGTCTGGGACGTTCCTCCCTTCCGAGACCTAAGCCAAGCCCTGGGGAAGGCAGCGCAGCCCAGTTGGGGGGCCCGTGGGCCCTGGAGGCAGCCAGCCTGGGGCCAGTTGCAGCCCTGCCACTGACCCGTCGAGAGCCTCCTGCGCGGGGCCTGAGCGGTGTCTCAGTTTCCTTGGCTGTAAGATGGGTGCAGTGTTAGACCCCGTGGCTACCGACGTGACAGGGCTTGAATGAGACCACGCACTCACGTGCCCGGTGCCGAAGCATTCACGCACGGCTAACCTTTCAGGTTATGGGGTATGGGGTAACCTTTCAGCGTATGGGGCTGGGCTTTGGGGGCCATGGCACTGCACCAAGGGCTTAGCCTCTCTGAGCCTCAGTTTCCTTGACTGTCCCATGAGCATGAGACCGTAGGTGGAAGTCCCTTCGGCACTCCACAAACCAGTGCCGGGTGTGATGTGACCGTGTTGGGGGTTCTGTCCTGAGCAAGGGCCTGCCCCCCTTCCCTAGGAAGCCTGGAGTTGAGCCCAGAGGTGCTTTCCCACAATGGGCTTCAGGGACCAACAAAGCCACAGAAGGAAGGAAGGAAGGGAGGGAGGGAGGAAGGAAGGAAGGAGGAAAGGAAGGAAGGAAGGAAGGAAGGAAGAAAGGAAGGAAGGAAGGAAGGAAGGAAGGAAGGAAGGAAGGAAGGATGGAAGGAAGGATGGAAAGAAGGAAGGAAGGGTGTTTTTCTGGGCCGAGGGTTTTTCACTGGATGCTCAGGCAGACCCTCATGTAAAGAGCCAGGGAGGCCCCACGGCAGAGAGAGGAGCTGCTCTGAGTCATGGCGGGCCCGGCAGCCTCAGAGGGCCGGCCTCTGGTCGTGCCCACTGGCTGGGACACAGAGCAGGGGGCCGGTGGGCTGAGCCGGCAGGGCCGCCATCCATCCGGGGCCCCCTGGGACCCGGGCCCGACCCTGGGGAGGCAGGTGTGGGGGTCCCGTGCAGGGTGAGGGCGGGTTGCCACGGATCCACCGCCCGCTGCCTGCCCACCTCGCTTGGGGGAAACACATTCCTGAATAAATAAGAAATACAGGCAGAAAAAATAATATCGAAAGCACTCGCCTTGTGCAGGACTTTGGACAGGCCTGCTCTGCCAGCCCTGGCCGCTCTCCGTCTCGCCCAATTACCGCCTGTGCCTCCGCGTGTTGCCATAGGAGTGCTAAGTCAGCTCACCTTCACCAACTGCTGCTGGAAAGTTCTCGGCACCCCTCTCAGTGCGCCTGGGCTCTCCTCGGACTTCTTCTTCGGAGCCAGATCCTTCTTAGGGGAAGTCCCCATTTGGGGGTGGCGAGCACGTGGGCTTTGGCGTCAGCCCCCCCAGGCTGGACTCCTGCCCTGCTTCCCCTGCTAGCTCGGGCAGCTCATTTGCACTCGCGAAAGCCCGGCTGCCTCATCGGGAAAGTGGGAGCAGTGCTGGAGGACCTGGGGCAGTGCAGGGGAGGCCCAGTGGAAGCTGGTTACCCTTATTATCACTGTGCTTGGGCCTGGGGAGGCTTGGGAGGGGGGTCTCTCTGTGCTGAGGGTGCCACGGAGGAGAGGCTCTGAGCCCAGGGCAGTGAGACAGGGAGGAGCCAGGAGGGCCGAGTTCTCACCGTGTGTTTGGGCTGAGTCCCTGCCCACCCCCACCCCGCAGGTCTCAGTTGACTCATCTGCTCGGTGGGCAGCTGGCTTCACCTGAGGATCTCCTAAGTCTACCAGGAGAGGGGCACCTAGAGGGGGGAGGTGGTTTGCTGGGGGGTTTGCTGGGGGAGGATGGGTGCTCCAGCTACAGGGGCAGGTTGCTGGGAGGAGAGAATCCAGCCCAGCCACGCCGGCTCTCATTGCTGACCCTGCCAGGGCCCTGCCCCTCCCCGCAGCGGCCTCTGTCCTGCCCTGTGGCCCTGCCCTGCTGCCCTCCGTCCTAGTACCCTCCCCAGGCCTCAGCACCCCCAAGGTCTCGGTGGGATTCCACCTCCCCCAGGAAGCGTGTGTCCGCCAGGGGCCAAGCAGAGGATGGAGCCCCACCAGTCATCCCAGGAGAGCGGCCTGAGCACAAACAAGCGTCCCACTCCACCCCCATTAGCATGGCTGTTATCAGCAAAACAGAAAACAGGTGTTGGTGAGCCTGTGGAGAAATCGGAACCCTCGTGCGTCGCTGGTGGGGACATAACATAGTGCAGCCGCCGTGGAAAATGTTATGGCGGGTCCTCAAGAAATTAAACATAGGATTACCATGTGATCCAGCGATTCCACTCCTGGGTATCTATACGAAAGAAACGAGAGCAGGGACTCCAACCAATATGTGTACCCCTGTGTTTATAGCAGCGCTGTTCACAAGGAGTCAAAGGTGGACGCAAACCCAAGTGTCCATCAACGGGCGAATGGATAAACGAACAGTGGAATATTACTCGGGCTTAAAAAGGAAGGATCTTCGGACACCTGCTACGGCATGGATGAACCTCGAGGACATGCGGCTGAGTGAAATGAGCCGGTCGCTGAAGGACAAATACTGTATGATCCCACTTATGGGGGAGGTTCGTAGAGTCGTCGGAGTCATAGAGACAGAAAGGGAATGGTGATCGCCAGAAGCTGGGGGAAGGGTTGCAGAGTTAGTGTTTAATGGAGACCGAGTGTCACCTTTGCAAGAAGAAAAGGCTCAGGGGGTCAGCAATGGTGGTGGGTTGCACAGCAATGTGAGCGTGTTTAATGCCACTGAACGGTGTCCTCAAAAATGGCTCAGAGGGTAAGTTATATGTTGTATGTATTTTAGCACAATTAAAAATAGAAAAATGTTAACGGGCTGAGATCATTACTCGCCCACTGAACAAAGCACGCTAAGGTGCCACGGGATTGGGAAGCAGTCCCCGGGGCGACCAGGTAGACGGTGGTATTATCAGCACTCACATGGCTGAGGAGCGGTCGCTGCCTGGTGCTGCTGGGGGTCTCTGCGTGCGGAGGCTGACCAACCGTCCTGGTTTGCACAGAGCTGGGGGGCGATCCCGGACCCTGAGGCTTTCAGCACTGGCTGGGCCTACGCCTGAATCCTTTTGTTAGCTCAGTAATAAAAATACCAATTACCTATCACACGCTTGGCACGGCAATGAGCTTTTTGTACATGTGGCGTTTAATTGTTGCTGCAACTCTCCCATGTTATGGTGGAGGATATTGAGCTCAGAGACGGGGAGTGCTTTGCCCAAGGCCACACAGCTCTGTAGGAGGCAGGGTTTCAGGGAAGCTCGGGTCCATCTCTGGCCGCTCCTACCCCATGGGCCCCTCCAGGGCTGAGCGGCTGGTAGCTGCTCAGTTTCACTTGTTGGTGACACGTCCAGCAGGAAAGGCCGGGGCCGCGGCTGCCCACCTCCTGCCCGGCTTTCTAGGGGAGCCGCTGAAGATGCAGGTGGAGTTGCTTTTTATTTCCTGTAGAGCTCCAGTGTGTTCTCACTTCACCATCCGATGGCAGGCCTATGGTGAGAATTAATCTCAGGGAAGGTGAGAGCACGCAAGACAAGGTGCTCTGAGTTCTGCATAAAAATAAAATGTGGGATTGAATGATGCTGGAGATACATCATTTCTATCTGACGTGCAGAAGGTTTTTGCTCTCCGTGTGAGCAGCGCAGGAGATCTACGAGCCCGATCCTGGGCAGGGTGCTGGGCTCCCTAGGGGCTCGCACCGGAGTGGGGGACAGAGACGGGCAGGGAATGTGCGCACGGGGAAGGAGAGACGGCCTTGAGTATAAACATGACAGATGCCCTGGTGTAAAAGGTGACAGTTTGCCTACACAGTGAAATGGGGCTGTCAAGACATCAGGGTATTTGGGGACTTGAATTCAGAAAGGAGGCGTTTGAAAATGCAGGCGGCGGGGAGCTCCTTTGGCTGCCTCAGAGCTCCAGAAGTGATGTTTTGTAATTTTGCCTTATGATCTGTGAGGGTTTATCACGGCGCTAATCGGCCTAATGATGACGGGAACTCAGTCATTCCCACTTAGATGCCAGGTTTTAAGTAATCATAGGCGCTCAGCAGGCCCCTTGGCTGTGCGCTGGGAGGGCCTGGGGTGATCGCCTCTCTGCCTGCTTCTGGTAAATGAGCTCGGCTCCCACCGGGCGGGTGGCTTCTCCGGTCTCCCTGGGACCCCTCCTCTGCCTCCCGGTCCCGAACCCGGAGAGAGGACCGCTCCCAGGTCCACCCTCCAGCCGCGGGCCGTGGTCACCCAGGGAGGCGAAGGCTGAGCGGGTCCCTGCCCCGGGGCGCCGGGTGCCCGGTCTGGTTCCTCGGAGTTACCACTCTTCCTGCGAAAATTTAAAACCCGTGTTTATGATAATGCCCTTGTTCCCATGGACACCAGTGAACTGCACAACCAAGATTAATGGCGAACCATCGAGACCGGTCCTAAAAGATGGTCCCTCTTGTGGATTACGGTCTGTCACGCGGCATCCATTAGCGCCGAGCGCAGGGTCCTCATCATGTCGGTATCCCTGGGACCAGCGCCCGCCACTGCGAGATGGCATTTCCACCGCACATCAACGGATCATTTCGCCACTGCTGAAGGCATCGTAAATTGGACTTATAGCTCAGCTGCTGGCATAAATAAGTCCCTTTGATAGTTAGTGGAAGACGTTATGACACTCCAGGGTACAGGAGGGGACATTGGTACTGTCATTTTTTTTCTCCAGCCCTGGCACCCTGGTGCCTGTGATCTTTCTGAAGATTCAGGGCACGCGCTCTTCATTATGGCTTGGGCACCAGGGACTTGTTTTTTTTGCAAGATTAATGAGCGCCACGGAAATTCTCCAGCGCATCTCGATAATTAAGTCTTTGTTTATCAAAAAACAAGTTATATTAGGAGCAGAAAATTCGCAGTAATTATTCATAATTCTAACAATTCAAGTATAGCTACCTCATTTGCCTGGGTAATTCTGCTTTTTAATTTCTTGCATACATTTGCATATTAATTTTGCCCGTCGGCTGCAGCAGGCTTGACAGTTTGCTACTATGTGGTGGTTTTCACAGGGGTGCGACTCAGTTGGGTGGCATTTCGACTGGGTGCAATGATAAATTATGAATTTTCTAATTTGCTGCATAATGAAGTAACCCCTTCCAACCCAATTAAAAAGAATCACCAGGATCTGTGGTTTGTTTTTTTTTTTTGTAAATATATATTTTCCAGGTATTTTGTCTCATTTTCTAGGGCGTTCACAAACAAGGAGTATGTATTTTTTTCTCTTAAAAAAAAAAACAACCCACCAATGCTTGCATTTGCAGCCTTTCTGGATGATAGCGACTTTCTGTGCATCAAAGGGGACTCAGGACTGGGGCTTCTCGGGGTGGTATTCAGGCCTGTGGTTGGCCATGCCTCTGGGTGTGTGGCCATCATGGGCATCCGGGTCTGCCCGACAGGTTTCTTGGTCTAGTCAGGTGGTGGCGATGTGGGTGGTGGCCGGAGGTGGTGGGGAGCGGAGTGCTGTGTTCAAGGGGAGAGACGATCGAGGGGTGTTCTAGCCGCTCACGTCTCTCCTACCCACAAACGAAGTACTCAAACTCTTCAAGCCTCTTACTTGAAAAAGCAACCAAACCAAACCGAACCAAAACAACAACCCTGATGAAATCTGCCCAGGCAGCGTGGGTCTCCCAGACAGGGCTGCCAGAAGGCCCGAGGAGCTGCAGACATGTGCTGGGCTGGAGTCTGGCCGTGGACTTGGAGAGAGAGGCTCCAGCTCCAGGGAACGGCCCGTGGCAGTGGTGAGGGCTATGGCATTTTATTTTCCACACCAGGCCTGCCGAGCTGAGCAGGGCATCCAGGCAGCAGGCCGTGTGCCTTCCTGCCTTTCCAGATGGTTCTGGCGTAAGGCAGCCAGTATCTTCTAACGGTGTAAAAAAATAAGAATTCAGAGCTTTAGTACCATCTTGTTGTAACTCCGGGATAAAACAATCCCTGTGAGCGGTGGGGTTTGCACACAGCTTGGCTTTGCTGGCAGCCCCTTAGCACGGGGCCCGATCGCCGGAGCTGGGCGAGGGGAGACCTATGCCTTCCTCCTGCGTGAGCATCTCCTCTGCCTTCCCCCCTCCCACCCCCTCTTACCACAGCAGACACAGGAAGTGCAGCTCACAGGAGCTCAAGCACGGCCCTGGGGTGAGGACCTCTCCGCTCCCTGCCGAGCACATTATCGCATCTGACATGCAGGTCTGATCCTTGGGCAATGGGCAGGATCCCAAATTGGAGGACGCAGTTCTGTTCCATCACCTCCCAGACCAGATATGTCTTATACTAGGTGCAAACCCACGGAGCCTCTGTGTTAGTACGAACCACAAAGGCCAGCTCGTCCAGCTTCTGCTGAGTTTCTTTGTACAGTGTTCCCATGAAGGAATGTCCAGACTTCCCTTGCATACCTCCAGTGATGGGGAACTCATTGCTTCCCCGTGCAATCCACTCTGTCTTGTGATAGTTCTGCTTGTGAGACATCACTCTCAAATATGCCTTCTTATCATTTTCCCCCGCTGGCCCGGTTTTCCTCCCAGCTTTTGCCATTCAGTGTTATGCTTGTTTCTTATTGTCTGGAGGTTTATAGAATTTATCTTAGCCAGACCATGTGGCCCTTGGGGTCATGCACTGGCTTACACTTTTCTGAATCCTTGTGCCTTGTGCAGGGCTCATTTCACCGTAGATGCTAAAACAACAATTGCTGGCTGTTACTTAAGCCCTAACATAAATTCGTTGCAAAAGTCCATCCAGAGAATTCAAAAGGACAGTGGAAACAGGCAGAATTAGGACACAACCTCGTGGAAACAGGCTGGGATTCACCCCGAACCAGACAGCCCCATACTTAAAGGCTCCAGAAAAAGAACTTGAATCGGGTACCTCTTTCACGCTGTCCTTTGTTGTTTTCTGGAGGTTTCCAGGACTTACATTTGTAGCCAGACTATGAGCTCATTAAGACCCAAACACTGTCCTCAATACATATTTATTGGCAAACTCAAATGTCAGTGTGGACACTAGCTACACAATCTTGATCTATTTAGATTTTTTTTTTTAATCAGCAAGGTGATCTTTGAATGCTTACTCAATCAATATTAACCAAGTTTTAACTGTGTGCAGGCTCCTTACCTTTGTGGGTGAGAACAGGCCTGGTCCCTGGCCTCAGGGAGCTTCCTGGTTTTGCTCAAAATAGAGGCTGGGTTGAGATGGGTCATTCTCCACACTGTGTGCCATGGAGGCCTGGGGTTCCCTGGAAGTGTCTCAGGGACAGAATTTTTTTTTTAAAGATTTATTTATTTATTTGAGAGATAGAGAGAGAGGGCGTGAGCAGGAGGGGCAGAGGGAGAGAGAGAGAGAGAGAATCCCAAACAGCCTCCCTGCCAAGCCTGGAGCCTGACAAAGGGCTTGATCTCATGATCCTGAGATCATGACCTGAGCCAGAACCAAGAGTCAGATGTTTAACTGCCTGAGCCACCCAGGTGCCCCTCAGGGACAGAATTTCAATGACCACCTCTTGAAAGGGTTAAACAGGTAACAACACAGTTATCAAGCACTCACCATATTTCAGGCACTGTTCTAAATACTTTACAAATCAGTTACTGATTTGGTAGAGACTATTATCAGCCCAAATTGCAGAGGAGGAAGTGAAGGAAGGGCTATCAGACTGAATTTAGGCTGCCGTTACATCTGGATCTTGGATAAATAACACCTTTCTTTAGTGTATATATGTCCCAAATATTGGGGCGTAGTGTAATATACACATAGTGTGTGTGTGTGTGTATACATTATATATATATTGTATATACATTACATATGTATACATACATATAACATACATACATATACATTATATATAAAATATACATTATATATATTATGCTTGGGGCATACTTACACTATTTTTAAAATCATTTATCTGAAGTTTAAATATAACTGGGCATCCTGTATTTTTATTTGCTACATATGATAACTATAAAGGCCCAGAGGGGTTTGATCACTTATTCCAAATCCCACAGCTAGTAAGTGGTTTTGAGTCTGCACTTTTAAGCCACTCTGCTCTATTGCTTCTGTAAATCCCCTACCTCTATCAGTTGAATGAACAAGGTATAAAAAAATGCATAACCCAATCCCTAGGTGCATAGTAGGCTCCATAAATGCTAGATCCTTTCCCTCTTCCCCACCTACCTTACCCTTAGCACGCACTGTTAAATTAACTTGTTTTCCAGGCTTCCGTCATTCATCCCTGTACTAACATCACTGGTCTTTACCACAGCCAAGTGCCACCTGTGATTTTATCTATTCAGTATTATTCTTTAATTTTACACATCAATATATTTACTTAAAAAGGAACTTTGATGTCACTATCAGAGGTGAAAAATCAGGAATCCATGCCATAAATTGAAGGTAACTATAAAATGCACAATGAAAACACGACGTTACATACTTTGCTCTAGGGGCTAAGCTCCAAGCCTGTTTTTTGTTAAATAGGGAGACCTGCAGACATTAGAAAGGTGTTAAAGTCATGCCAGCACTTAACAGAGACTTTCCACTGGAGATAATTAAAAAGGATAAAAGAAAACCAGCACATGAGTTAATGTTGATATGTTGTATCTGGAAACCACCTAAAATCATCTCATGCTACCCCAGAAAGATATGTCCCCCACTTTTGGTGAAATATTGAATTGACTAGCAAGCACAGAAACAGTGTGTTTGGGGCCCCTTTCTTGTGCAGAAAGCCGGTGACCCAAGGAGGTTGCGGTAATTGGACTCAGGGTGGCCACCGCCTTCTAGATCTGAGGCAATACGTGGCAAACTCCACGAGGACCTGGATGAGCTGACAGCATCAAATGAATGACCGTGCTTCACCTTTTGGCAACCATGCTTCCTCCCAACTCTGAGATTCTATGAGCAGTGGTGTTCTCACCCATACCCCTAGCTTGGTTGGGGGACCTACAGCTGTCCTCAAATGCTAATTTTAGTACTTGGGAGGGAGTTAGAGGGCTGAGAATGGCAATTTCACATTAATTTCATCCCTTGCTCCCAATACCTTAGCTCTCCAACAATAGGTGGTAATTTACCAGGGGCCCTCAAGCCTCATCACCAGATTTTCTTTCATTTATTTATTCCTTCAGTGATTATACAACAGACATTTACCGAGTGCATTGTGTTGGATGCTAGAAATCTAGAAATGATTAAGACAAGAATCATGCCTTGGAGGACCACTGGTGACCATTTTACTTGTTACCTCCCACTCATTACCTTCCTCAATCCCCCACCAGCTGGTGCTGGTTTGTATCCTTGAGAGGGTTATGAAGGAGGCTGTTGTGAAGGTGTGACAGGAGCTTAGCCCTTGGAACCAAAAGAACTGGGCCTAACAGTCATTTCTACAAGCCTGCATGTTGTGGGGTTATAGCAACAGCATCTAGAATTTGAAGGACCCAGCCTCCTCATGTAAGACCTGTTTTAGGGCTGGACAGTTGGGGGGGGTCTCGGCTGAAACATTCATGAATCTAATTGACAGAGAGGGCCTCGTGGAAGAACTTCCATGCATCTCGAGCTCTTAAGCAAAAATTTAAAAGCACATGAAGAAATTCAATGCAACAAGAGACTGTTAGTATATCTATCACATGCAGGAATTCAAACCCAGGGAAATAGAAATCATGACAATAGTGAACATGTATTGAAAGCTGAGTTTATGCTAGGCACTGTTCCAGATAATTCACGTGTATCAACTCATTTAAGCTACCTAAAAACACTAATAAGTATCCATTATAATTATCACAATTTTTAAGCAGAGAGAAATAGAGGTATAGTTAGGTTAACCCAAGATTACATAACTAGTACATGACAGAGCTGGAATTGACCCAGACAGTATGGCTCTGAATCCCTCATGCTTAATTGCTATATTGCCGAAACTGCTGTTGATAAATGTGAAAAGAATTAAAATAAGTATGTTTCTAATTCTCAACTAGATTAAGGTCAGAATATCATCCTTAAAGTAAAGAAAAGCTTGTTAAAGACAAGAAATAATCTCCAGGAAATATTGTAAATAAAAGGGTTACATTTTTAAAAAGGTGAATGGAGTAGATAAGAGATTAGAGACAGCTGGAGAGAGAATTAGTGAATTGGAAGCCGCAAGTGGGTGGGGCCCCCGCCAAGTCCCCTGACTGTGGCATAAAGTGATACAAACAGGTAACATGAAGGAGGTATGGAGCCATGGACAGGGGCAGCCTGGAAAGTCCAAAGCGGTGTACAAAAAAATCCCCATGTAGACATAGCATAGTGGAATTACAGAATGGTAAAGATAAAGGGAAATTAGCTAAGAGAAAAAGTTGGTGCTATCAGTTTGGGATAGCTACAAGTGTTTTCCGTGCCAAGTGCTGTGTTGAGAGATTTTCCTGTTTGTTTTCATTTCCTCTTCTGAACCCCATGGATTAGTTTTTCCATCTTAAAGATGAGGAAACTGGGTCTCAGAGAGTTTAAGACATGAGCTAAGCACTCAATAAATCTTTGTTGAATGAAGACGTTGCTCTATGGCCTATTAGGGGTCATGTGTGGTCATTTATCTTCTTGGAGCTTAATTTTGTTCCCTCTGGTTTTAAATGAGAATGATAAAAACCAGTCCTTCTCACCTCATAGGACTGTTTGTATTGGTGTCTTTAGAAGGGAGAAAGGAAGTGGGAATAAAGAAGAACGCTGGTCCCTTTCATCCTGTTTCATTTTTTGAATCTGTGGCCATTAGCTTTAGAGTTCCATGGCACTGGCATCTTACATCATCTTTTTAAATTAAAATGTGTTATTTTGGGGTAACATAGTGGTAATATCCAAGTATATGCCAAAGTAGGATTTAAACTGTATAGAAAATATATTAAGAAAATGAAAATCCCCGTTTTGTTCCTCCAGTTCCCCATAAGCTCATACGACCTGAGAGGCAATCATTACTAATAATGCTTCCTTTAGAACTGTCTCCACTCATTTACACACTTGTATCTACCTTGTTCTTTACATAAATTGTAACCCATTATACATAATACATTCCAAATGTATTAATAAAGTATTTGAAGAGTCTTTCTATAACCAGACATATGTGCCTATCTCCTTCTCTAAAACTACTGCATAATATTTCATAGCATGACTATCACTCTGTTCCTTTAATTATTCTATATTAAAGGGTATTTAGGTGTGTCCTAGACTTCCCATTGTCAATAATGCTCATGTGCACCTCCTTATAAATGTTCCTAGGGATGCATGTTTAATATTTCTGCAGGATATTGTCCAAGAAGGAGAATTTGGGGGTCAAAGTATTTTTAAATTGACAATTCAGTTGGATATGACTCAATTTTCTTCCCCCCAAAACCTGCACTTAAGAGTTTCATTAACACTTTCTCAGAGTGCTAATTTCCCCTTCCTTCATCAATGATGGAGTTCATTTACCTTTGAAATGTCTGTCCTCATCACTCTCCTAGAGAGCAAATATATTAGGCTGTGGGATCAGAAGAAAGGTGGACTCTAACAGGCAATGAAAGAATAAAAACCCATGTGAATCAGAGTAGATGAGGATGAAGCACAAGTATTCACTCATTCCTCTACTCCTGGTGCGGGACATGCAGTGGGACCAGCACTCACTCCCTCTTGCCCTCAGGGACTGGAGTCTAGAAGGCAAGTCAGGGAATCAGGAGGCGATCCCAGAGGGCTGTGTGGCTTGAACAAGGAAGTCCCAGCTTAGGAGGGAGGGAGTAAAATGCAAGCTGAGGCCCCCCTCCCAGATGGGGGGAGTCAGTCAGGAGAAAGGTGTGCAGGGTGGTGGGGATGGGAGTGATCCGGGATAGGAATGGAGGAGAGAGCACCACAGGTCTGTTATGGCTGCAGCAAAATGGATGGGTGGAGGCTGGACAGTCCTGCTGGACAGCATGGAACCTCCAGGGGTCCATACCCAGGGGCTGATTGGTTTAATCTTTCCCCCCTGCAGGAGCACTCTGGCTGTTTGTGGAAAGTCAATTGGGAACTGTAAGGAGGGGGGCGATCTAGAAACAAGGCAGGAGGTGGTCCAGGCAGGAGATGACCAGTGGCCGAGAGCAGGGGACGGCAGCAGATGCAGAGCAGGGATGCATGGGACACAGGTGTCCCAGGGAGAATCAGATGACCCTGACGGCACCTGGCTTTCTGGCTTGGGTCCCTGAGTGGATGCTAGTGTTACTCAGGAAGGTAACACTGGAACCGGAGTGGGGGGGCCAAATTCTGTTGTGAAAAACATTTTTTTAATCACATGTAATATCAAATATTAAAATTATAGGCTGCATTTAGCTTATTACAAATGCAATAATCTTTGTATTAGTTGATGGTTTATAATTAAAAATCTGGGGGGAACGTATATAAAAGAGGTGTAAAAAACTATGAAAACTATCTGCATTCTCCTGAAAATAACAACAAGAAATACGTATACAGACCTAACAGATGGCAGATTTTACATTTATCAGGTCATTTATCCTCATTATAAGTCTGTGAGGTAAGCATGATTATTCTCATTTTCTGATGAGGAAACTGAGTCACAGAGAGGTTAGATAACTTGCTCAAGGTCACCCAGCTTGCAAATATCAGAGCTGGAATTTGAAAGTAGGAAGTTGGATCTAGAGCCTTTTTTTCTTTTTTTAAATCCACCTGACATATTATTTGTTGCCCGGAGAGTATAAAGTATAAAGGAATAATGAACACTCAATTTAGCAAAGTAGGCGCTTTGGGTTGGGGAAAAGAATATTTGATGGGGAGACCTACATAGGGGCTTTGGCTGCATGAGTGCATCGTGTCTTAAACTGGAAGGTGGGTACATAGATGATGATCATTTTACTACCTCTAACTGCACATGTTAAATATTTCAGAGGAAATGCTCATGTTCCGCATGAAATCTTTATACACTTGGAACCCCCTTTCGGAGTGTCTGGCTAGAATTAAGTGAATCTGAGACTCAGAAGAAGCACACTTCTAAAAATCCAAAGTTAAATACTTATTGATCTTTGCTTTGTGGTTTTCTGGATTAATCTTAGTTGGAAGTCCACAGTGTCCCACTGAAAAAGCAAACTGGAAATGAAGGACCTTGTGTCAGTTAGAAATTGCAAAATAAAAGCTGGACCATGGTGGTTTGGACAAATAAGACTTTTTCTCACTTAATTAAAAAATGTAGAAAAAGACACTGTTAGCATGGGCTTAGCATCCTAAGGATTTCAGAATCAGGATGTTTACAATTTTTTTTTTTTTGTCTTTTCCTCATGATGCCAATATGGCTGCTGAATCTCCACTATTAGGTTTATGTAACCAGGCAAAAGATTTAAAGGACATACCTCCCAGCTTCCTTTAGCCAGAAAACCTCACTCAAGACTTTCCATCTACATGTCATGGGCCACATCATTGCAAGGGAAAATGGAAAATGTGCTTTTTTTTTTTTTATAAGTTGGCAAATTGCCACCTGCCAAAGTATAGGGGTTTTGTTAGTGAGAAGGAAAGAAAAAACAGATTTTGAATATTTATTAGCAGTCTCTGCCACAGACCTCCATGACCCCCTTTTGTCTCTTTTTTCCAGTGATGCAGAATAAAATGGCAAATTGAACCCCACTTTTGTTTCTTGCTAATTGTTCTTATAAAATGCCCTTCTCACTCCAAGTCTGAGGCAGCCCATTTTAGAATGTCCAGAAAAAGAAAAAAAAAAAGAAAGAAATCTAGAAAATTCTTAGAGAATATTTCCTAAATCACAGCAGAGAAAGAAAAAAAAAGGCGGGGGGAGCTTTTCTAAAATAATGGTACCGGGAAGATCTTGTGTGTTTCCCAATTTGCTATTGCTTTGGGTTGGTAAAAGTCACTTTTAGTCCTTAAAATACTAGAAGGCTTTCAATCAAGCCATTTTAAGTAAACTCATTCATGAGAGAGTTTATTTCTATTCTGCATTGTCTTTCCTTTTTGTAAATACCACAAAACTTGAGTGTTTGCTTTTTCATGGGTTAGTTTGTTTATTTATTCTAGGGTTCCATTCAACAGCCAGACAGCTGGGTTATGGAAATGCCAATTACGAATTCCCCACAGATCTGAGCAGTGAATTTTCCACAAAACTGGTTTGATTTTTTTTTTTTTTAAAGCAAGGCAAGCTAACTAAATTTTAAGCAAACTTTAGACAAAGAACTCAATAATATTTTTTGCCATGACGTGTTATGGAAATCCGGAGGGAATTTTTGTGCGCCTAAGAAATCATAGTTTGGGATGAAAAGTTGTAAGGTACACGAGGCAATAGTTTTGTCTGTCTGCTTAGATGGTGTAAGCGCTCTCTGCTAAGCCCTGGGAAGCACTTTACAGTTTACAAAGGACATTCATATGCATCCTCTCATGTTTGGGTACCACTGAAGTAGTCGGTAGAGAGAGGGTTTGCCTGCGGGCTCTCAGAGTGGCTGTTTTAGTCACGTGACAGCAAGTCCCAACATGTATTTGTGCCCTTCCTGATGGCTCCCCCCCCACCCCGAGCCCTGATAATTTGATAGAATGACCGATCATTTCAGCAGCCTGCAGATTTGTGGGAGCTCCCTAGATATGGGAGCCCGACATTTTCTCTACAAGATATTCCCAGCAAGGAGTTATTTGAAAACATTTATCCATTCAAGAAACATTTACAGCGTGCTTACTGGGTGCTAAACATTATGCTTCGTACTTGAAATGTGTTCTCTCCACGGGCCACTCAACAACCCCCGCTTGTTTAGCTCATTTGGCTGGACAACCCTATGAGGGAGGGACTACTGTTCTCCAGGTTTTACAGTTGGGGAAACTGAGGACCAGAGAGCCAAAAGGGTAGCAGGATGATAGGTGCTAGCCCCGACTCTTTGCTGCCCCCCCAGTTGTGAAGAGTAATGTGTCAGCGAAAGCTCAGTTCAGAGTCCCGTGTGTCCTGACGGTGGCCTGTCCTGGGCTAGAGTCCAGGAGGACACAAGGAGGCGAATTCTGCTCCTCGCCCCCTCCACCCGGGACTGAGCACTAAGCTTCACACGGAAGAGCCACGGAAAGCGCTCTGCCTTGGTTGACAGTCAAACTCACTGGTGTGCCCCAGGCATCGGTCGGTTGCAGTGGTGGTGACAATATCCAGAAGCATGGGTGGGTGGGGACAAAGATTCAGGCAAGGTCTGGAATGTCGTGAGGTGAATACAAAGAAGAAAAGCCACATGCGTGTAACAGAGAGGGTCATGTTCGTGTTGGCAGTGGCTCTGATTTCGTTTTGACATCAAATATTCTAAGTCAAGAGGAATTTAGAGACGGAGTTGCTGGGAATTGAGTAGAATGAAAAAAATGATGTTTTCTGACTATTGACTTTGTGCAGCTCAAAAGGAGCAGAGTGCCTACTTATGAATAATGGTACCTTGTGTGAATGGCAAGATGGGGAAGGTGATTACTGTAATTCTGAAGTCTTTGAAGGACAAGACAGAGCTATTTAATGGCCAAAAAACCCAAAATAAATCAGAAAATGGGAGAAAATAAACTTGAACAGATAACCAATATTAATAAGTCAAAACAAATCAATCCCTTGCTTTAATTTGGTAATATTTGAACTCTATCAGATGTGAAAAGCCACAGATGTTGACTTTCATTAATATGGAATTAGTCGTGCAATTGCATATTTTTAAAAATAGTTATTTTGTGTGTTCCAAATTAAAAATTTTAAAGAAATTAGTTTTGAGGCGCAAAGCACATTATGTGTGCAGTTTCCTTGGTCTGATTATAAATAGGCCTATTTTCTTCTTATTAAGAGATTTCTGTGTTCTTCTTTTGTTTGAAGAAGATGAACCAAACTGATTTTTTCTTTTGTTATGGACTGGGGTTGGGTATACGGTGTGATGTGGGAGCGGGGGGATGAGAGCAGCACCCATGTTTCAGGTGAGCCCTGCCCAAGATGAGATTCTGTGGGCCGAGACACTGGTGTCTCCCCATGGGAGGGTTCTCTACCCAGCTCTGGAATCAGAGCCAGGAAAAGGGAACCTTGAAAACAGGAGAGGTCACATTTTGGTCTTGCACTATTATTTTATAAACAAGGAAGGAAGCTTGGAGAAATCATACGATCTCCCTATGTGCTCTAGCCATTGGCCTTGTTTCAAAGCTTTGACGACATCAGGCTCCCTTCCACCACAGGGCCTTTGCACAAACAGTGGCATCCTTTATTTTTCCACTTAGTTCCATCTGATGCCTTCAGATCTTGGCCTCACTGGTGCCTTCCCCAACCCTGGGACTATGTCAGACCTTCCTGTCTTCCTCCTTACTGGTCTTATGTATCTTTCCTCCCAGAGGCTTATCCCTTCACTCACTTCCATTGATCAAAGCCAGCCATATTTCCAAGGCTGATGCCAGCGAGGGTGGGAAGTTTGATGGCAATGAGTGGCTATAAGTATCTTCTTAAGGGTAAATGGGACAAATAATGTAGCTTGCCACAAGGGCCCAGCAAGGGCCTGGCTCAGGGTGCATTCTGTAAATGGTGGCAATGCACCCCAACATAACAGAGAGTAAAAGAAAGGAGGAGGTGGGGAGAAAGAAAGGCAGTCTTTATTCATAATGGGGCCACAGTTCTGTGGGAGAGAGGGATGTGCAAACAAACATTTTGTGATGTGGTAATTACCCTAATGGAATGAGGCCAGAAACATAGTTAATAGAACATAGACTTTGATGTCTCATAAACCGGGGCTCAAATGAACATTTGCTCTGAACTTGGTCCATGGTCAACCAGCTGTGTACCTGTCAGCAGGTCCCATGAGGTCTCTGAGCCCCAGTGATGTGCCAGTTCAAGGGGGATTTTGTTTTCTGTTTCAAGGTGCACGAGGGTTAAATGGGATTGCCAACACAGCCATCAATATAGAATATAACTTCTGTGGGAGCTTGCCACATGATTGTCACCATCACGATGGTGCCAGGCGTAGCATGTCTGTGGGGGACGGTCTTCGTGGATGCTGTTGGTGCCCTACCCAGATGGCCTTTACATAACCCTGGCCCCCCGTTGCTGTGAGTGTGGGTTGCCAACAGCTCTCAGCTGCCCGCCTCATCTGGAGAACGCCCTTGGCCCACGCATGCCCACTTGACGTGGGGGCAGCAGAGAGCTGATGACTGGCTGTTTCAGGGGTAAGGGGGCAGCTCCTTTGCTTCAAGGCGCAGACAGGTCTTTGAGTGTGTTTATGCTCCAGAGGCCCCGCCCCACCTGTGGGGCAGGTCAGGGCCAGCCTTGACCTGAGGCCACACGCTTGCTGGGGCTGGGTCCCTGGAGCATAAACACTTCCCTGTCCTGCAGTCCTCCCTCCACTAGGGAGCTTTCTTGAAGAGCTCTCTGTCCTGGTGAATCATGTGACCTGGGTCGGGATCCTTGTTCTAGGCTCTGCTTCAAAGGAAACGTGACCTTTTCTTACAGGATTCCCATGGGAAAGACTGTCTTAAGCTGCCTGAGGGAGAGTCGAAAATCTTTTCTGAGTTGCCCCCAAACTTCATGATGATTAGGAGTTTGGTGGTGCTGGTGGTGGTGGGGAGGGAGGTCCAGCTAAGGAAAAGCATTCCAAGAAGAAGGAATAGCATGTGTGAAGATACCACACCTCCTTGATTTTTTTTTTTTTAAAGATTTTATTTATTTATTTGCGAGAGAGGGTGAGAGAGAGAGAGAGCACATGAGAGGGGGGAGGGTCAGAGGGAGAAGCAGACTCCCCGCCGAGCAGGGAGCCCGATGCGGGACTCGATCCTGGGACTCCAGGATCATGACCTGAGCCGAAGGCAGTCGCTTAACCAACTGAGCCACCCAGGTGCCCCACACCTCCTTGATTGTACAATGAACATCCCCCCCTTTATGGCTTCTGGAATGGGAGTGTGTCTTACGGTTGAAGAACTGTTACTCTAGGAGTGGTTGACCACAGGTGGTGCTTATAGTCGAGGGGCTCTGTTAGGAGTGGCGTGGACTCTGGGAGAGGCTACCCTGGCCATGCACCGGGGGGCTACACAGGACACCAGAGGCAGTCCTGCATGATTCTCTGGGACTCCCTCGGAGAGCTGAGCCCAAGGCCCCCAATTCTTAAGGCCATGTGGACGAAGCCCTGTGACCTGGGCTGATCCCTGTGAACAGGGCTGATGTCTCCCAAAGCATGGAGAGCCCTCCCAGGTGTTCTCTGGCACATCTGGGCTTTACATTGGCGCATCTCCTCTCTTGGCAACACACGTCGCTTCTTGTCTCCCAAATACTTTAGACCAAAAGCATGTTCCCGCAAAGATGCAACAGACCCACCCTTTAAAGTTGCCTCACTGTCAGAGTGGCCCTTCTCAGATGATGCCCTGGAAGAGACAGCAGGGCCGTGGGGGTGGACGCTGGGTCAGTTTCACTGTATGGTCACCGTGGGACCTTTGGCACCTCCCACTGGGCATGGCCCACCATCGGGAAGGGGAGATCTGTAACCCAGGGGCTGGAGAAGTGAAGTTAGGTCCATATGCCCTGAACCCCAAGGAAGCTGAGGCCACAATCGCCAGCCCATCACTTCATGGTGCCATCTTCCTCTTGCCCGCTCTCCAGACCAACTTTGGAAGTCTTGTTTCCCAGGCGCCGATCGTCTATGTCCAGGGACCCTGGCATCCAGAGCCTCTCTCTTTCTCTTCCCGCCATGGCTTGGTTCACACTAAAGAAGTAAACCAGTGCCTCACATCTGTCAGCCTAAAATTCATGGAGCTATTTGGAAGCAAAACCAAGAAAAACAAAACTGATTAGGGAAAGATCTGCTTTCAGAAAACCTATTTCTGTCACAGGGGGATGGATAAATAAAATAATGTTTCAATAATTTATGCAGCCTGCGCGCGAAAAAACATTGGAAATGTGAAACGAGGACGACACATAAAGAACAACCCAAGTTGATAGCTGCTTTAATCAGTTCGGTTGATAATTCTAAAATAAATTGGAAAAATCAGTCTTGCTCTCAGCTTTTGAATGATGATGGGATGGTAGGGAGATGTGTGTTCTTTCTCCTGGAAAATGCTTGCTCTTTTTGGGTCCCCCAAGGACGCGGTCCTCAGCCCCAGATGGGGGTCATCCCCACTCAGCTGTCTTGTCTTCCCGACTTTACCTGTCTGCACACTGCGTGCATCTGGAACTCCCAGACCAGCCACGCCTACCTGGCTTCTCACAGGACCCCTGTGTGGATGAGGTGGACCAGCTCTTGGTGCGGGGGCTGGTTTGTAAGTCTCTATTTTTCAGATTGCCCCCACCTCCCACGTTGGTACCGAGATGGTCCCAAGGGAACAGTGAGAAAGAAGTAGAGTCATATTTCAGTTCTGACAGCAAACACACTAATCCAGCAAGTCAGCTCCCCAGGTGCCATAGGAGACTTTAGGGAGGTAGAAAAATAATCACGTGTGGTGGTGGATGTGGTTTGGGGCCCCCTGAGGAAGGACCTCAAAAGTGACCAAACCAGACCCTGAAGTTCCCCTGATGTCTTAAGCTGGAGTCCTCTTTTTCCAGCTTCCTGCCATCCCCTAGCTCTTCATATCTATTGGCTGCACAAACACTCCTTCCAACCAAGCTGGAGGGTCCATGGAAAGGGAGGAGCACAAGGAGCACTCTGAGGAACCTCCTGTTGGTGAGAGACAGTCTGGGTGTCCATCCATAGAACCACAAGCTAATTCCATTTGACTTGATGGGCCAACCTCAGAGATGCAGTTGACAAGCAGCCTATGTGGTACTCTCTGCATTTCTAGAGTGAGAGGAGAAATGGTTGACTCTCTTGTGAAGAGGCCAGAAGTGGGAAAAGGGAAATCCAAGGCACTGCCGGAGACGCAGACTCCAATGTGGATAACCACCTCCATCTCCCTGAATTCCCATGGTCATGGAGACGGCAAAACCAATATGGCATCCGGAAGGTCGGAGCCTTGACCTGACAGTCTGGCACCATAGCAACAGCACTGTGACTTCCCAAGCCTGGCTCTAAAGAATCCATGTGGACAATGCCTTTCATAGGTTGAACCTCATCAGTCGATTGGCTTGTCAGTTCCTACCTCCTTCATTCTGCTACCCCTCCCATCACCACAGCAGCCGGCACCCCCCGACAGGAGAGGTGGAAGGAAGGCCCAAAGGTATGACCTTTTCCTTAAGTTTAGTGAAGCTTATCTTTGACTGTGTTCCAAATACCACTTGCCATATAATATCCCCCTTGAGCACAGATGAGTTTCCAGGTGGATGAGAATACACCTGCCATCTTGGCCTAGTGGCTAACACTTGGGTTCATGCATGACCGCCCCTAAGTCCAGCATCGATAGGTCAGACAAATACCAGAGTTCAAGTGTCTCATGCCCCATTGTATCTTCAGAGCCTGGATGAGCGCCTACCATTTGGGTACCAGGCATTGTTGAATCAGAGAAAGGACACACATGCCAACTAGGGCAAAGTGTTGGAGGAACAGTCTAAGATAAGAGGCCATACAGGTGTCGCTGTGGGGTTGTGTGTATCAAGATGTGAGAGATGGTGACCCGAGGACAAATGGAAGAGACATGGAGGGCAGGTTATGACTTCAGACTCTCTCTCTCTCTCCTCCCTGGAAGCCGATACTCACCTGGATTCTAATTAACCATCTCTCCTTTTAAGCACCTCTCAATACCCTTCAGTCAATACCTCTCCCATTCCAGTGCAGAAATGCCCCCTCCAATGTTCTAAAACAAATGGTTGACCAGCCTTCTCTCATACCTACAGTGACAGGGAGCTCATTACCACACAAAGAAGCTTTAATGTTGGATACCCCTCTCTCTGTGACACACAGAAATCTGTTCTGGCCATTTCTATTTGCTGGTCTGGAGTCTGATGTCCCAAACTCCCCAGGTGCTTCGTTTGCCCTGCCCCAATTCACAGCAGCTTTTTGATAATAGATGTCATCCCCCTGAGGCTTTGCTTCTCAAAAGAAAGAGTCTCAGTTCTTTCCATAGTTTTGTGTGTGATGAGGTCTTGAGACTCATCATCTCCTTGCTCTCTCCCTTTTGCTCGGAGGCATGATATCCCACTAAGGACGGCCTTCCAAGCAGGGTGGGGCTGTCCTGTCTTTCCCTTGTACCTTGCACCGTCATTCTTGTGACCAGGTGGTAGTAGGAAGGGTGGGCTGAGCTGATTGTGTTTTCTATCTGGGAAGGACCTTTGTCTGTAGGTCCACCTCCACGAAAGCCTCAGGTGCCGGGTGCCAGAGGAGTGTCTGTTTGGGCTTCTATTCCCATCCCAGCAGGATATCCTCCAGGGCTGAGCCAAGCCGCTCGAAGTCAATCCTATTTTACTCCTTTTGTTTGGCATTTACTGGCCCAAGAGGGTGCTTAGGAAATGTTTGGGGAGTGAAATGAATGCATTTAGCTGCCACACCTCGGCATGCTCAAGACTGGCCCAAGAGCGAGTTCTTGAGAAACTGCCTGGGCCCCAGGAGCTCCACGTTTCCCCTCTAGGAAGGTCAGAAGAGGATGATCGCTTGCCTTTCTCCCCTTCGGTCTGTCTGTCTCTTGCTCTCCGTTGGAGTTCAGCCCTCTTTCCCTCTCCGAGCCCTCCCTCCCCGGCCCCTTTGTCGACACTTGATCATTTACATCAAGTTGACATTCGCAGAGTTTACTCAGGGGTCTGTAATTGTATTCTTTCCCTGGTTCTGCATTACCAACCATGAAAATGGAATCTTATCATCCCTGACCAATTTTTAATGTACAAAATGATTTGGCTGAGGTTCAAAGGGAGGCACAATTGAAATCAGGTGAATGATACATGTAGTTTTTTTTCAGTTCCTCCGTGCTTGGATTTGATTTTTTTTTTTTTCCGGTATAGCATAGAAGAAAGAAAAAGTAGATTATTTTTGCAAGTTATATAAGTGCATTTGTGTGCTGTGTAGGTATGAATCTCTATACATCCCGAAAGCACAAATATGTATATGCATGCATGTTTGCTTATATTAGCATACTCACATTTCACATGTGTGCACCTATTTAGACATAAGCAAACAAATATAATTATATTGTTTGCAATTTTATTGATGGCAATCAAATTTGCAATGATCCTTAAAATGTATTCAAAACACCCAAAGGTCTGGAACAGCCCTGCAGCTAGTGCCCAGGATTAATGGCTAGAATATTCAAACGAAGCCCTGACACCCCTTTGTTAATTCAGAAAGGAACCCCTAGGGAGAAAGCAGGACTCTCTGGTCCTGGCCAGAATCATCCCAGGTCTTGGATACACTAATATGTAATATCCTGATGTCCTTTGGCAGATGTCATCCTAAAGGGAATAGGGAAGAAACAAGAATGTTTTGCCAAAAAGCATAGCTGATTTGGTAAGTGATTTGTTGAGAAGACTCGAGGACTGCTGCTTTTTCACGCCCCTTCTGAGGTGTGTGGGAGCAAAGCAGCCCGTGTACCTGGCTTCCAAGGGCAAAGGCATTGCCCCTCCCCCTCCCTGTCCCTTCCAAGTTCTTGGCCAGAGACTCTCATGTATGGAACAAAAGGGCTCCTGTCTGACAAGGGCTGGACCTGGGGCTATGTGGGAGTCATGCTGTATCTTGTTAAGTATTGGGCTGGTTCCCATTTTTCTAAAGAGGAAACTGGGGGCTCAGAAAGCTTCAGTAATATTTCCAAGGTCAAACCACCTGGAAAATGGTGGAGTCAAGATGCAAATTTCTATCAAGCTTGTTCCAAGCATGGCCTGTAATTATAATGCTGCATGGGCCCCTGTTGAGCAAAACCTGTCTTCTTTTGGGCCCTGATGGCCTGGTTCAATGGGGGATGCCAGAGGCGAGTTCTATGTGGGGGTCCCCAAGGGGCTTAACCAGTTTCTCTTGGGATACCTGGGTAGACAGGATGAAGGTATGGGGACAAAGTTGGAGTGGGGAGTAAGGTTGTTGTTAACTCAACAACTGTATGAAAGGTATCAGCGATCAGGCTGATGTCAGCACACAGGGAGGTGTCCTGGGTTATGCTCGAGGCTCTGTCTCAGTCTCAGTCCTGCTGATTGTTATCCTTGGCAACTCGGATGAAGGCCCAGAAGGTTCCTTATCACGTCTGTAGCTGGTACAAAGTGGGGAGGAGATGTTCATGCGCTGGCTGCCGATTCCGGACTTGAAATGATCCTTATGTTTCATCTTGGGTCCACGTTATCAAGACGGATTGCACACCAATCCAAAGTTCCCTACTCGCTAAAATGCCCGTCCCCAATCCCAAATATCACAGCAAGCCATCTAAGCACATAATTTTCAGTGAGAAAAGGAGGTCTGGCTAATAATGGCCATTGTTGACCGAGTCCGTTTTATGGGCCAGGCATTTTATAAATGATTAGTCACCTTTAATTCTCCCGGTATTCTCTAGTGTTTAAAGGGAACAAGTCACCTACTCAAAGTCAAGGGAGCTTTGGAGGAGCTGGACCAGGATTTGAACCCAGACATAAGCCTTCATGAGCCCAGCTGCGATGTCTTCGCCCTGCTTGGGGCTAGACCAGGTGGAGATGGGAGGGGGCCCGAGAGGCTGGGTCACAGAGGTCTGGGAGTCACTTCAGGGCCTGGATTATTCTGTGGATGGAACAGAACTCAGCTAGCAGGCCTTCTGACCTTCCCCTTACAGCTTTTCTCAATTCTGGCCTCATTGCTTCTCAGGCTTGCGGACGGTGGGATGGATGTGGTCATGGCTGGGCTGTTGTGGTCATGGCTGGCCTAACAGGTCTTCTGTTTATGAAAAGGAAATCTTGTGTGTGTCTGAAGGGATGACAGGGGCTTGAAATGTAAAGGAGATCACTGCTCCTCATGTGAAATGAAAAAGAGACACCAGCTTTTCGGGAGGCTTTTGCCGTCTGCATCCGTCCTGTGTATGCTGATGGCCATGCTTGTCGAGGACAAAGCGTCTTGTCGATATGGGCTGCCTATATTTCTGTCCATGTTCCATACACAGACTACATGCACACACCTGGGCTCACAGGTATGGCTCTGCTCCCAGCAGTCACGGGGCCACGTGGCTTTGCCTTACCGTATGGTGAGACCAGTTCTTCTGTTGCTCTCGAGAGGGGTTCTGTTAGTTCTTCCTGAAATCGCTTCTGGTAAATCTCTCTAACTTTAAGGAAGAAAACTATGTGTTATCACTTCCACCAAGAAAGGAATTAGAAGAGAGTCTTTGTGCCTATATAAGATGATGCTAAGTCAAGCTTCTCATGTACACACAATTTTTGTACTCAAAAACCTTTAATATTGGAAGTATCAAATGCCTTAATTTGTGTATGTGTTTATTTTGTCATCCAGGACCCTCCTGATCTCCTACCGCACCCCACGTTCTGGACCCACTGGGCTCCCCTCTCCCTCCTCCATCTAGGTCCTACACTTTTCAAACTCCATCCGTGTGCTCAGGCTGTCGCCTCCACTGCAAATGTATTGCTTACTTTAACTGAATTCCACTCTGCTCATCCTTCAAAGACTATCTCAGAGCCCCCCTGCCTCCTGGATCACTTACTGATCTTTTTGATCAAATGTGAGTTGTTTTTACTTTGATGTACCAAAGTACCTTTTCTCTGCTTCCTGCTTGGCACACATTATGTTCTTTTTTTAGAGGTTCCCATTGGCTTTGGAATCAGATGGTCCTGCTTCTAATTCTGCCTCCATTACTTATTAGTCATAGGAGGGGCAGGTTGTGTGGCTTTTCAAAACCCCAATTTCCTAAGCCACTAAGATGGAGGAACAAAGCCTACCTTATAAGGTTGACCAAGTAATTGCATGAGATAATATACACAAAGTGTCTAGCAAAATGCCTGGTACAGAGCGAGTGCTCAGAACAGATTATTTACCTTCCTGTTTGTACTTTTTAGGAGGATAGTGACAACTGCAACAAACTTTAAAATCCTAGTGGCTTAACACACTGGAAGTCTGCGTCTGACTCAGGTAGAGTCTAAGGTGTGCGTGCTGGGCAGCCTTTCATGCAGTAGTCAGAAGGACGGTTATGATTGCATACTTTCTACAGGTCAGGAGTACAGAAGCAGGTTAGCTGAGCTGGGTCCTATGCTAGAGGCAGGTGTTGGCTGGACCGCATTCTTACATGGAGGCTTGACTGGGGAAGGACCAGCCTCCAAACTCACTCAGGCTGTTGGCAGAACTCATGTCCTCGCATCTGTGGGACTGAGGGCCCTGGCTTCTTTCTGGCTGTCAGCTGGAGGCTTCTCCAGTTCCAAGAGGCCACCCGGAGCTTCTAGAAACATCCTGCAGTCCCTTGTCATGGGCACTTTGTCAGTATGGCTGCTTACTTCATCATGCCAGCAATGATCACCTGTGGCATGAGTCTGCTAGAGTCTTAACTAATTTAATGTAACCATAGGAGTGACATCTCATCACTTTGCCATATTTTATTGGGAGGAAGAAAGTTTCAGGTTTCATCCACGCTCAGGTTCTGGGTACTTGCCAAGCGGGTGAACACCAGAAGGTGGAGATCACTGGGGTCAGTTACAGATGGATTCTGTAAGATTTCAACCTCAGAAAATTTGCAAGACACAAAATATATAGAACATATCATTTCTAGCATCGACAGAGACATTTAATACATAAATGTATTCAACTAATACACTTAAGACTAGCCTCCTATGTGCTGGGTACGTCCAGATACTGGAGGTGGAAAGAAAAACATTCATGTGCCGGTTTGTTCTTGAAAACATTCTCTGATGTTCCCTGCCCTGCTCTGCCCTGCAGGACTACATTTCCAGGGTTTCCAGATAGATTCGGCCAATGGGAGGCAATGTGATAGGATTGGAAGGTGAGAGGATGGGAGAATCCAGGGTATTTTTACCCACCTTTCTCTAGTTTGGGCAGCTTTTCTGCCAAGCACTCCGATACCATAAGCTGTGATTCCAAACACCCCATGGAGGTGAATGACCAATTCAAGATCTGTTCTCTAGTAGAGTCCTCATGAAACAGGGGTTTGCTTGCACATTCCACTCCTTCTATCTGGCAGCTGGTAAGCGGAGAGGGAACCTCTGTGGGTGGATGCCCTAAGAGGGCAGGTCATAGGCTAACCGATAACAGTGGTGACAATAAACAGCCACCCTGGGACTGAGTGAGTGAATGAAAAATTTCTTGATTTATCAAATGCTTCCTGAATGCCCCCTTTGTGCCAGGCACAAGACTAGACTAGACTCTTGGAATATTTTCAACTAAAAAATGCCTTCAAATCCCTCTCTTATGGGGCTGGCATTCCAGGGAGAAGGACAGATACGAATAATAAAAATAACACTTTAGTAAATGAGAAACTGAGTTAGAAGGTCATAAATGCTATGGAGAAAACATAGAGCAGGAAAGGAGGGTGGGGAGGGTCCAGGTGTGGGCAGCAAAAGCCCATTGCTATGAATTCTTCTTCCTCCGTGACATCTCTGTTCCTGAACTAGGGTTCACTGCCCACTGAATCCTCTTAATCTCTGTTGAAGTTGGCATTGCTACCTCCATTTTCCAGATGGGAAAGCTGAGATTCAGAGAGAGCCAGAGACTTGTCCAGCCTGGATCAGCTGGTGAGTTGTAGAGTTGGGATTTGAACCTATGTTCTCTGTAAAGGTTTCCACTTTGCCATTTGTTTGTTGTTTTACCATGTTGCCTGCCTGCCATGGATGCAGACCGTACTTTGTGGATGAGAGCCGTGGCTGGGAAGTCAATAGATCTGGGTGCTGGCAAGCTGTGTGACCTGGGGATAATCACCTCACCTCTCTGGACCTCAGAGTTCTCATGTATAAAATGATGGGGTGGCAGAGAGGGCTGTGTGCTCCCCACGCCCCATTTGCTTTTCTTCGTGGGTGCCCAGATTACGATTTCCAGTCTCCCTTGCCCTTGTAGGCAGGGGGCTGTGGGATTGATTTCTGGCTTGGGCTTTGTGGGTAAAGGTGGCACAAACCCCAAGTGCAACCCTTCACACACACTCTCTCTGTGCTGGAGGGATGTAGGGATTCTGTGGAGGGTCGCAGGGGATGGTGGCGCCAGTGGATGGGAGGGTCCTAGGTTTCTGAATGGCTGTGTGGAGCAGAGCCCTGCTGCACTGGGCCGTGAGGTCAATAACTCATAAAGCTTGGACGTGATGTGGACGTGACTTGCCGTGGTGGCTGACATTCCCTGGGAGGCACAGATGGGGTAGACCAGATAACAGCTCTCCCATCTACCCGGGGCTGGATGAGGAGGTGGCTGCCGGCAGGATCTGGATGCTCACCCTCGTGCGTACAAGTTATACTTGCTAAGGTTTTGCGTGAGAGAAGTGGGTCCGTGGTCAAGGCAAGACTGAGAAACCCTATGATTTTTGTCAGCTCAGACTCTCGGTGGCTGAGTGGTACTGGGATCTGGGCCACATCCCTGCTGAGGTCGGTCCTGAGGTGCTGGATGCCTCATGTGGACTCTGCTGGGCAGAGTCTAGAGGGAAAGACAGGGAGAGAATACCAGTTTTGGACCAGACCACGTTTTAGTCCCTGCCTCCCAGGAGCTACGTTTTAGTGGCAAAAAATAAGGAGCAGTGAATTTTGGGAAGATTTCTTTTGTATGTGTAGTAGAAAAAGCACTAGGCTACAAGGCAGGAGTCTGAGCCTGGCCCCCCACTCCTTTGTTAGCTCTTTTGCTCCCCAGTTTCCAGCTTCTAGAAAGATGGGTACCTGTGAGCTCAGCGGGACAACGGTGGGTGGGCAAGGTCAAAGGGCAAAACAGTTCTGGCTACAGAATCCACTTCTGCCCCAGACTGTCCCTGTAGAAGACACTTCTCCATCCCAAGGCCTACTGACATGAGCTTGGCTTATTTAGACCTTTGTCTGGAGCCGGTGGGGAGACGGGATAGGTGAGGGATCCGGCGTGGTCCTGTACCTCGAGCCTCCTTCACAGCGTGATTCGGGGCTCACTGCAACGTTGGGGAGTGCAATAGTGTGACGTCGAAGTGGGGGGCTTTGCTGTTGTTAGCTGAACCTGGGTTTGAATTCCAGCTCAGATCCCAGCTCCACCCCTTACCAGCTTCACCTCTCTGAACCCGCATTTCCTTATCTGTAAAATGGAGATAAAATTTGAGGTAAGAAGGGGTTGTGGTAAGTATTTAATTGAGACAATATGATGATAATAATAAAAGTGATGGTGATAATTATAATAGGTACAAATTATTAAGCATTTATTGTATGTCAGGTTTTGGGTGTTCTGCATTTATTGGCTTTATTTCATTTCATCCTATCATAGCCCTCCGAAGTATGTACTATGTATGGAACGTGGTTGGTTTACAGGAGAGGTTCAGCAAGTGATTCATTCAGTCATTCATTCATTCACTCGCTCACGGTACCCTATGTTTTTGAGGGCCTCATTCTGCTAGCTCCCTGGCTTCCCAGAATGTGCCATCATGGAAGAGGAGCGGTCATTAAACAATGAACTATACAACTAATGCATGAATTACAATTGGGCAGTCTTGAGAATATGGAGGGCAGAGATCTGATTTCTGCCCGGGGGAATCCAGGTGGCCTTCTTGGAGGAGGTAGCATGATCTGGTCCAGGAAGGATGGATAAAGTGTGGTTTCGGGACGCTAGACAAGGTGTTCTGAGGAGAGGGAGCAGTGGAAACGGGGGTGGGGTGGGGGTGGTGGAGAGCCAATGGCCCCTTTGATGTCTGTCAAGGAAACTTGCGGATGGGAGCAGGCGATGTGTCCAGGTGGGCAGAGGCACGGAGGTCTGTCAGGCGCGTGGTGTACCATCTCAAATGTGGGGCTGAGTATGAGCTTTATTGGAGAAGCCAATAGATGCCACCCCAAATCCTTTCTCCCCGCTGGAACTGGTGGCTGAGGTGGAAGGTTTGACTCGGCTGCCCATCAGCTGTGTCCCCTTAGGTGAGCCACTTGACTTTTCTGAGACTCAGTTTCCTCAGTAGTAAAATGGGGACAATGATACTCCCCTCATGGGGCTGGGGTGAGATTTAAATGAACCAGCGCATGTGAGTCTGTCTTGTCATCTCGAAGCTCCGTGCAAACGTACGGTTACTTGGGAGAATGGTTCCTGGTCACTGGGATGGAAGAGTGGACTGGGGGACGGCCCTGAAGTCCCTTGTGCAGAGAGCGGGGGCAGGGGTGGGGCGAGTGCAGGTGGTCAGTAGGGCCGAGCCTGGGTGGCAGAGCCGGGCTCCCTGAGTACCTTCTGACATTGGGGTCACACCTCGCTTTTGATTCCTTAAAGTATTTTGCAGAGAATGAGAGGAGAATATGCCTACATATTTAGAGGGAGAGGAAAGGTCTAAGAAGGTCCAATTAACTTCATTTTGTTTTATTTCTTTATTTAACCAACTTTTCTTCTCATCCTTGATGATGATGTTCTCTTGGGCAAACCTCCGAAGAGAAGCCCCGTCTCCTCGAGCCCCTTCCCCCGTGGGACGTTTCCAGGTCAGGGAAAGCATCTCAGGTTGGCCTGGAAGGAAGAGGGAGAGAGGGACACGTGCTACTCTCTTAGTCTGTCCTGTGAAATGCAGAACACAACCCCTCTCTTTAAACAGCTGAGCAACAGTAGGTCCCCAAGTTAGTCACCCCTGATCGCGCGAGTCTTTTGAACAAGAGACCTCTTTTGGCTGGAGGAGTGTGAATGTTGTTGACTTTCAAAATCTGCATTTATTTTATTTATTTTTTGGATTTGGGCTTGATCTTGCTTTCAGTTGACAGGCTCTCTACCACCCTGAGCAGCGAAGGGAAGGGATTTGGCGACGTTTTAAAAATGTACGGCTTTATTCCCTCACATGAAAGCCCAGGGATGGAGTCTGTTCACTTGTGAATGCTTCCCATTAGCACCCACCGATGACATCCAGCCCTTGAACCATGTTTAATTGAAAATGGCAAATAAACATTGCCCAGCCAGAGCTCCCGTGCCCGGCAGCTATCGGACTCATTAAAAGGAAAAATGACCAGCTTCCCGATCGTCCACACAGGCCTTTCCGTATGTAATGTGGGATGTTGCATTTGGAGTTGCATTAATTTTTTATCAGTCCTTAGTAATTAACATTGTATTTCTGCTGATAAACCCCATCAATATGGTGATTTGATTAGCAAAACATAAAACTACTCATTAAACTCCAATTATGTTGCTCAGGTATAATTTGATTTTGATTGGTTGGAAAGATGCTGTTGTGTTGCCTTGTTTTTTTTTCTTTTCTTTTTTTTTCTTTCCCTACTCCTCTTTAAAAATACCCAGTTAAGTGCTGCATTTACAATGTTGGTGGTGATGCAAGGCTTATTTAGCAAAGACTATTTCCTATCATATTTACTAAGAACTCAATGGCATTTAGGTGCCAACGTAGGAATGACATTTATGGGATCTAATAGAAACCGCCAGATAATCCAGCTTTCCCATTCTTGGCGGGAGGCCTTCTGGAGGGGGCGATCATCTTTAAGGAAATAAGAGGTCCATGTAGCAGTAAATAGCGCTGATTCTTTCTGCACCAAATGAATGGAAGTGAGTTTTTGAGGACTGCTAAACAGGGGCCCCGGGTGCCAGAGCTGCATTTTAAGACTTGATTTTGCACTGAACTCTTTGGGGAGACGTGCATGCACACCTTCCCCTCCACTTTGCACAAAGAATCTGATATGGTGAAAATGAGCAAAGGCGTCCCCGCCTCTGCAGCTCGCTACCTGGGAAGACTCTGGCATCTTGAATGTCAGTGGAATCGGCCGCAATGAAAGGATTTTGTCTGACAGGTTAAAATGCAGTTGGAATGTTGAAATTGTAATGTCAACATTCAGCTAGTATGAGTTTGCGGGATAGAGGAGGGATGCTGCATTAATGAGTTGATTCATCCCACAGAGACTCATGTGACATTTATTATGGGCCAGACACTGTGTTGCCATGGGGCTCCAGGGGCAGTCAAGACTCTACTCTTATGGAACTAGCATTTTGGTGGAGCAAATGTTCCTGAAGGAACACTTGAAGGCTTCCCCTCACACTCACAATACAATCTAAGGTCCTTACCATGGGCTGTGAGACCCCCACCTCATCCCCTTCCATTCTTCCTCTTACTCATCAGACCTTGCTAGTCTCTGAACTCGCCTGCCTCAGGGCTTTTGCACTGGCTATGACCTCTGCCTGGAATGCTCTTTTCCAGGTACTTGCCCGGCTTGCTTCCTTGGCTCACCCACATCTTGGCTGTATAGTCTTTTCTGGGAAGCACTTTCTCTGACTGATTGAAATAAAATAGCAGCCTCCATCAGCCCTGATCTCATCACTCTGAATTGTTTCTTCACAGTGCTTAGCCCTGTTGGATATTATGTTGTTCATGTTTGTTCATCTATGTTCACCAGTGGAATGCAAGCTCTTTGAGGGCAGTGACTCTGTCAGGCTTATTGTCATATCCACAACGTCAGAATAGGGCCTGAAACTTAGTAAGTTTTCAATTAGCATTGTGAAGGGAGTCTGTGACATGCACAGAGCAGCTAATTTCAGGCAAACAAACAAATTGGGACCACGTGGAAGTGACTGTGGATGGCGAGAGCCCTTAGGTAGGGTTGCCGAGGAAAGTCTCTTTGAAAGATGACCTTGGGCCAAGATCTCAGTGATGGGAGGAAGTCCGCCATGCAAAGACCTGGGGAGGGAATATCCGGGGTGTGGAAACAGCAAACGTGGAGACCTCGAGGCAGGCTCCGCATGATGGTTCAAGGACTGGAAAGGAGACTGTCACAGCTAGACCATGATGAGCCAGGGGAGGGTGGCAAGAGTGCAGGTTGGAGAGGGGCCAGGTCATGGGCCTTGTAGGGTTTCACCCCTCCAACCTGTGTACCTGGTCCTGCCAAGGCCTGGGCAGCCCTGACCTGGGGAAGCTGGGGCGGCAGGGCGGGGGGTGCTCAGTCCCACCAGTAGGGGGAGCTCTGAGATGGCCCATGTCCAGTGTGCCTTCTCCCAGCCTCAGATGCTTGCTGGTCTATCAAAGCCTGATGTCTGGTTGCCCCCAGCACCTCCGAGGTCCCTCTGGGGTGACTCATGCTTCCTGGCCCTCTTTGTGGTGTCATGATGACCCTTTCTCGGAAGGGGACGCACGGATGTTCATTATTCCCAGCACTGCGTAGCGTCCTCTGGGTGTTCACGCCACACTTCATGGTATCAGAGACAACATGCTCCTTCCCAAACACAATCAACAGCTATGCCATCTAGTCTTTGAACGCTTGCAGGAGGCCTTCTTTCTTGTCCAAAATTTCTTCCTCTTCTGTCTAGCCTGGAAAATGTCTACTTCACCCAGAGGTCTGGCTCAAACGCCCTCTTGTCCCTTCCTCCAAAGAGAGACCAAGTTCTTCCTCATCTATGATAGCACGTGTGTGTCATTGTCCCCCTTACGAGAAATGTGAGCTCCCTAGGGCAGAGGCCGTGGCTTCGGGGGCTGTCAGAGGCATCACACAGAAACCGACCACTGACTCCGTGGATGGACCATTAGACCACACTGGAGGGAGAGCAGCCGAGATCATGGTGAGGTGGGAAGGGCCATCTGGTGTGCCAACAAGGGACGCACTCTCTGAAAGGAATTGAAGAACAACCAAGAAAACCGACTCAAAGCCATTACCAAGCCCTGCATTACTTTCTTCTTCTCCTTTTTTTTTTTTTTTTAAGATTTTATTTATTTGACAGAGAGAGACACAGTGAGAGAGGGAACACAAGCAGGGGGAGTGGGAGAGGGAGAAGCAGGCTTCCCGCAGAGCAGGGAGCCCGATGTGGGGCTCAATCCCAGGACCCTGGGATCATGACCTGAGCCGAAGGCAGACGCTTAACTACTGAGCCACCCAGGCGCCCTTACTTTCTGTCTTCTTTTTTTAAAGATTTATTTTATTTATTTGAGAGAGAGAGAGAGTGAGTGCGAGGAGGGGCAGAGGGAGAGGGAGAGAGAGAATCTTCAAGCAGACTCTCACTGAGCACAGAGCCCGACGTGGGGCTTGATCTCACGACCCTGAGATCACGACCTGAGCTGAAATCAAGAGTCGGATGCTCAATCGACTGCACCACCCAGGCACCCCATGCCCTGCATTTCTGACCACTGCTGAGGATAAAGTCCTTCTTGCCTCTGTGATGGACTTCTCACTTCTCCAATGCTGCCGGGTCATCCCTGGTGTAGGATCTGCTGGAGGCGGGTGTTGTTGTTTTCCTTCTGGCCAACCCAGTACCTCTTCCCATCCTCCTTTCCATTCCTTTTTGGAGAATTATATCCCAACTCTGTGTAGGCTTTCTGAACCTACCACCCTAGGCCCCCGCCCTCCTCTTTCTACAAGTGTGGAGCCTGATCTTCATGGGGCTAACGAAGGAGTCTTGTCTACATAGACAATGACTGGTTTAGGGATATGCCTGCGAATTAGAGCCCTTCACAGGGCTTTCTGCTGAGTCTAGTGGGAAACCATTCCTTCTTCCCCATGGAACATAATCTCTAATGCTGTTGGGACTGTCAGCAGCTGTCTTTCCAGGAAGAAAGAATAAGACCAGCATGGGGAGTGAAGCAGAGAAGAGAACAGAGCAAGCGGGAAAGATCCGGGGCCATGTTTTGGGATCCAATCAGGTCTGGGTCCTTCCATCATGTGAATCACCCGATTGCTTTTTCCTTAAGCTAATTTGAGTTGAGATTCTGTCACTTGCAACCGAAACGTGTCTGAGTAATACAAGAGGAGGAAATGTTCTATTTTAGGGTTCTCCAATGGTCTGTCACCTAGAAATTTAAATGCAGCCAAATCTCTTAAGCAAATGTGATGGCAGCACTCTGAAGCCTCCGTGGCGAGACTTTGCAGGTTCGATTTTGCTGAGGTGTGTTCTCTGGTGGAGAGGTGAGGATGCTGGCATCCATGTGGTTGTCCCACCAAGTCCCAGCCAGGACGGTGTCCGCATTGGGAAGGTGTCCCGTCAGGGGTCCGGCTGGGGAGGAGCCATCAGGATGAGCTCTCTTTGAAAAAACAGAAAAGGGAACCTTTCTCTATAAACACAGTTGACAAAACAACATTTTACAACTTCAGCTCAGAAATGGAAGTGCAGTTGGCAAAGTTCTCTTTATATCCCCTGCCAGATTGCCACTCTCCGCAGGGCTTGGTCCATGCCTCGACTTTTAGGCACCACTTCCCTGAATCACGTGCCACTGGGCCTCACCATCCCAGTCCGCAGGGAACACGCAGGCAGCTCAGTGTGCCCTCGCTGCTGCAAGATTTGGAGACTGGGAGTACTGTAGAGATCTTCTAGAACAAACCTGCACGTGTCATGGGTCAAGAATGTGGGGGGGCTGACTTTGCGGCAGGGTCAGACCTTCCCTCAAAAGGCTTGAACAAAACCTAAGGAAGTGGTCTCTCGGGGCTGCACTGCTGGCCTCGTTAGCCTGGAGAAACCCCATTTCCTCATGCACTTACTTGTCACTTCTCATCCATCCACCCTCTCTGCATCCATATCCTCAGCGCCATGGTGACAATTGGAGTCAACCACTTCTGGAGCCCTGCTTTCTGAGAACTGTGTTTTGGGTTGGCTCAGAGACTCCCACTCCCAGTCTGGACTCTTGTTTAACTCAAAGGAGTCCTGAAATATAAGATCTTCAATCAACTGAACCCACAGATGTCTGAAGAAACAACATGCTACCGTGATGCATCTCCCGCTTATGAACGAGGAATGAAAATAAGAAATCAGCTGTGATTTGGAAGTCATTTGGGATGCCGTTTTCACCTGTCAGGCTGACAAGTTACGGAGTGTGGTTGTCCCTCACTTACATTGTTGGTGGGAATACAATTTGCTGCAGACTTTCCAAAGAACAGTTTTGTTAGCTCTAGCAAGATTTTGAATGGACATGTTCATTGACCTAGCTCTTCTTTTGTTAGAAATTTTCCCTAAAGATCTAATCTCAGAAGGACACCAAGAAATGGATACAAAGCCATTCTTTGGGGGCATTGTTGATAAGAACAAGATTTTTAAAACAACCTCAATGCACAACATGAGGGGACTGGTTAAATGAATTGTGGTATACCCACTCAATACAATTCTCTCCAGATGATCATAGAATGAGAGAGATGCAGGTGGTACTACAGAAAGAGCTCAAAAAATGATTATTTTGTTAGTAACTGGAAAAAAAAACAAAGACAAAAACAAAGTGGCAAACATCGTAACTGTCTATCAGTTTTGGTGGAAGAGTAGATGAACTAACTAACCATGGTTTAGAAATCCAATGGAATATCATGAAGCAACGGAAATGAATATCCCCAGTTTATTTGCATCAGCATGGAAGAGTGATTACAAATAAGTTGGCTGAGAAAAAACAAACTCTAAGAAGATATATTTTGTTTGTGCAATATTAAATATATATACATAAAACCACAATCTATTGTTTATGGATATAAAACTATGTAGTAAAATTACAAAAATGTGCATGAGAATCATACACACCAAACAGCAGGGTAAGGCTACTATTGTGGAGGGGACAGGATGGGGACTTCGGGCTATTACCTATATCTCTGATGGTCTCTTTTCCTCCGTCTCTCCCTCCCTCCCTCTGTTCCCTTCCCCCCCTTTCCTTTCTTCTTTCTTTTTTGGATCTGAAGCAAATAAAATAAGGCAAACATATCTTAAATCTGGATGGAACATACATGGATGTCTGTTATATTATTTTCTGTATGTTTAAAAAATTTTGCAGAAAGCCAAATATATTATGTTTCCCTTTTGAGTAAGCATATGTTAGTATAGATGTTGGTATCAGTGTAGGAAATTTTGTTTTCCTGGTGAGATACACATGGAACTGTTAGCACAGTATAGATTTAGGGGGAGATGAAGAGTCAGGTTGGGGGAGGGTTGGAGAGAGAGATTTTTGCATTTCACTTAATTCCTGTCTGTACTATTTAGAAATTTTAAAATATGTGCTCCTTATTTCCCATCCATCCATCCATCCATCCATCCATCCATCCATCCACCCACCCACCCACCCATCCATCCACCCATCCATCCATCCATCCATCCATCCATGGCTGTTTCTATACCTGACAAGGGTTACCAGGATGGTAGGAGTATAAGCCATTTTTGTTCTATTGTTTAAATCTCACTAATCAAATACCTAGCCAATGTTATTTAAACATCATAGTCATTCAGCATCGCTCTTTTAATAGAACTTTATAAGTCTTGCCTGACAACTTGGCACTCTGAGTTTTGGCAAAACTTGGTCCTGCTGACAGAGGAGATTTTGTTTGTTTGTGAGTTTGCTGTGTGCTCTCAGGACCTGCAGGACCCCTGGAGATGGTCAGAGCAGCCCCTGGTTCGGGGGGAGGACACTGAGGACATTGCGTGATGCTGGGGGCCATGAGGAGCATGCCTCTGCTCCATCAGAACAATGGGAGGTCCTTCTCCACACAGCCCAGCCTGCCTGAGAACCTGGCCAGGGGGCCCGCTTTCTTGAGCATTCAGGTGACAGCTCGGGGACAGTCTGTCTGTCTGTTGGTGTGGCAGGCTGTCTTGGTTCCAGCTCACATGGAATCTGCAGCACCCCATTTGACTGTGTGTTCATGCGTCCCTTGTACCGGGGAGCCCATGTGGAAAGACCGAGAGCAGATAGGTACAGCTGTTGTCACTTATGCTCCGGAGAACAATTCTAGGAATTAATGGCTTCTAATCCTGCAAATAAGGTAGACAGAGGCGCCGTGTTAGATTCCAAGCTGCCAGGCTCCAGTCAGTGCTCTTATTTCATAAATATGCTTATAAGGATACTCTAATCGTAGGGCAGGGGGAGGGCCCCCCATCAGCCACCCCCCCGCCCCTGCCTGCAGCTAAGGCCCCGTGGCCTCATGCACCGTCTCAGCCCAGGGAATAAATGAGGTCAATAAAATCTTTAAAACACGTCCTTATGCGACAACATCAATAGATAGAGAAACTTATGAGGAGTCCTGATACCAATTGCTCTGGATAGCTTAAAAAAAGAAGGACCAAGGATGGGATACTTAACTGTAACAATCTTTCATTTTAATAATAGCCTTTATGTACTACAATAAGAAGTATCAAAGTCCATTAAATATAATGGGCTGATCCTTCCCGGGATATGGAAGCAAACGAGTCATTCTTTGGGGGTAGCTTAGCGCGCTCAGGCTTTTAACTCATCACTCAGCTCTTTGGGAGTGGAATTTACAAACGGGATGGGGCTGGTTTGTCTGGCTTTCTACTCAGGTGTCTGGAGTCAGCCTGGTGGGAGGGGGCTCTGGGGGCAGGGAGGAGCCCTGGGTCAGACCATGTGGGTGGCGGTGCAGAGGAGACTTGCCAGGGAGAGAGGTCATGGCCACGGCTGGGAATACAGTTCCCACGGAAGGAAGGACAAGGTGAGTGGAAATGGGAGAAGCGGCCACCAGCGCGGTGGCAGGAGGCAGGGCAGAGGGGACGAGGAGACAGGAGAATGGTTTGTGCAGAGGGCGGGAATGGTTCCACCCTGGGTTGTGTTGGGGCAGTGAGATGACCCCAGGACGGCCCAGGGATGGAGCTTATGGGAAAGCAGCAGTTGGGTTTTGGATCGTGGTCACCCTTTCTTCCTCCAGGACACCCTCCCCACCAAGATACCTCCCTTAGGACTTAGAAGAACTGCCCAGTCATTTATCCAGGGCCTGCCCTGCCCCGAAGAGGGCATTTGTCCCCTTCCGATGGAGAGTTCCCCATACTTAGGGGTACCACCCGAGGTCTGGACCCCAGAGATCACCTTTTACTTCTTATTCTAAGTTAAGAGTCCACTTTCCCTTAAACCTGGCCATTTCAACCCCACACCCCCAGGGCCCTGTCCCTCAGATTCCCTATGAGCCTTGGAGTCCCTCTCCCACCCCAAGCTCCTTTGTGGTACCCACAGCTCACTGTCCCAGCAGCCCCCAGACCCAGAGCAGCTGCAGGAGAAGCTGTTCTCTCTCCTTGCATCTGCCTCTGGGTCCAGCGGCCGAGTCATCGCTCCTGCAGAGCCGTGGCCAGGCCTGGGCTCGGGGGCACAGCCATTGTTTCTTTCCCTTGAGCTTTTACCATGCTCCTTTGAGCAATCTTGCCTCTTGGATCCCTGGTGGGGTCCTATTGAATAGCCAGGAGGATGTGTTGGGGATGAAGGGGGTCCCAGCAGGACAAGATGCTGCAATCAGGTGGGGTCAGCAAGGAGAGTCCAATAAAGGGACCGTTTACAAAAGCAAAGGGAAGCATGGGATGGAGAAGCAATGCAAGGGGCAGCAGCTGGGAGCCCCTCCCCCTCACCAGCCTGAAGGGGCAAGAAGGGGTGATGACCAGACCTGGTCCTCTGGGCTGTTGGTATGGTGTAGAGTCACTGCAGACTGCAGCCTACGGATGTCTATTGTCCAAGCCCCACCTGAAGCTGGGGGGCAAGGTGGTGGTCATAGGGGTGAGCCTCCAAAGAATGGAGCAGGGGGAGGGGTAGTGGAACAGCACGGGGGGAGCCGCTGCTAGAGAGGGGAAGCTGACTAACCAGGTTGCACACCCCCAAGGCAACCGTGGACCGAATAGCTCTCCAAGGGCAGGAGCGTGGGCCCCCAGCAGGTCTTGGGGAGAGAAGGTATGATGTGCCCAAAGCCACCCATCTAGCCAGCTACAGAGCTAGGATTTGAACCCGGTGTCCTCAGGCTTCCCCACTGGCTACCCTGCCTCAGCCCCACTCCCCCCACCTCTGTGCCTTCCCTCCTGCTGCCCTTCTCTCCCCTCTGCTCATCTCATGGCTCCCTCCCCACCCTGACGCCCTGAATCTTTCAAAGGCTCCTTTGCCTTTTCTGTAAGACATGATGGTTGGAGGATCGGAGGAAAACTTTAGAGGCCTTAAGGATCAAAAGAAGATGATGGCTCCCCACTACCCTCCCAGATGTAATTAAAAACAAAAAATAAATACATAAAATAAGGGTAAGAGATGTCAGGAAGTCCTGATTTATTCTCAGAGGCTTACTTTGATCACGTTGGAGGCAAACATCGAGTCTAACATTCCTCCTAAACAATTTTATCCTCACTTTTTGGGTGCTCCTGTTTAGCTGGTACCCCGGTGCCTGCTCCGTCTGCCATTGGGGGAGCCCCGTTCTGGAAGGAGGCATGAAAGAGCCCCACCCCCTGAGACACCACAGTATGGCACACTAATGGGAAATATTCCCATTTCCATGGGGTGAAGCCTGCCTCGGCTGAGGGAAAGAGGCCTTTATGTGGGTCAATGTCGGGTGGGTCAGCAATTTTGGGGCAAATACACAGAAATGAGAGAAAAGGGTTTTTCTGTACTCAGAACTTCTAGAAAACTTTTGGGGCCCACATACAGTATCTAACGTTCTGTTGCATCCACCCAAGAGTTATTAGGGGTTTGAAGTCACTGAGTGTGAGATGTGCAAGGAGGGAAGTTGTGAGAGGATATCTGTAGCCTTCTGTCAACTCCACGTCAGTCCATAATTTTGCAGATGGGAAATAGCAGCTGAAATCACTCTCCTCCAACTTCGTTCATCTGGGTGAGGAGTGAAGGTGGCAGGGCTGCCCGGGTCTGATGGGCAAGATGGGCATGGCACCAAGGAATCCCAGGGAAAATGGGTCAGCTTCCTTGCTGCAGGGCTCACAGGTGACCACTGTGCCTGGGGGGTGTGGGGCCACCATTGTACCCTCGCCCTGTGCCCAGGCAGAGCGGACCCCTCTCTCCCTGTGGGCTTTGTGCCATCCTGTGCACAGAGGGATGTGATTGCCCACCCTCTCCCTGCAAGCCTGCTCACCTGTACTCCCTGCCGTCTGCCTGGGTGAGTGGCGCCTTCACCCCATTGACCAAGGTCCCACATTCAGATGCCCACTCCCACGTCCCACACATGACAGCAGTCAGGAAGCCCTGCAAACCCTGCCTCCTTGATTTCTCTTGAATCCCATCTCACCTGAATTTTAGGTCTTTTGGCTGCAGCAGGGGCCATTATGGAAGGTTCTAGTAGTTCCAGAAAGAGCCTGGGGGTGCTGAGGCAAGTGTGGGGACATCAGGGTCTGACCCAATCAAGAAAGAGCACAGTCTGTCAGCCTCAGATGTGAGCAGTAACAGCCAGCAAAATGCCCAGGGATGAAATCAGATGGAATATCCTTGGGGATGCACCTGCCAAGGACCAGCCTGAGCAGCTCTTAATGTTCCCAGATATGATTTGGAGGAGAGGAGTCAGAGAAGGGCAGGAATCAGAAAGACTGAGCAGTTGGCCATGGGAAGCCAATTATACCTATAAGAACTGATTGATTCATAATTGTGCAGGGCCCTTCCTATGCTTCTGAACAAGGTGGCTCAGAATTAAAGAGATCAATCGATCGATCAATAGATAGATGATAAAGTACTATCTACAGATCTAAATGTGAGTACTTTTGTAACACTTCCCCATTTATTGATAGGTTGACTGCTTCACCCACTAGCACATAAGCCTTATTAAGACCGAGATCTCTACTGTTGCTTTATCAAGAGCATCTACCACAGTTCCGGGCACGTGGGGTGCCCAGTAATGATTATGGAAAGAGTAAGCATGGTGACAAAGAGCCATCCAGGTGCTGCTTACAGATTTCTTTCGTTTCTTAGGAAATCCGATCCCACATGAAGTATCCTGTTTCTTTCACAAACGGTTCTAAACGTTACAGAATTCATCTTTGTTTTGAGCCCTACCTGGACCTGTTACGACTTTTACCTGGTTTGGTCCACTGCAGCAACGGTGGAAAATTCTAGTTTCCCTTCAGTGTTTCTTTGGCTCTCAGATTCATCAGATGTTTTCCCGGCGTGGCTCACTCAGAGTCAGGACAAAGCCCCCATAGATGAAATCCCCAGATGTGATCCCGAAAGGGGTGTTTGTCTTCCTTCCTGGGCTCAGCCAGCCCTGCCCAGGCCGAGTACGCCAAATGCTACATCAGGGGAAAGAAAGACAGGAGATGACATTCCATGTGAAGTCTCATGGGAATGGGCTAAGGGATGGGAGGGCAACCAGGCTGAGGGCCCAGAACTGGAGGATTCGCCAGTGAAAGCAGGCGAGGCTCCCTTTTAAGAAGTTTTGCATTTTAATGAGGACCGGCCTTGCCACATGGTCTCAAAGCAAAACTCCTGCACACACTCCTGCTCTCAAAAAATAAGAACAGGGGCGCCTGGGTGGCTCAGTTGGTTGAGCGACTGCCTTCGGCTCAGGTCATGATCCTGGAGTCCCTGGATCGAGTCCCACATCGGGCTCCCTGCTCGGCAGGGAGCCTGCTTCTCCCTCTGACCCTCCCCCCTCTCATGTACTCGCTCTCTCTCATTCTCTCTCTCTCAAATAAATAAAATCTTAAAAAAAAAAAATAAGAACAGGTCTCTGAGACGTGTGTTCCACTGCTCAGTGAACCATTATAGTTCTTACTGAGCACCTATTTTCTGCCCAGAAGGTGCTTCAGCCTAATAGGGATGGAAGAGAAGTCACAGTTGCTCCCCACATGGTGTCTGCAAATCCACTTGGCATGAGTTTGAAATAATTGGTGACTTTGTCTGGCATGCCGTGGGAGGGGCTGCTCACCCCAGGACCAGCCCCTGACCTCATCCTTCTCCCATCTCCTCTGTAGCCATCGGATGCCCGTGGCACCTCCGGAAACTTCCACCTTCGTGTCCCCAGTAGCTGGCACGTGTAGCATGCCGAACAGGTGCTCAGGAGATGTCCATGCAAAGGACAAGTGAGTGGAAGGGAGAGCCACTGTTGGGGCCATGACAGGAAGAAGACAGCGAAGACAGTGTCTTCTGCTTCTTTAAACCCAGCAGGAGGCCTCGGAACATGTCAGGTCTCAATGCATACTTTCCAAAAAAGCAAATGAATCACGGGAAACTCAGGTGCAGCCAGCCTCTCGTTTGCATCGTGGCATGCTCCTGCCTTCAGCACAGAGGGGACTTCTTTTTCCAAGTTGTCACCTTCCTTCTGCAAGGTTGGGCGGAGAGCAGCTCCTCGGGACTTGTGCTACTGAGAGTACAGCGGGGCCGGCTGGAGGCCGGGGCTCGTTCACACCACGTGGCTGGGGTTTTCCTTGGTCTTTGTGTCGGCGGGGGCTCCTGACAGTTGAGTCCCGCGTTTGGCGGAGTTCACAATGGCTGTCGCGCAGGCAGGCCCGTCTCGGGACCAGTGGTGAGATAGGGCTGAGGGACATTTCACCGGGGGGGCTGCTTTCTCCTCTGAACACCGCGGGCGGCCGTGCCTGCACTCGCCACGTCCAGGCCCGAGACAGTGCAGGTGGACCCCAGGGGCTTGAAATCTATGTTGGCTTGTCACTTAATTGACAATAGAAGGAATTTATGAACTGGCCCCCCAAATTGCCGCTGTTTTAAAATAACTACCAACCACTGGACATACCTTGCGTGGGAAGCTGAACATTATCGCTGTAAGCGAGCACTAGACGTGGTGGGGGGCGGGGGGAGTGTGTGTGCTTGCTTCCCATTCTTTGTTAATTTTCTTCAATTTTCTGGCCAGTTGTTCAGCAAAATATGGATATGTTCATTGAAATCTCAAATTAGCCAGGAAGGGGAGGCAAGTGGTCAGGATGGGTGGGGATGGGGTGTCACCCTGGGGGGTGGGTGCTCGGGGCGGGGGCTGCCGTGGCTGTCTGTGGGTGGCATGTGGCAGGTGTGACTAAAGAGCCTGCTGAACTGATGAATGAAAGTCTAGGACAAGCTACGTCCTACACCTTCCACTGATAATTCTCACTTTTGAATGTGGTCTTCTAGTCACTTATGTCGAATTGGGGTATCCTGTTTTCCTTTTAACATTATTATATCATAAAACTCTTTCCCCAACCTTACCTTCTAGGGATCTTTACGTAGACCTTGGTGACATGATAACTGTTATTATTAGTGACAGCATACTATTCTATGAGGGGAAGGTGACACAGCTAGGCAAATATTTCTGGACTTGGCAGGGTTTAGAATCTTTTCAATTCTTAGCAAATTGTAAAATGGACAGCCTGGTGCGTGCAACTTTTTATCTCTGTAGAACTTTTCATTTTGAAGAGTGTTCATTTTCTGAGGCGCAGAAATGAGCTTTGACACATACGCCAAAATCCCTTCCAAAAGGGCATTTTGAACTGACCTCGACCTTGACGGCCGTCTCCATTTCATCCTACCAACGTTGGAGGTCTTTAAATGTCCTATCGTTAACATTGTTCAAAATAGAGCCACATATACTAAGAATTGTCGAAGAGTTTACTTAAAACAGGTGAATTCTGTGGTATGTAAACTACATCTCAGTAAAGCTATGGCTAAAAAAAATATTGTAGGGAAAAAGCCTGTCTTTCCTAAGTGTCCGCCTAGGTGGAGATATTTCAGAGTTAGACTTGACCTTTGGTTTGATGTCCCTGCAGAGGGAGTGTGCAGGGGGGCGCGGGAGGGCAGCTGGGCTTCCAGCGGGTTCACCGACGAGCTCTGGGTGTTTACCATGTGGCGCACAGACTCCTAAGCACTTGAGATATGTAAGTGAACAAGATAGATGTGATCTCGGCCCACGAGGGGGCTGCAATTCAGCGAACAAAGAATGTGCTCAGCACTGGCCATTCTTCCCAATTAAATGTGTAAGCCCCTTGAAGGCAGGGACAAGGAGATCAAATCATTCTTCTTCCTACATCCATGGGTTCATGGATGAGGCCCTGCTTTCCAGGTATCTATGGCCGCCTCATAAATACCCTCAAACTTAGTGCTTAAGACAACAACTAAACAATTGCTTTATTATTTTTTTTAAGATTTACTTATTTATTTTGGGGGAGGGGCAGAGGGAGAGGGAGAGGATCTCAAACAGACTCCCCGCTGAACCCAGAGCCCGACACGGGGCTCGATCCCATGCCCCTGAGGTCATGACCTGAGCTGAAATCAAGAGTCGGACACTTAACCGACTGAGCCCCCCAGACGCCGACTGCTTTATTTTATCTCATGATTCTGTGGGTCAGGGACATGGTCAGGGCTCAGCTGGGCAATTGGTCGGCTTGGTGGGGTGTTCAACGGGGTCACCTGGTGGGACTCAGCTGATAGGTAGGCTGGTTCGGAGGGTCTAAGTGCCTGGCACCTCAAGGGGGGTGGCTGGAAGGCCGGGCTCAGATAGACCCAGGTCGGTCCCTCTCCATGTGGTCTTGGACTTGTCACATGGCAGCTCTGGGTCCAGGGGACAAGATGTGGAAGCTGCTGGTCTCCTAAGGCCTGGGCTGGGACACCAGCTCAGCTGTCAGAGAGCCTGCTCTGAGTCAAGGGCAGTGGACATAGAACCTGCTTGTCCGTGGTAAGAATGACAAGGAATTTGTCACCATCTTCCAGTCCGTCACTGGCTGGGCTTGGTGCTTGAGGTTCCTCCTCAGTATCACCAACAATGATCAGGCGTTCAGCCTGGGGACTCCTCATCTCTGTGTGTGGGGACCTCCCTGCCTCAGCCATAGTTCAGAAGTACATGGAGTAAAAAATAAAAATTTTCCTCCAACTCTTTCTCTGCTCCTTCGCACCCGTTTCCCCCAGTGGGTCACTAAGCTGGTGGTGCATATGTCCCACCACAAGCCCTCACAACTCCATGTATATACTTATCATTTAAAACAAATACCATGATTCTATGCTTACTGTTCTGTAACTTGCATTTTTCCACTTAATAATGTATCAAGATCTAAACTGACCTTTTAAAAACATATCATTAGAGAAGAATTAAGAATAAAACCAGTGCTTGGATCCACCCCTCCATGGGGCTCTATCCGGAGCAGGCTGTGGCTGGTGGGAATCCCGCACACCCTGACCTGTGCGGCTTCTGAATCCGACTAGCCGCGGGGCCCCTGTCTCGCCCGCACCCCTGACAGCTCCACTCAGGGTTTGAGCTCCTCTCCTCGTGCTGGCTCAGCTGGGGCTTCTGCTGGGACTCCCGGAATCTGTCCCAGTCCTGGCCACATTCTGGCTGTGGGATTTCAGTCATCTTTACTCCCCTCTCGTTGCCTCTCAGTTTTCTCATCTGCAAAAGGGGCTAAGAGAACTTTCCCTGCCTCCCTTGGAGGCTTTAGAGGAGAACAAACAGGACAAATGGCGGGCAGTGGGTCTGTAGACTGCAAGACTACTGGGGTAGCGTTTGCAGAGCGTTTCTCTCTCCCAAAGCCCCAGAAGAAGGGGGGATGGCGACGAGAGGCTGAAGAAGACATGCAAACAAGTCAGAACACGTGCAACGTTCAAAGAAGACCTGGGGGTGGGCTTTGTTTACACAAAGGCAAACACATGAAATGCCACCCATTTCTTCAGGTGCCCACAGGGCAGTGATCGTAATAAGAGGCTCACGAGAGCTACAGTTGACCTTATCACTTGTTGCTAAGCAGCATTGCAATCCTATAAGGCACGAGGTTTTTATGCCCACTTCCCTGATGAAAACACTGAGGCTCAGAAAGGTGGGAGCTCTTGCTGGGGGGTCACTAAGCTGGTACGTGGTCCTTCCGACGCCCCAAACCTTGAACATTCCACTTTATCAGCTATTAACACCCCAAAGACCTCTGCGTTCTCTGTCTCCAGTGCCTCTTTGGGCCCCTCTAGAGCAACAGGAAGAAGGGAATTTCTCAAAGCAGCCTGAAGAGACACCACCAAGCATCTATGCCTTGTATCAGAAGAGAACCCCTACAATCCTCACTCTCCTTCGGAAGAAGCGTAATGAGCTTCATGTGGGTTTACAGGTGCACAGCTGATCTCTCTTCCCATCCTACGGTCTCTGGGATGGCAGACTTAAAAATATAATTTAAAAAAATCTTTTTCATCTAGTGATAAGAATAGCTGACCTGTATTTTTTTTTTATTTTTTTATTTTTAAAGATTTTATTTATTTTTTTGACAGAGAGAGACACAGTGAGAGAGGGAACACAAGCAGGGGGAGTGGGAGAGGGAGAAGCAGGCTTCCCCTGGAGCAGGGAGCCCGATGCGGGGCTCGATCCCAGGACCCTGGGATCATGACCTGAGCCGAAGGCAGACGCTTAACTGACTGAGCCACCCAGGCGCCCCTAGCTGACCTGTATTAAGGACGTCTACTCTAAGGCAGGCTCTTTCTGAGTTCTTGATACGGGTTGAAGCTGTGAGCCCAGCTAACGTTGTTACCACCGTTTGACTAACGGAGAAACTGGGGATACACATGCCCAAAACCGCACGGACCTTCTGGCCTATTTTTAACAGACTACTGTGGTTCCCAGCTCTCTGTCTCAGCCCGGGTGACTTCCTTGTGGGGGAAGGCAGTGTTCTGTCCAGCTGGGAGGCCCTTGTACGATGCATAGGTTCTTTGGTGTTAAAATTCTTCCCTACTGTTCAGAACATAGGTCTTGTAGTCACTGTGCTTGCAGCTCCAGCTGTTCCCAAACCCCACTCTGGGTGTCCCTTGACTCAGGTTAATGCCTGACCGAGGGGGAAGGGGCTTGGGAGGGGGGCTGGGAACCAGCTATAGCCGCACTGCCGGGTTCATTCTGATTGGTCGCTGTCCTGCCCTGCCCATTGCTAAATATTTTGGAGTTTTGGGTATTGCCTCTGGGTCAAGGCATTGTTTGCAGACGGCCCCTTCCCTGCGTCTCCCACCCGGTCCAGAGCAGACACAGTCGGCTCTTACCCGGCCCCTCTGGGGCTGGGGTGCCCCAGGGCCCCGAGCTTCTCTGCTCCTCCGCCCAGAGCCAAAGAGGACGCACTGTCTGCCCTCTTTGGGCAGCTGACTCTTAGTTTCAGGCCCCTTGAAAACGGGACCAAAATGAATCAAATGTTTGCCAAGTAGAAGGTTAGGAAGGAGGAAAGATGGAAAGTTTTGTGATCTTTTAATTTTAAGGCAAATGTTGTAAACAGATTTTTTAAAAAGTCTATAAAAAAGCCCTCATCAGCAGTGTTTTCTGCAAATCACAGGCATACAAAATAAGAAATACTTTAAAAAAAAAAGAGATTTATTTATTTATTTTAGAGGGAGAGAGCGTGTGAGCAGGGGGACGGGCAGAGGGAGAGGGAGAGGAAGAATCCTCAAGCAGACTCCATGCTGAGCGTGGATACTGACCTGAGGCTCAGTCTCAGGACCCTGAGATCATGACCTGAGTTGGATGCTCAGCTGACTGAGCCACCCAGGCGCCCCAAGAAATACTTTTTAAAGATCAAACAAATGCCTCCTTTTTTGTTTTTTGGTTGTTGCTTTCAGCAGCATTGATGTGGTTTTGGTGAGTTCGTTGCTTGCATGAGGAGCTGGGCTTTTGCTGGTCTTAGGAACAGCATCTTTGGTTTCTCCTTCCAGAAATTTCCCACTCCCTCCTGGACCCTGATTATTCCGGGGGAATGGCAGAGGGCCTGGCGCACAGTGGGAGCTCCACATGTGTTTGATGAGTGAATGAATGAATGAATTCCCACCCTTTATCCAGCAAGTGTTTGCTGAGCATCTGCTTTGTTCTAGGCTCTGTGTGGTCTCTAGGAATCCAGAGATGTCTAACACCCTCACTTTATGCAAGCATCTGGGCTATGCTTGATGTGGGGAACAAAATCTTTAATTTATTCCAGATGTGCACCACATCCCCCAAACACCGACTGCTTCCCTGGGGCTAGGAAGTGCAAATGATAAGCACTCAGTGCCTTGCACACAGGTGAGCCCACGGTAGGTGTAGGGATGGGGATGGACAGACGCACAGACTATCCAGGCGGTTGTGGCAGAATTGTGTCCTTATTCTTGTGATAAGATTAAACTTCCTGTTGATGTCAAAGGCAGCCAGGTGGCCCACTTTGGCCAGTGACAGGGAGAATGGCAGTGTCTTGTGTCCTGCTGGGGAGGAGTTATAAGAGCTGGGTTTCTTTTCCATCAGCTACGGCCCCCCACCCCGGCTAGCAGCTCTGGCTCCAGCACAGGTTGGAACGAACCTCTGAGATTTGGGGATGTTTGTTACGGTGCATCCTTAGCTTGGGCTGACCCTGAGAGAAGGCTTTACCGCGGAGCTAGCGTTTGAACCAGGCCTTGAAGGATGGGTAATGGTTCCACCAGGATTTGGGAATGGGAGAAGCAAAGGCACAGAGGCAAGACAAGGAGAAACCGTGTCTCAGGAGATAAGCTCCTTTTCTGTTAGTAGAGAAATGATACAGAGATTTATTTCTCTCACCCAGGTTGAGAAAAGTCAGTCCAGGGCTGACAGGCTGTGTGATGCAGGGGCCAAAGCTCCTTCTATTTTGTTGTTCTACCCTCTCTTGGTCCACTCCGACTTCTACGCGCGAGCCAGCAGGAAGGGGCAGGAGACACACTCCCTTCTTGCTAAGGCAGGACTAGGGGTCGTGTGGATCACTTCCAACCCTATTTGTCCTGGACTTTGTCACATGGCCCCTCTTAGCTGCACGAAAACCTGGCAAACGTGGTCTTTATAATGAAAGTCACATGTCCATCTAGGAGGGTGGGGAGAGTGACGCTGAGGGACAGATCGGCCACAGTGTATTTGAGGACTGGGGAGAAACTCCGTTAACTTCTAGGATCTGTGATGTGGTCACACAGGGCTACAAGTGCAATCCTATGTTCACTAGAATGAACAAATATTTTTTTAAAGATTTTATTTATTTATCTGAGAGAGTGAGCACAAGCAGGGGGGAGGGGCAGAAGGAGAGGGAGAAGCAGACTTCCCGCTGAACAGGGAGCCCAACAGGGTACCCGATCCCAGAACCCCCAAGATCAAGAAGGTAAGAAGAGGACAGAATCTACCCCATCTTGAAAAGGGGCAATTAGCCTCTGGCTAACGTGGGCTCTGGGTTGCCGGCACACATAAATACCCATCAAACACCTATTGATTAAAATATTTGTGCTGGGATGTCTGGGTGGCTCAGTCGATTGAGCGTCTGTCTTCGGCTCAGGTCATGATCCCAGGGACCTGGGATTGAGCCCCGAATCGGGCTCCTCGCTCAGCGGGCAGCCTGCTTCTCCCCTGCCTGACACTCCCCCTGCTTGTGCTTGCTCTCTGTCTCTCTCTCTCTCTCGCTTGCTCTGTGTCAAATAAATAAATAAAATCTTTAAAAAAAAAATTCTCTTACTTCCCTTCGCCCCTGCTCAGAGCCCAGGAGCCAACCTGAGTGAATGTCTTTGTGAACTTCATCAAGGGCTGCCCTGTCCTCTGGTCCTGGCTGGGTCTGGTCAGTGGGAGCCCTGAAGGAGACCAGAGGAGGGGAGGCCTTCCTGTCTCTGGCTGCCTCCCGGGGGTGGAGGGCTTGCTATGCCCTCCGAAGGTCACAGCTTACAGGTGGCCTCTTCTGCCCCAGGTTCCAGAAACACATTCTCCATCGCCCCTTTGGAAATTTGCCCCTGTGTCATCCTGTCCTGTTGGCTTCTCTGCCGACCCTCTTCTCAGGAGTCTGTTGATCAAGTTCTTTTCAAGTTCATTGACTTAGGTATCTACCTGTTTCCTGCCATGACCACTGAGGATACCAAACCCTTCCAGTAGCTCAGGACAGAGGGTAGTTCCTTTCCAGAGTCTCCAAAGCTGGGGGGCAGTGACTTCACCCCTGCCTGTCCCTCGAGTTTACCGCTTGCTATGCTGCTCCCACAGCTCACCTTCCTTGCCCCCGCCCCTCCCTTCCTTCCTGACCCCTCAAGAACCTCCTGAGACTAATAGAAACTGGCCCCCTTATGCGGAGATCAGGGAAAGACCCAAGGAAAGAGGCAGCCCCTCCAGATGGATGGGTGACAGGAGTCTTGGGCAGCCACAAGACATCCCTGCACCTGCCCACCAAGTCTTGAAAGCTTATGTAGAGCCCTTCACTGGGTTCCCTCGCGTATACGGTCCACATGGTCTCAATACCACCTTTCCATCTCAAGGCTGTGTCCTTGGAGCAATTTCTGGGAGGCAAGCAGGACACGTGTTCCAAGGACCAGGGCAGGGGACAAGCGACAGTCCCCGATTGTCCAGGTCCAGCTTGCAAGTCAGCAGGCAGTCTTCTCTCGATGACCTCTCCCAACATTCATTTACCCAGCAGATGTTTAGGGAACCCAGCTGTGTGCTTGTCATTGTTCTAGGACCGAAGATCAGGCAGTGGCTGAGCCGGGCAAGGTCTCTGCATTCTGGGGTCCCGGGCCCCAGCCCTGACCAGTCGCTTGCTTCTGTGTTTCCAGGTTCTGCACTGTCTTGCCTCCCCTCATCCCTGCATTGTCCCACTTTTGACTGGATATACCCCAGTCACTACTGAAAATCCCTCTCTTTGTCCACGAAGCCACCTGACTCTCCTGCTGGAAGGGCTCCTGTCTCCCCACGGAGGGCCCGTAGGAGCCTTTGTCCTCTCTTGCACGTTGAGTGGTTTGCAGGTTTCTTTGACCCAAAGTGACTCCTAGGGGCAGGAGACACATTCGGCATTTCTTGGAGACCCCTATGCCTTCAGGACCCGGCGTCTTCAAGTGCTCAGTGGAGATTCGTGGAGTCAAGGAATGAAATATTAATACTGTGAATATATAGAGGGCTCCAGGTGGCATTTGCTGACCCTCACCGCAACTGCCTGAGGAAGGTAGGGCGAGGCTTTGATCCGTGTTTTCAGGAGGGAGCACAGAGTTCAAGGGAAGGCCCGCATTTCACCTGCTTGCTAAGAGGCAGATCAGAGGCATGAATTCAGGCCCCTAGAACAAATGCTGTGTATTTTTGTATATCAGCTCCCAGCGGAGGCCTCCTGATTTAAACACAATACACACTAAGACAGGTTTGTAATTTATGGGAATCGAAAAATGTATATTTATTTTTTAAAGATTTCAAGAGGAATACTGTGATACCTGATTCAAACAGTATAGGAACGGATAGTATGTTCGCTTCCTAGAGTGGCCCTAACTAAGTACCACCGACTGCTCGGCTCAAACAACAGAAATTTATCGTCCCACAGTTCTGGGGGCTACGAGCCTGGGATCAAGGTGTTGGCAGAGTGCACTCCCTCGGAAGGTTCTAGGGAAGGAAGGTTCCAGGCCTCCCTCCCAGCTTCTGGTCGTTTCTTGGCTTGTGACAGTTTGACTCTGATCCTCACGTGGTGTTCTCCCCGTGTGCGTTCATCTTTTAGAAGGGCAAATATCTCCCTTTATAGGAACAGCCGTCACCTGGGATGAGGGCCCACCCTGCTCTGCTATGACTCATCCTAACTGAACTCATTACATCTGTAACAACCCTCTTTCTAAATAAGGTCACTTTCTGAGGTGCTGGGGGTTAGGACGGCACCATACGAGTTTACAAGGGATACAATTTTACCCATAACATATAGTGAGAAACATCCTAGAAGGAGCTTCCTTGCCTCCCTACTTGCAACCCCAGTGTGAAACAAGTGCTATTAATGCTTTGGAGGCCAGGATTCCAGACTTTTCTATGCTTCCCCAAAATACCCACATATGCCCGTATCTTATGAGAAACAAAATACAGAAGAAGATAAACCTAAAAACTGAAAAAAAATGAGAAATCCTTTAAAACACAGAACCTCAATGTCAATGTTCTTGTCCTTATTTCGTTTCTTTGTTGATTTGCTTTCCTTTTGTGGCCGATGATACCAAGGGCACGTTCTGTCCCGGGGTAGCTCCCAAGCACGGGGCTGGACAGTGGGAGCCACTGAATGGAGAGTTCTAGACCCTCTGGCCTCTTCTGCACAAGCCTCTCCGATGCTCCCGAGAATCTGTTAGTTGTCACGATGCAGAGAGAGGAGGACAGCCAGGCTCACGCCTCCGAATTTGCAGAGCCTGGAGATCCGGGAGGCCACGGCGAGCCGGGAGGCGGGCCTCGGGAGGGGGAGGCAGGGGAGGTTCCGTGTCCTGAGCAGGGCCT